>NW_017729008.1:42197927-42218552 GCF_001723915.1 Gavialis gangeticus | reverse complement strand
CCCCCCCCCCAACATCTGTGGAACATATCAATCCTATTGGAGGCACATACACCATTCCCCTCTCCTCTGGGCTGTGAAAGCTTCCTTTTCAGAGTGGGAATGAATCTTCAGTGCCCAACATTATTTCAAAAAATTGTTCCATGTCTGTGGCTTCAAAAGCAGAAATTCCAAAGACTAATTTTAATTTGACTTTAAATTTTTTTTTGTTCACTTTCTGCTGTGTGTCAGGTGTCTTCCATCACTTCTCAGAATCACTTCAGCAATTGCATCTTTAAGATGGTGATAATGCGTCCTAAAACCAAAAATGCATGCCTGCAATAATAGGCTTCTTCAGCTTTGACAGATATCCAATCTTGCTTCTGCTGTCTGGGGCCTGTGTTCCCTGAAAGCGGCCTTGCTTCTCTTCCTGCTCAGGGCTGAGACTTAGAACTTGTGAAACGTGACTGGCGTGCTGCCAATATGCTTCTTCAATCTGCTTAAGTGCCAGGGTTTGGTCCTCTGGCTTTAGTGCAAGCCCTGGTGACTTTGCAGTGTTTCCTTCCTGGAATCTAGAAACAGGGCAGCTCTGCTGCATAGCTGACACGGGGCTTCCCCTGCATTTATTTAAATAAAATGTCTCTCTTTGTGCACAGGAATGTATCCTCTCTGGTATTATGTCCGTGAATGGAAAGAAGGTCCTTCATATGGATCGCAACTCTTACTATGGAGGTGAAAGTGCATCCATTACACCACTGGAGGATGTAAGTACTGAAGACTCATACTCAATCCTTATACCTATCTGATTGCTCCCTAACTACATGTCTCAAACTTTTCCAGTCATACAATTGGCATTCCTCTTCAGTACAATGGTACCAGGGATGACAAAAATAAAACTACCAACATCCTTATCCTTTACAATCTTTGGTCTATCGTCTGATATGACTAAATAGTAGCTGTGCTGTTATCTAAATGCTTGATGAGATTGGAGAAACAACAACTAGTTATCTAGTTAAAGTTGAATTTTTTTCCCCTCCTTCAGTCTCACAGAGGTAACTTACCCAAGTGTCTTTACTGCTGTATGGCTTTCTCAGTGAACGTTGCCCTGAAAATGGAGTAGGTGTCTGACTGAAACAAACTCAAAAGTAAAAGCACTAATGCATTTTGGTCTTTCCAAGCTTTGCAAACTAGAGTGGGCACTTGTTCAGTTCACTTAACTACAGGATTACAAAATTCTCTGAACATCCTACTCCAGAAGCTGAAGTTGCTGTAAATAATCAATTAAATGGTCTCTAGACAATCTGATCATGAGTCTGCTTTGCAAGGCAAGGGAGTATTTACTTGCCTGGAAACTTGATTTTAAAGCCTCAAATGCAGTGATCTGCTCAGCGAGGTAGCAAAGTTGATCAGATTACTCTTTGCTGTGCTGTACAAAAGCAGTTTTGGTTCAGCGGGTCGTAATCCTGATAAGCCCATCTCCAATTCCAGGGCTCTGCATTGAAGGAAAACAACTCTTCATGAGTACGAGCAGCCTGCTTGCTGCTGGACCTGCAGTAGTACTAGATGTGATTTGCACATGGCATTGTTCATTAGTCAGGTTTCCAAACTAAATATCTTGCATGTGTGAGTCAGTAACTTGTTGCCTGGGAAGACTGGGGTGGTCAGATTTCCTTGCAAACTGATAGTATAGCAAAGAAAGTAATACTTCTGTCTCTGTTTTCACCCAAAGCTTTATAAAAGGTTTAATCTACCAGGGTCTCCCCCAGAGTCAATGGGACGAGGGAGAGACTGGAACGTGGACCTGATTCCCAAATTCCTCATGGCTAATGGTAGGTAACTTGCATCTCCTTGAGGCTATTTCTGACTAAAGACAGGGTCCCAACTTCAGTATTTCTTTCTTTGTATTGGTTCTGAGGAGCTGTCTTGAAGGTCTCTTCCAGGGCTGCTTGAAGTAGTTATTCAGATGAGTCAAAAAATATTTGTTCTCCCACTGGGTCTGCCCTCCTTTGGGTAGGTGCCATAACTCACTGTCCTAGCTGAGAGAGATGTTTACAAGCAAACAGTCTCAAATGTTGGGGTCCGTGTCTTGGAGAAGCAGAGCATGTTACAGAAGAACCTTAAAAATCAGCTATACAACCTTTCTAAAGGCAGGGTCTCTAATGGTAGAAGTGCATTTATTCTAAACTGGATTTTGCAGTCTACTTACACTTGTGCTGAACTTGAATAGGATAGCAAATGGGGTTAGAGGCCAGTTGCTTGCAGATATCTTCACCCCACCCATTCCTTAGTGACTCTTCTAGTCACTGGCCACATTGCTAGTTCCAGCCAACTTGCCGTTGAGCACTGCAGCTACCATTTAGCAGAAAAAGTGGCTGGTCAGCAGTTAACTTGTCCTCTGGTTTTCCCAGTTCCTAGGTCAGCTTTAAAACATTGCTAAATGTTTGTTATTACTGCTACCAGAAACATTGTTCATGAAACCTATGTGAGACACTTTATTCTTGCTTGTGTTCCCTGGTTGGCAATACTGTGTATTGGCAAGATGGACAGCGTGGTTTGGCCACTGTCAACCCTTCTGGATTGTGGTGTATGCATGAGAAGTCACTTAGACCTTGAACATGTATGCCTAGGCAGGAGTGTGGAGGATGCCCAGATCTTCCATCCCATCCTGTAGTCCACCGAGACAGAATCCAAAGGCCAGACTGAGTCCAGATGTTTGGTGCCTCCATGGCTGTAACTGTATAAGCATACGTGAATTAAACCCAGGTCTCCGGTGCTGCAGGTGGGGATTCTACCAATACTGTGGGTCTGGCATGAGTCATAACACATTAAGCCCTGCCTACTGAACTTTGCGTTCAGGCAGCTCACCCACAGACTGATAAAGAAGCTACATCCTTAGTTCAGTTGTTTCTTAAGGTAGCATGCCACTCAACTAACATGAATTTCTGGGTGACGGTAGGAGTGAAGACCAGTCTTGCCTAAAGTAGCTGCCTTGCTTGTAAACTTTGTCTGGATATTTGGCTGTCTATTTTTATAGAGCACAGCACTGTCCCTTTGTTTTCTGCCACTGCAATTCCAGTCTTGTGAAATCAAGATTTGACAAGTATTAGACAAGTAAAAAATGTCACTAGCAGCATTACTAAAGTGAGGACACTGGGAACTGTACCTACGTATTAGCAGCGCTTGAAGTAGCGGAAAGGGAACTTTTGCAGTCTTCTGCAAACTGGTTAAGATGGGTGTCCACACTTCCAACTCTCTGACCCTGCCATGTCTCGAGTGTATGGGGAGATACTGTGGCAGAGCATTGTTATGAGCATTTTGGGAGTTGTTCTGAAGCTGGAGGAGAAGAATAATTCTCTTCACAGAGGGCTCATCACCCAGATAAAGATCTGCTGTTGGTTTCTTGTTTGCAGGTCAGCTGGTAAAGATGCTGCTTTACACAGAAGTCACTCGTTACCTAGACTTCAAAGTGATTGAAGGAAGCTTTGTCTACAAGGGTGGCAAAATCTACAAGGTTCCTTCTACTGAGGCAGAAGCCTTGGCATCCAGTAAGCAGTGTCCCTTCTTTCTTTCTTTTTTTTTCCCTTGGATATTGTTTTCCTTCTGGGGCCACAGTTGTAAGCCTACAGCTCTTTGGGGTATTGTCATTGGGTTGTATCGGCAGTATTGAAAATCTCCCAGATGAACTGGGAATGCATGCACGCTAACAGAGTGGATAACCAAGTTTTGTGTAATGTGCATCATTGAACTACTCCTAATGGTGTTGCCACATCCCCTTCCAGCAATACGTTCTGCTCCAAGTATAGGGTTTGCCTCTTCAGTTGCTCTTGCTTCTTCACAAGTATGATACTAGGTTAATTTAGATTTAGCATCTAAGGCTGATTCCAAGCTAATCATTCTCTACGCTAAGGGTTGGCAACCATTTAAAGTGTTGGGCCAGGGACTCGTAGTTGGTGACCTGGCTGCTGCCACCTCCTCTGCGGGGAGAAGGTGGCTGCTGATCTTGGAGTGGAGAGGTGTGGAGGAAGAGAACTTATCTCCAGTAAGCAGTGTACTGGGGAGAAAGGGTACCTATAGTAAGCGGCACTTGCAGGTGGGGTAGGAGTGAGCAAGGAGGGCTGTAGAGGGGATCAGCAGCACTGTGCTGGGCAGAAAAGGGGGTGTGCTGTGTGAGCTGCTTGCAGCTGATTCCTGTGTTGCAGACCAGATCCAGGCGCTTTGTGGGCTGAATGCAGCTCGGGCACTGGTTGTTAACCCTGCTGTCCTTCATTTCAGGCCTGAAGTGAAACAACTTGGAGGGCAGATGATCTTGAGCGATTTCTTATGTGTGCTCTCCTTAACAAGCCTAGCCTGGTACAGCTGGCTTGTCTGCAATTTGGACTCTTCTGAAGGATTGTCGTACAGCTCAAAAAGAGGAGTAGGGAAATAGATTCAGTTGCCAGTTCCAGCAGAAAATTGCTCTTAATTCTTAACTTTCTTTTGCTTTAAATGTCCTTTATTTATTAAAATAAAGATGCTTCCTGTCTTGATGTTGCAGTGTAGTCTTACACACATGGAAGCGTTGCAGAAACTGCATTTTCACAGCTGCAGTACAAAGTAGGAGCTAGTTTGCAAACTAAACAGCTTTGTGTCCAGAAGGAATGCTGATGACTACTCCCCCTGGATTTTGATTAAGAGCCTAATGAAAACTGAAAGTGCTCTTTTTTTTTCTCCGAATGCTAAAGATAGTGTCTCAATCCTGTACAGGGTGGGCACATCTTGCACATGCGTTAATGTGCCGTAATTATGGCACATTAAGTTTAGTACCTGTAATGAGTACTAACCTAATGTCTTGTAACTGGTTCTGTTGTGCAGTAGCACCAGTGCATGTGTTTTAAGTGACACTAATGTGCAGTAGACTATTAGTCACACGCATTAATGTGCCTTTTGCTGTTAATCTGCACGAGATGCTAAAAGTGCAGTAGATGTGCCTGGTGAGTCCACAGTCTCTTCAGATACAGAAATCTCCAGCTGAGAACCACACAAAGCCCTTTTTGCAGCTTTCTAGTTTATTTGTGTGTGTATAGGCATGTGGGGAATACAGAGGGGATGGACCTGTGTGTCAGGGGATCCATTACTTTCTAATATTGGAGTAGATACAAGACAAAAGTGTTTTTGTCTCCACTGAATCAGTCCTTAGAGTTGTTTTAACTGGGCTTCAGTAATGAACAAGGGAGTTCCACAAGGTCGCATCCAGCTTTTGGGTTCTGGACTCTCCAGTGCTCTGGGATGGAAATGATAACACTGAACCTCTTGCAGCATAGCCTCTTGTAAGCCCAAATGCCTAAACTGGGGAAGAGTTACTCAGCAAATTCTTGTTTACGGGTTTGTTTGGTTTTTTTTTTTATGTCCATGTCAAACACTTGTACAGGGAAGTGTTGCCAGATGGGCAGCATGCCGTAAGAGTTGGTCAGAGACTGAATCTTCCTTCTCCTTGCAGTTGCAATGTGATAACTGCTCCAGTTACTTGGAGCAATGCTGAATAGCCATCTCCTGGAAAGTGTGGAGCCTGGAGTAGTCCAGTTTCTTATTCCTTGAGTCATTGAAGAGTTCCCAAGAGTAACCTGAAGTGTCTGCTTAAATTTAGCGAACTGCCCAAGTGCCTCTGCTGCCTACTACCTGTTTTCATGGTGCTGTCTGAGTGACCTAGTTTTGCCTCTATCCTGTTCACAGAAGGACCAGTATTCCCATCTTCTTTTGCAGACTCAAGCTGGAGGCAATGAAGACAGTTACTAAGTCGTGGGAAGGATTCAAAAGGCTATGGAGGGACTAGAGAAATAGGCTTGCTTTTATTTCGCAGCACACTGGAGGGGGTAGGAGCCAAAGCTGCTTAACTGATGGAAGGTGATTGGGCTCTTACTTAGTTTAAGGCTGAGCCAAAAAAGCTTACAGGTCCAGGATAGTACTCTCCCCTCTAATGGCAACTGGGAGTAGTGAGGTTATCTGCGAGCTGTAGGAGTAGCTCTCTGTACTACTGCCGAGTGTCTAGCACATCTGCTGAGTCCTGTTCTAATATTGAAAGCTACTCTGCACTTCCCTAATAAGCAGACTAGCTTTCCAGCTAATCTGGAGCTTTGAGTCCTTTAGCCCAAGCAGCACGATCTTTAATTTGGGGCTAACTTGGACAGATTTTAAATTTTGGGACACACTGAAGGGTTGTTAGTCCTTGCCAGTGCGCCTGCTGTAATGCTTTGTGGACTGGCAGATGCCATAGCTTTACAAGTCAAGCCTTTTTCCGACTTGAAACTGCTTTCTGGTCTCTAATCGGACTCCTTGATCTGTAGCAAAGATCTCTGCTCTGACAACGCTTTTTGTTCCTTGTAGGTTTGATGGGCTTGTTCGAGAAACGCCGTTTCAGGAAATTTCTAGTGTATGTTGCTAACTTTGATGAAAACGACGCCCGAACATTTGAAGGTGTCGACCCCAAGAAGACAACTATGCGAGATGTGTATAAGAAGTTTGACCTAGGCCAGGATGTCATAGACTTCACAGGTCATGCTCTTGCACTGTACAGAACCGATGAGTAAGTGTGTGTGTGTGTGTGTGTGTGTTCACTGGCTACCAACACCACTTGGGATTGGGCGCTGCTTCCGTGCCCTGCGAGTTAGGGAGACTCTCCTTGAAGGGTATGGGGTCTTCATCAGCTGCAAATGCACAGAGCTTACCTTCAGGGAAGGGGCATTTATGAACGTTTGGAACGATGGATTTTTAAGTGCTGGGTCCTTAGTGCTGGTGGGATGTTTCTGCTTCTGATAGACTAGTAGTTTGGGTTAAATATCCCTCAAAGGTTACCTAAAGGCTTAAATGAGCAATCTAGCAAAACCTAAAGTGTTTGTTTCTCTCCTTCTGTTCTCCTCAATGGGGAAGTGTGCTTCAGGAGTGGCAGCTTAGGAAGAGGGGAAAGGCAGCTCCATCAGAGGCAACCTAACTCTTAAAGCACACCCTAATACATATCTGTCTTGGGTCTGGTGAAACAAGTGCTGTCTGCTGAGATCTTGACTTTCTTCCCCCTGTTCTTTCCAGCTACTTAGATCAACCATGCCATGAAACTATCAACAGGATTAAACTGTACAGTGAATCACTGGCTAGATACGGTAAAAGCCCTTACCTGTATCCCTTGTATGGTCTTGGAGAGCTGCCCCAGGGATTTGCAAGGTGAGAATTTTTTAGCTGCGAGTTTCAGCTTGTTGGGCAAAATCTTGGGTGCTGGCCCTGGGAATGTGCTTAATCTGTTGCATGGCATTTCTTTACTTCCTTTATTTCTCTGAGAATTCCCCTTGTGGAGTGGGGTGTTTAGGTATGGGGGGGAGGCAGTACAGGAAGGGGGATTTTTGAGCCCTATGCAGGCCTGCATGAGCAGTGTTTATGGGCACTACATCCCTCTTTTGGGGGGAGAGGTGTCTGGGGGGGTGGATTAGATTCCTCTTTGGCCCCAAGCCAGCTCAATGGACTTGAGAGGAAGTGGTTATGCGCTTAACTTCCTGTCTGAGAGGCAGCCAAGCCCTCTACAATGTTAGTTCAGTATTGGAAAAGACCTGCTTGGTTACAGACTGGTTTAGCATCGAGCTTGCTGACACTTGCCTTAATTCACCAGTTCGTAGGGCTTTTGATGCACTGTCACTGGGGCTTCAAACACTCCCTTGCACTGTGGGCCAGGCCTAGACTGCACTGGGCTCTGACAGAGGCTGATGGCCAAGGAAGTGGGGGCCACAGCAGTGGTGCTGGGCAAAATGGCTGTCGGATGATGGGGACTGTATTGTCCCTTGCTCGTTCTCCTGCCAGTGTTCACTGTAGCCCAAGGGCCCCGAATTCAGGCCACTTCCCCAAACTACTGGTGGCTAGGTAATGCAGCTCTGTAAGCTAGATCAGCCAGCAGGCCATGCATTTAACACCCTTGCACTACAGAAATTGGCTTCCTGCATTATTCATGCCAGAGACGATTTCAAAATTGGCATAACTACATCAAATTAAAGCCTTGTAGAATTGAGGAGCTTCAGCAAATAGTGCCATGGCCAGGGTTTCTCTTGCTGTTGGTGTTCACCTGGAAGCAGTCTAGATTTCTCACAAGTGAGATCCTGGTTCCTGGGAAGGCCTGCAGGCTGGCTTGCACTGCCTGCTCTCTCCCACTGCCAGCAATGGGAATTGGGAGAAGCAGGGTTGAATCTGGGAGTAGTATTTCCAGCAACCCTAAACAGTTTCCTACGTGCTGCACTTCGAAGCTTGTAGCCTGCAGTCTACTCGTAGCTTGGCTATCCAGACACTTTGAACTGGTGCTTTCTGTTCGAAGTTGATGTGATCGTGGCTTGGGAGAAAACCAGCCTTTAAATAGGAAATGAGAGCACAGTTGAGCAGTCTGTCTTGGAAATGGTTAACATGGTTGGGCTCTTACTTAGGTACCTAAGCTTTGGGAATTCCCATGTGGTGGGTTTTTAAAAAAAAAACAAACAAAAAACAAACCCTGCAGATGCATAGATCAGTGTGTAGTAATCCAACAATTCCACTAAATGCAAGCAGTTGTTACAATGAGGTTTAACAGTTCAGTAAAAAGCTGCAGCTGCTCTTAAAAGAATGAGGCAAACTTTTTGGAGTAAGATTTGCCTATTTGTGCTACTGAACTTAGCCAGGGGCACCAGAGCAAGTAAAACTGCCCCAGATCCTTGAATGGCACGAATGAAACGCTTGATTTCAGATGGAAGTGTCATGGAAATCCAGGCCTGAGGGCAAGACCATATCTTGTTACTGCAGCATATTTTCAGGCTTTCAGGCCAGCTCCTTTTCAAGACCACAGAGTTGTGTTACCAAGAGCTTAATCAGTACATGGGGGGGCGGGGGGTCTCTTGAAGCAGAGTAGGCGAACAAGTAGCTGGGATGGCTGTCCAAATGCGGAGCCTTGTGCTAATGTGGCATTACTCTTGTAGGCTAAGTGCTATTTATGGAGGCACCTACATGCTGAACAAGCCAATTGAAGAGATTGTGATAGAAAATGGCAAAGTGGTTGGTGTGAAATCTGAAGGGGAGGTAAGTAACTCTTGTGACTGTCTTTGTCTCTGAACTGCTTGCTGTCAGGACCCTGTATGTGTGTGTGTCTCTCTGCTGTTCCACAAGAGCAAGCATACAGTATTCAATAAATCTCTTGGTTTGGTGAATTTAGGCTCATATTTCAGGATTTTTCATTTGGAAGCGTTATAAAAGCAGGATTAGAAGTATGCTTAAGCCTTGAACAGTTGGGACAGTGAGGTCACAAGCAAAACAGAGTTTAAGGTTGTTTGCTTGACTTCAGATGTAGTTCTTGCTATCCACTAGATGTGTGGTGAACTCTTCAGATAGGGTTTTCCTCTAATCCAGAGAGCCAGGATTGCCCAGGCTTTGCAGTAAAGCAGGTCAAGCAAAACCAAAGTCCTTTCATTGCATTCAGACTCAGAAGTAAAATTAAGCAAGATATGAAACGGACTGTACCCTTGACATTAAGAAGTATTAGCTGCCTGTATACTCCTGGCAGCAAGTCTCCCTCCTGCCTCCCCAGATGTACAGCAAGTTGATATGACAAAAATCATGAACATCTACTGGCCTAGGGAGACTCTGCTTGCCTGTCTCTCAAGAAAGGCCTAAACTTTAATATGAACTACCTTGCGCACATCTAATGCACAATTAGCAGGGTATTTAATGCATGCTAAAATTATTTCCCCTCATTAAGCAAGTTGGAATGATGCATATAAACCAACACTGGAAACCACAACAGATACTGCATATTATAGTCCAATTCTGACCCTCCTCTTTAGACCTTCGTCAGGCCACTTGGACACTTAACTGAGTGCATCCATAATGCCTAACCTCTATGCTGTAGATGATTTGATCACTGTCTAGGTACATTTCATCCCGATCAGATTATCAAGTCTGACCCCCTGCCATGGGCAGGAAAAGATGCTGGGATCAAACAACCCCGGCTAGGTAATCGTCTAGCCTGCTTTTGAAGACTCCCAGGGTAGGAGCAAGCACCACTTTGCTTTGATGTCTAGTCTGATATTCCAGTGAGACTTAGTGCAGTTTTTTCCAATAAATGCAGGAAATATTGTGGGTTTTCTTTTTTAATTATAATTCTGGCTTATAAAATAAAGCCCGTCCAGCAAAATCTGCAGGATGTTGCTAACCCCAGCTCTGTCTTGACCATTCTTCCAAGCTATAGGCAAGGCCTAAAATTAGGAGCAACCGTTTTTGTATTGGGGTAATGCTGAAGATGAATCTACTGCTTGTGGAGGTGGAATATAAATATGGTGTAGGCAGAACACCTTCTAAATAGTTCACAGAACCACAATGCAGCTACTACCAGCTAATCTAGTCTTCTGCCTAAGCTGTTAATCTTACAAATTTTCACTGCAGTTTCCTGACAGGCACCTTGATGCTTCAGTGATGGCATTTGTAATATGCCCTCTAGCTCTTGCCCAGAAACGGTGCTTCTAATGAATTCTATGCCATGAGAATGCTTCTTGTAAGATAAGACTTCCTGCTTACGGCTCCTCACTTGGGGGAATTCACTGCACTCTCTTTCTGTCCTTGGCAGGTTGCCCGCTGCAAACAACTCATCTGCGACCCCAGTTATGTTTCGGATCGTGTAACAAAGGTTGGTCAAGTGATTCGAGTAATCTGCATCTTAAGCCACCCAATCAAGAACACAAATGATGCCAACTCATGCCAGATCATCATTCCACAGAATCAGGTCAACCGGAAATCAGGTGCGTGGGGAAGATTGGCTGCTACCTGCTTGCCTGTTGGTGTGCTGAGCACTTGTGTGTTAGGCTGGCGTGTTCCTTAAATCGTATTAAGTGCCTGTCCTTGTGCCAACTGGGTGCTCATAAAATTCAATGAAGTCAGAGATTTAACAAAACTACTAGTTTGTAGTAGAAGTTTGGTCTCCTAGAAAAAGTAGGACTGAAAGGGACCTCATGAGATCTTCTTTTGGCCAAGCTTCATTAGCGGCATAAACCATCCCGGTCCAGTATCTGTCCAACCTGGTCTTGGAACATTTCCAGAGGTGGTGGAATCTATAGCTCTAGGTGTGACCTCTTCCAATATGTAACCATTCTCCTAGAGAGACCTCTTTGTAATCTCAGTATGTTTCTCTGCTGCAGGCTATTGCTTTTAGTCCTGTCCCTTAAGCCACAGAGAATAGTTTTAGGAAATCAGCCTCACAAGATTGTGATTGCTCTTCTTTCTTTTGGTGTCTTCCCCACAAATGCTTCCTCCTTGGAAGATTGTGAATGCTGCTGTGGCCTGGCCCAGCTCTTCTCATCTCTTACTTTTATCAGCTGCGGTTTCAGTTTCTTGGAAAAACTGCACACATTCTCTCCTCAGTGCTTTCCCTCAAAGGGGATGAACAAGACTCTGGTCTCTTAGGTTGTTTCCTCTTTTGCTTTGCACTGCTGTCCTTGGAGTTGAATGGACACTGAATGAGCAAAGAAAACGCCCTGCTTACGGCATAGTGATGGCTTCTGAGCTCTTTCCCATGTGTGAGTTCCTGGCCATCTCCCATAGTAGTTGGATTCTCTCCTGGTGCAGAAGGCAGATGCTGCTGTCACTTAACAGGTAGTATTTGGGGCATCTAGAAATCATCACCACTTGCACATGTAGATGCACCCACTGTGACACTTTACTGCACAGACTAACTTGCTGTGCAGTAAAATGTTACTGTCTACATGTGTGCCGCAGTAAGGGCACAGTATGTTAATTTATCCCACTTTAGAATAGTCCTGTTGGACACAGGTTTTATCTGATGCAGGAGTAAATTACTGTGCATAAATGCACATGTAGATGGTAATGTCGGGATTAGTTTACTTTGACTCAGATTGTGCCACAGTTTTATTCAGTCACATTTATTGCACATGCAGACATACCCAGCGTATCCACAACTACAGAGCCAGCATTCAACTGCTCTGTGTGTACACTACAGTGATCAGAAGGCTTTTCAAAATGACTAGGACCTTGTTCTTCTTGAGCACCAAGTAGTTTGAGTCCAGTGAAACCTGTAATTTTGACTTGGCCTATGTTTTGGGGGCCTGAACTAACAATCCCATCAGTTCAGTCTTTTATTTGAATCTGATGTGACTGCAGTTCAAGGCAAGTGTGTAAACCAGAGTGGAACTTTCTGCTTTTTAAAAGCCACCTACTGAGATTTGTCTCTTTTTTTTTTTAATAGTTGCTTAAACCAGGTTTAAACATGTCTGACTTGGTTTAAGCCTCGTGCCTACAACTCGAGGAGGAGTTGTGCGGTGTGGCTTGGGGCCAGGCTGCCCTCTCCTGGACACAGCTGGAGCTGCAGTTTTCAGCTCTCAAATGTGGTGTCCTCCTTTTGAGTCGGCAATGGACTTGCTCAGCTCAAGCAATGGAGGCAGAAGAATGAATTTGGTTCCTGCCTTACAGCTGTGGATCTCTATCAGAGGGTGTATGTTGAATACCTTTGAATCAAAAGTTCTTTCCTAGATCCTTTGACATGCTTCTGAAAACAGGGCTAGATGGGACCCCACAAGGTCCTCTAGTTCAGGCCTCTGCTCAAGGCAGTATCATCCCTGACTAAACTATCCCAGCCCAATGCCTGTTGTAGCCTGAGGGTTTTCAAGAGCATGCAGGGAGATTCCACAACCACTTTTGGTAGCCTGTTCCAGTGCTTGACCACCCTCATAGCTGGAAAGCTCCTCCTAATTGCCAACCTAAACTACTTCTGCTGTAGCTTGAGGCGGCTGCTCCTCTGTGGCCACAGAAGAGTCCATCTTGTTCTCTCTCTAATGACCCTTAAGGCACTGGAATGAATGGGACAGGTACATGGATGGATACTTCTTGTGGGCCATGTACATACCCAGTTAATCTCTGTTAACATCTTAAGGTCCCTGCCAGCATAACCACCTAGCAGATCAGCTGATGCGTGATATGAATAACCTCTGACTACTTTTTGTATGTCATCCTAGATATCTATGTCTGCATGATCTCTTCTGCACACAATGTGGCTGCACAAGGGAAGTACATTGCCATTGTTAGTACCACCGTGGAAACAGCAGATCCCGAGAGAGAAATCAAACCTGCCCTGGATCTCTTGGAGCCGATTGAACAGAAGTAAGCTTTCCTGCTTGCCCCAGCTGTCGGTCTCTTAGCTGCTCCTGTGCATCAGGAATCTGCCTGACTTGGACTATTGCTACTGCAGTGGTGGCAGACTCATCCTTGGACCTTGAGGACGTGGGGTAGAGACTCCATTGGCATCGGGTCTCTGTCACCGAGTTGCCAAGCTGATTGCATCTTGGGGCCCCTAAATTTCCTTTTCCAGCTCTTGGAGCTTCACGGTCAGTTCTTGCCGTTTGGTCCTGGCACTTGAAAACTGACTTGGCCTCTCTGCTGTGGGGAGGTCCTTGTATTGGTATCCTAAAGCATTGGGTAATTAAAGGCAAGCTAAAAAATGTCTTCTCTCTTAGGTTTGTTAGCATCAGTGACCTGTTTGCACCAACTGACTTGGGAACTGAAAGCCAGGTTAGTATGAACGGCCAACAGCCAGATTGATATGTCTGTGTGTAAGGGGAGAAACTGGAAATGCTAAGCTGTGAAACTTCTTTTTCCAGATCTTTATTTCTCGCACTTACGATGCTACCACTCACTTTGAGACGACATGTGACGACATCAAAGATATTTATAAGCGGATGATGGGATCAGATTTTGACTTTGAAGAAATGAAGCGCAAGAAAAACGATATCTATGGGGAGGAGGAACAGCAGTAATGAGCAAATGTCTAATTAGGAGAAATTTAAATGGGCTAATATGAATATATAAGGAACTTAATGAACACTGTATGAAATTCAATATTGTAAGGCCTGCTTTTGTAATCACATCTCTGAGAGATTGAAGAGTACTGCACTGTTAAATGCTCCCCTTCTGGATATCATGTGTTTAACTATTTCATTCTAGTAGGGCTGCTGTCCAGATGACTGACCTGATTTAACCATTACTAACCTTGTAAGCAAACAGCAGACTGTTTGTCAGACTTAAGTGTTGGTGCATACTGAAATAACTCATTGACAGCTGTGTTACTTTTTTTTTTGTATTTTTAATCATTTGTAAACATACTTCACAATGATGTGCTTCTGGTGTATTAGTAACCTTGACAGATGTCATTCAGACCTGATATTGAGAAACACCTCAGCTGAGCACCCCATTGCTGTGGACAGCATCCCTAAAGTCTTACCCATCAATCTTAACTCTGTGGCAAGTTGTATTATGGACAAAGCCCACCTCTATTGTAGCAGCAACTGTTGGCGTAGTTCTGGGCACAGGGCCTAACCCACACTTCAGCTTCTAAAACAGTTTACATCAGTTGGAACACAACTGTGCCTAAAGGTTCCTTTTGTGTTTTAATCCAATAAAATTGAGAGAACAAATTACAAAGCAGGCAAGATGTGAAAGTATTTTCTGTACCCATGTGGCTTCTTGGATGGACCAAACTGCACTGCAGTATTGATATGACAGAGCCTGTGCTCCTGATTGTCTCTTGAAGGCTCCAAATGATTTCTGTACTGCGAAGTAAAGCCAAATTCTGGAAACCAGTCCTGTGCTCTGGTCTGATTCGCTCCCATAGTGTACGAAGGGCAGCCACTTTCCCTGAGATCTCCAAGCGGTCTTGCCTTAATAGCAAAGAGCAGACTTCCTTGGTGTGTATGTGTTTCTTTTTCTCTGCTGCAGCTGTTTCTAAAGGAAGCCTGCATTTTACTGGCAAGTACTTGTCAGCCTCCCTGCTGAGGTAGGGGAGAGGACTGAGCACTGCCATGCTGAATGGCACCTGGCCCCAGCTTGCATCCCCTCATGTGCTGTTACAGCCATTAATGGGGACAGGTACAGCTTTGCTGGTGGCCAGGTCTGAGCACAGCTCTCCCTGTGGTCATGCCAGGACTGATTTGAGCTCTGTGAGTCTCCCTTGCCTGGTACAGACCTGCAAGCAGTGCAGCATCTTGCTTTGAAAGGGTAAAGAACAGTCCAGCTGGATGTTGGGTAATGGGCCTGGCTGCCGAATGTCTTGCAGGCCTCTCTCTAAGCTTTTCTCCCCCAACAGCTGCTTCTGATCAGTCCATTTCTAGATGCTAGCCAACCCTCTTGTTCTCAGGAGTGTTTCTGAGGTAGGAGCTCCGCTAGAGCGCTCTTACCCCCTCCAAAATATCAGTGGTGACAGTACAGGTCCTTTGTATGGGGCTGGAGCCCAACTTGGCCAGGAGGGGGAGTGCTAAGACTTGACACTAGCCCTCCCCACTCTGTCCTGTGCAAAGCTGGCTTTTCTCTTGGCCTGAATGTGACTTGAGTCCAAACACAACTGTTAGTTAAATGCTGACTCTCCAGCGCTGCTGAGCTCTTGGCCTGAAGCAGCAGGCAGGTGACCTGTGCACTGAGTGTGGTTACTTCAAACCAGTGTTTTCCTCAAGAGGAGCAGAGCCCCTGCTGGGGATACTTGTAGTAGCCTTGAAAGAAATTGGGAGCAGATGCACATGCTGTTTGAAAGGGCCTGGAAGTGCCCAAGACCCTCCACCACAGCACCTCTTTAAACCAAGTACTGCTCTGAGCACTTGGTTACGTGTGCATGGGCACAACACGGGAGCTTGGTTTCAAGTGCCTCTGCCAGAGCTGGCTCCAATCCCCTCTCCTCTCCCCTGTGAAGGGGAGGAGAGATGGCTGGGGCTCCAAAATGCCCTGCATGTCCAGACTCCCCCTCCCCACCCCACCATGTGAGGAGCTACAGCGTGCCACAACCTACTCTAGCACCCCTGGGCTCTTGCTGGAAGAATTGGCAGCGTTTTTATCCGTTCCAACCAGGAATGGCACAAGGGTATTTCTAAATGTCTTTCACTTAGAAGTGTTTCTGTTGTTACTATCAATGGCAGGTCAGTCTGGCTTCTTGTAACCTAGGCAGTTGATTTCCATCTTTGGCTTGTCCCATCAGGTAGTTAGTACCAGCAAAGTGCAGGTTTGGCAGGGGGGGTGGGAATTAAATGCCTTGATCCTAATGGCTGACTCAATGCTAGCAGAGCTTTAAAGATCAGAGCCCCTCTGAAGGCCTACTAAAATTAGAGGCTGCTGATGGTTTAAGAGGTAGGAAGATCCTTTTCCTTGGGGTAAGAGCCTTCTTGGGAGCCTCTGCATTGCTACAAATTCAAATACACAGACAAGGATAGTGTTCTTCAACTCCCTTAAACACTTGATAGTGGTTCTGGGCAGTCCCTCGGTCCTCAAACAGCATTTTTTGAATGCATCTATTAATTGCCATTGGTACAAAGAGTACTAATGTCTTAGTTCCTTGTCTGAATCTACTGCTTTTCGTGTTGGTAACCTTTGGGAGAGCTTGCTGCCGGATGGCAATTTAAGCTGTGAGAAGAACGTACCCTCTTCTAAAAACATCAGCTTTTTATGCCATTGGACAGGGCGGTGAAACAAAGGGAGTTTTTATAGGACTGGCTGTTGTAGGAGACCAACTCTGTGAGCCTGAGCTTTTTACTTTTGTGTTGCAAGTTGTACTCACTTGACTTGAAATGCTTTGTTATAACCCTGCTGTCTCTTCAGGTGCCAGGTCTCCTGCCTACAAGCCTTCAGTATTAAGCCACTTGTCCCCTTTGGGGGAAGCAGAGGGGAGAGGTGCCACCACCTCAGGCCTTCACAGGTGCCGTCTCTACAGGAAGGTAAATGAACAGCTTCTGTGTCTGTGTGTTGGGAGAAGTAGACTTGGACTCTTTCAGCTTCTGGAAAAGGATCTTCCCTGGGAAAAGTTGATTGCTTCTAAGACGACAAGGTAGGCTCCCCACTCCCCCCCCAAAACATCTTTGATCAGTCCTGCTCTTTAGCATTTCCACTGCTCCTTGCATGTGCAAGCAACTGTTTGCATTTTTCTTATTGTGAACTAGGAGTTACGTAAACTGTGATTCAGCCTTTTGGAGCCAGTTGAGTTACTCCCGTCGGGCGAGAGGGAAACCAGATGAGAGTGCAGCTGACGGAGAAGTTATGGGGCACATTAAAGACCTGCATGACATCACACATGGTACAACTGCTCTAGTTTCTGCTGCAGGGGTCAGTCAGGTCATTGCTCTTGCACACAGTGAGAGCTGGGATCAAACTGGGTTATCACCTAGCAGGCAACTATCATTGTAGTATTTTTTGTTCAAGAGATGTAGATGACAGGGCCTGTGATGGGCACCAATACCTTCTGGATCACTCCTTTCTTCAAAACAGTGACGTGTGATTCGCAAGACAGCAGTCAAAGCGACCGGTGCTGGTTTTTGAGCCAACCGGTCACAGGCATCCAGGTGCCAATTGAAAGCTTCATCAAAAAATTTCTCAAGCCCACAAAAAAAAAATGTCTGGGGTATCACCAGCAGCAAGTGATGTTTGTAGCCTAAGCTAGCCAAAGGCCTTTGCGGCTTAGGCCGTCTCCTGGATTCAAGTCTCTGCTCAGCATGATCCTAACCTAAGCAGAGCCCTTAAACCCCTGAGCTATTTCTTGCTAAAGCTAAACCAAAGGAAGGTCTCGGGGTTACCGAGGGAGGCAGAACGCAGGATTCCTGAACTCTGGGCAAAACACTTCGCTTGTCTCTACCACAGCATCTGTCGTTCTTCTCTGTCAAGAAAACCCTAAATGAAGACAGGCAAAGTCTAGGAGAGATGTCATTTTCCTGTTTTATTAGGCAAACTCTGTACAAAGGTGTCCTGTACACAACTGCGTTTCCCGTAGTTCACTTATTTAAAAAAAAAAAAAAAAAAAAAAAAGGTTAGTTACAAAAACTTCTTCCAACTACATCGGGAACGTATCTTACAAACGTTGCTTTAGTGCTGAATGGGCCTTTCAATCCATCGGCTTTGTGGAAGGCCATAAATATGTGCTCTTGGTTTCGGCATCCGGTTGTCCTATTTACAAGATTTCCGTAGTGGAAAATAAAGGAGTTCCAATAGTGTAACGGTACCATTAAAAAAAATGACTGCAGCAACTTGACCTGTAGTGTCGATTGGGCTGTTGCAGACTGACTGCCAGAGCAGTAATCCTCAACCGCCATTTAAAATGTACAACCTCCCCCCGCCCCTGTCCTGCCCTCCTCTCCCCTCCCGCCCACTGATACAACATGCATCTTGTGTACATATGTACATGACCGCCCAGGTATAGAAACCGGCTGCTGGGATGGACCGGCATTGCTCCCAGCTGTCAAGTAAATCATTTTGCTTCCTCTGGTCTTGATTCAGTTAACAAACATTCCCCTTTGGAAAATAAAATAATTTAAAACATTGCATATGTTAAAATACCTCTCTAAGCAACCCGGGATTGGGGCCCGATAGCGTCGTAAGAAAGCTTCTGAAGCCTTAAATAAAGTCTAATAATCTACCCAACTAAAAGGAAGGGAAGTCACCTGTTCTTTCTGCACAGGGGGTTTATTGTGCAGTCGCAGGACCTGAAAGAATAAAGTTCTTTCCATCTCAAATGCTTAAAAGCATAGCAATGAGCTCCACTTTGTTCTTCGTCCTCGCTGGGGGCAGGGAGGCCTGGGCTCGACTTCTGTCACCTAGAACAAAATGAGTGTTATTTGGCAGTAGGTCCTCGTGGCAGTAAGGTCGCCCAGATGGCCCTTGGGACCGGGGATGAGAGCGGGTCAACCCGCTGCATGCAGCTGCATGGAAGCAGGACGGCTGCTGTGGCTCTCCGGGTATGAAGTGTTATGTTAGGAGTGACGGTAATTGCATGAAGAATAGATGATAGATTTCTGTAGGATGGTTTGGACGTGACCCCTGGAGCTCCCTTCTAGCCTACTTCTGTGATGACTACTGCAGTGAAACTAAGGACTGGCTCAGAGATGTGAGCAGTCAGTGTGAGCCACCACCAAACACAACCCCGGAGGTGAACTGCGCAAGCATTCTCCGGTCCAAGAAACACCCATGACAGTCCGGCAAGGTGCGGGTGCTGGGCAGGCTGCTGGCATGGGTGCTTGTCTTGGGGATGGAGTTTGCATGATGCCAGGAGGGCTGCGAAGAAAGAACGCTGCTGCTGTAGCACAATACCAAGCCACCGGCTGAAGACCGATGTGGCTCAGAGCCGTGGGCTGAGCAGCCTTGGGTTGAACCGTCCCGGCACAAGGGCAGATGGATGTAAGTCTAGCAAGGCTTTGGGGTTTTTTGGGCTGAACTCGGGCACCTGCGCAGTGCGAGGAGAGTTGGGCTCTTGTTGTGTCCACAGCTAGGTTCCTCTGAGCTTTTCAGAAAAGGTCCCCAGGGCTGGGCCACGAAGGGGTGCCTGCCATGTCTCTCCCACCCTCCCACCACTACCCTTATCTGTCTTTGCCCTCACTTGCATCAGGAAGCTATTTGCCCCTTGCAAATTAAGGAGGTCTCCTCTTACATCTTCCCCTCGCTTCTCTGCCCAGGGGAGGGTGGCTGAGGAGGGACTCGCTTATCCCAATGCAAGGCAGCAAGGAAGGGACTCGGGCCCAGCATGGAGCAGCTGCCTGCTGTCAAGGCAAGGTCTGCTAACGTCCTTCTGACACTGTGGCTTAACACAGAGGGCCGGGCCTCAGTTTAATCAGCAGGACGCAGCCACGTTCTCCTGCCTTGTCTCAGCCGATCAGTGAACAGACAAGGACAGCGAAGGTAACGTGGATGTCTGGTTGCTTGGTCTGTCAGACCTGCTTCTTCCCTCGCCAACCCTCAGACAGCTCGTGCCCTTGTTAAGCAAGAGGGAGGCACGGGGAGAGGGGAGGAGGAGGGAGCTGGAGCCGAGGCAGTGGCAGGTTCAGACTGGGGATCTCAGACAGATGAGTGATCTGCCAGCAGGAGGTAGCTCTGTGCCTTGCACACGTGGCTCAAAAGATGGCGCTGCCCTGGGGACAGCGGGCACCTGACCCAGCGACCAGCCCATCAGGGAACAGGCACGAGCTAAGCAGGATGTGTGCAGGCTGAGCACCTGCTGCTCCTCTCTCCCAGCACCTGGCAGGGTGCTACAGCTGTAGCACAAGGCCTCCTCCAGTCTAACTCCCTGGTGGTTGTGGGTCACAAGCCTTTGCCACCAGGTGCTAAGGCAACAGGCAGCAGCAAGTGGCATCCTGGGATGCTCCAGAGCTTGGAGAAGACATCTCCGAAGGCTTGAGATACAGTTGTAGTTCCCAGTCTCAGGGCACCAGGTGGAAATGCTGAGCATGCAAACTCCAGCAGCGAGGGAGGGAAAGAACCGAGTCACAAGCTCGAAGGGCATAACGACCCCCAGAAGAGTTCCCGCAGGCAGCGCTAGGACTCTGCTGCCTCACGCATGAGAAGATGGGCATGTCCCCTCCATGATTTACAAGTCTCCCATTAATGGCTCTCCTAGCTGATCTGCTGCTTCTGCAGGTCAACACCCCCAGCGCGGGCATGTGCGGGGTGCGCTCCTTGGAAGTGCTCACCCACGTAAGCCCTCCGGTACCAGTAATCCCTTCTTACCAGTAGCTTCTTTTAAAGGGGGCGGCCACCTTCTGCACAGTGCTGATGAAGGTGTTCACATCCACCACGAGGATCCCTTTGCTTTCAAAGACCTCTCTGCTGACGCTAGGCTTATCTGTAAGCGGAAAAAAAAAAAAAAAAAAAAAAAAAAAA
>NW_017729008.1:42194157-42197783 GCF_001723915.1 Gavialis gangeticus | reverse complement strand
AAAAAAAAAAAAAAAAAAAAAAAAAAATCGAGCGGTGAGAACGCATGTGATAAAATTAGTCTGCTCTTTTTTTCCTTAGAGAAAAACCTCCGGTAAGTCGGCATTGCTACAGATCTACCCAGGTGAGTGATCCATGTGTCAAGTGGACACGTCCACCTCTGAGGGCACTGGGATTCTCCACGGGTGCCAGCAGGTTGATGGAGCGTGCTTTGGGAATAACCACTGGGCAACCAATCATACAATAAAGAAAATACATGGATGGATCTTGAAACATGCCAAGGAAGTTGCCAGCTAGACAATTCATCCTGCCTCACGCAGGGAGGTTGAACTAGGTCACCTCTGGAGGTCACTTCCAGCCTGACTTCTCCATGATTTCTACTCACCCTGTTATGGCGATAACTTTTGTTGGACCAATTGCTCTGCCTATAAAAGATAGGACCAAGCTAATTGTGGCCTGGACAATCATGGCCACAACACCGCTACCACACTCTGATGAGCGATGAACCTGCCTGTCAAACATGCAATCACCTGTCCTGGGGAAGGGGAAGCTCACTGTTTTCTAGGCCACTACTGAGAAGCGGAGCTGCGGCTTCTGGCTTGGGCCCTCTTCATCTTCCAGCTACAGACTCACAGCTGGGCACGAACCCTGTGCTCCACCTTCCCAGCTATGAAGGGCAGCATGTGTGCAGGGCTCAGAGCTTTAATGCCTCAGTGTGCGGTTATCTCGGGGCATGTGTGACCGGATACTGTGCAAAAGGTTGGAGGTGAAGCTGTTTCACAGCCCCCATCTATTTTCTACTCTGCTCTGGTGAATGGCTGGTGAGGTTAGGACAGGAGAACCTCAAGGGTCTTGAAGGTTGTTACAAGTCGGACAGGCCTCTGCAAGGCAGGGATCGTCTCAGCTCTGTAATTACTGGACACATGGGCAAGTTGCAGGGCAGGGACATTGGGAGACTTTGGCTGGAGAAATCCAACAGTAACATAGCTGGGGATAAAACAGAAGGGCTGCTCCCAGCCCCTAGCAGACACTTTATCAGGCCCACGGTTTGCCTCCTTCAGAAGCTTTGCGTTAACTGAAGCCCTTGCTCTACACGCATGTCTGCATTGGTGTGTTATTGCAGGAGAAAGTTCAGAAGAGAGCCCAGAGCCATCTGCAAATGCGTGCAGGCTGCCTCTGCCTCGTGGTATGCTTCATTCCCACTGGCTGTCATCTTCCATAGGCCATCAATCAGCCATTTGAAGACAGTAAAGCACCCAACAGTGGGCCACCTGCATTGACTGGGGCATAAGGATGGTACCATACAACCAACAGCCTATTGCTCTTATACGTGCTGTGGGTAAGTGTCATTCGTGGAGCTGCACTGCACAACACCAGTCCTGACAGCTGGCCTAGCGCTTACTCTGTGATCAACCCGGGCGGAGCACCTAACCCACTCAAATGACTCAGAATCCTTTGGGCCCGTGCCACGTGTTACATGGTTAATTGCGCAATAAGACAGGCCACATGTGCAGAGTGAGACCAGCCACAGGTGTAGTCATTATCACACAATTAACTGGGTAATTGCACAAAAATTTAGACAGGCCATATGTGTAAAGTAATTATCACGCCATAAAGATGTCGGTCCTGCTATAAAAAGAGCGGACCAGCGACAAAGGTAGTGCTTGAAAAATATGCAACTTCATAGTTGGTTTCTAGCCTGCTTTAATTTGAATGTGTGGCAGGGTCCTACTTCATAACATAACTGCACTCTGTTTAACTGGTGAAACCAGTGCATTATTGGTGAAAGTGGGTGTGCCTAAACATGCAAATGCTGCTAGATGGGTTTATTCTGCAGTAATTTACTGCAGAGTAAACCCATCCTGGGCAGGCATCTACATGTGCAGGCATTTGGGAGCAGATTTGCTCCCAATGGGAGCAACATAGAGACAGCAACTTCCACCCTGCTCTGCCTCCCTGCAGCAGCCAGGGGGAGACCCAGGCTCCCCTTGGGTGCTAGCCCAGTGGCTAGCAGGGAGCACAGGGACAGAAGACTGCTTGCTGCCCCTGGGAGCTGCCTGCTGCCAGGGTGGGCTCTGATGGCAGAGCCTGGGCTGGGACAATGTGCCCCTGCCCTGGCAGCAGAGAGCTCCCAGCCTCAACTCTGTGGTCAGAGTGGGGGCTGAGATTGCTCCCTGCCCCCAGGAGCTACCTGCTACTAGGATGGGCTCTGGTGGTAGAGCCTGTGCTGGGACAGTTTCCCCCTGCCCCAGCAGCAGGCAGCTCCTGCAGGCAGGGAGCAATCTCCCACTCTCCGCTGCCTGGGAGCAAATTTGCTCCAGGTCAGCTGTCTACATGTGCCTTATTGTGCAGCAACTACTCTGCAATTCATTTGCTACCTGCATTTGCAGGTGGTAAATTAACTGCGGAGTAGACGAATTTACTGCGCAGTGTCTGCACGTGTAGATCAGTGCTTCCCAAACTTTTCCTCATCATGACCCCAATTCTGACCCCATTTCCTCAGTATGACCTTATTTCCTCAGCATGGCCTCTCACTCTTAACCTGAACCCTCCCACCCTGCCTCCTCCCCCAACAGGTGCTCGTCGCTCACTGACTAGCAGCCATTAATTTCAAGGCTTCGAAGGCCCTGAACTGACTAGAACCTGTTCATTTCAAGGCTGCTAATAGGGGGACCTAAGTGGTTTTGAGAAAAAGGGGAGCGCATTAATAAGGTGCAAAATAAGGTTAGCTATTTTGTTAGCTGATGTTGATATCGAGTGGGCATAGTGCGTGCTCAGAATAAGCACGTAGCCTGGCTCAGTCTTGAGGTTAAGCACACAGCGGCAGACACTGCACTAACATCCCGAACAAATTTCTTACCTGTGAGATACACTGCAAACCTGGCACTGATGTGCTGCACCTGCAAGTTCAGCAAGCACTTGAGATGCTCTGATTTTGTGGATGACTTGGAGTCGCACTGGTGGTAGTGAAGGACTTCCACGATATTCACCCCCTGGCAGGACTTCAGGATCAAGTTCTTTTTATGAGCATTCGAATCCACCCTGTTGGAACAGAGACAGGTTTAAACTCTGAGTCATGGTGCCACGCTGCGGATCTGACAGAACCGTCATGAGGCTTTTCTTCCACACCCAGCTTTCTTTCCCAGGGATTTTTCTCCTTCCCCTGCTCATGTTTCTTAGGCTTTTTTTAACCCGCACTAATGTGATTATATCCATTCCCATTGCACCCCACAAACCAACCAACCAACCAGCTCCAAACCAAAAGACCTCTTAGGAAGTTTGATACAACAACCCTAAAATCAACCACTGCTCAGTGGTTCCCAGGGTGGTTTTGTGGCCACCATCTCGGGTCTCCTGTTATAACATCACAACAGGATTGGAAAAGTGCACCTTGGGTCTGGCTCTGACTGTTTTGGGTTTTGCTTATCTGTATCAGGCAAGGTTTTAAAAAATATATCTATTTGCTTTTCTGCCACTTCTGATTTTAAGATTTCCAGCATGAACTGACAGAAACAAATGCTTCTTCATCCTCCCAAATATATTGGGAGGATGAAGAAGGCGCCAGGTAATGTGGGACCCCTGCAGGATACGCTGGGCAATCTGGTGGTTGCGTCAGAGGAGAAAGCGG
>NW_017729008.1:42190696-42193365 GCF_001723915.1 Gavialis gangeticus | reverse complement strand
AACTACTTCACAGTTAGGGCGGCTAGGAGCTGGAACCAACTTCCAAGGGAAGTGGTGCTGGCCCCTACCCTGGGGGTCTTTAAGAAGAGGCTGGATGCCTACCTGGCTGGACTCATTTGAGTCCTGTTTCTTGTTTTGGGGTTTTGTTGTTCTCCCGCCCTGGTGGGGGGTCGGGCTAGAAGATCTACTAGGTCCCTTCCGACCCTAAATCTATGAAACTATTCTCAGGGAAAAAAAACCTGAGTGAACAAAAAGTAATGTGAACAGACCTTGTGGCCTTCATGACGGTCTCCACTACATAGCAATCCCTACCTGTCCATACCAGACCAAACTGAAGACCCTGTTGGATTGCTTAGGCAATGGATAGAAGACAAGCAGAAGGGCTGGAGCTTAAATCACAGAAAAAAGGGGCTGGGACAGACCTCAAGAGATCATCTCATCAACCTCCTGCTCATGCTGGACTCCCCCTGGCTAAAGTATTCACCCCCTGGCTAAAGCATTCATTTAACTTGCACTTCACAACATCCTGTGATGGAGATTTCCCATCCTTTCTAGTTAATCGGTCCCCGTGCTTAGCTATCCTCTCAGAATATTCTTCCTAATAACCAACCTCAGCCCCTTTTGTTGCCATTCAAGCCCTTTGCTTCTTTCTTATCCCTGAGGCACGGAGATGAGTCAAATGCCCGTTTTTTTGGAAAAACCCTTTCCATATTGGAAGGCTGCTTTCCATCCCCCCAACCCCCTGTTAGTCTTCTCTCCTCCAGACTAATAAACCCCACTTCTTCCAACCTTTCCTTGCACGTCATGGTTTCCAGGCCTCTAGCCTGGGCTTCCCATGAATCTGACTGGGAAACCGGGGGGTCTGTGATGTGATTACCTTACATCTTCTTTTAGCTTTTTACTTTCTTTGTAGTGAAGCAGCCATCGCCACCGCCCAGTACCATTCAGCTTCTCCAGCGCTTTAACCATTTCTTTCAGCTGACCTGTGGAAAGAGCATCCACCGCGTTCAGGCAAGAACAAACCTCCCAATGTGGAGTCTGAGAATCAGGGGCTACTTCTGGGCATGTCCACAGAGCTTGAGGACAGTGTTGGGGGCTGCTGTACCGGGATGTTTCACACCAGTTCTGTATGTCTGGCTTTCCAAGCCGGGACCAGCATAGAAAGGCACTGTACGTGCATCAGCCAGCTCATCTGAGAGGCAGAGTTTATTGGCACATGCCCCATGCCACCCAAAGCTGGCTATGCTACTATTCAGAGGAAGTTGCGTTAGTCGCACATCTCAGTATGGCACCTGCTAGCCCTGCACTGGGGCAGTATAGACTTGCCCTATGAAATGGGAAGATACGCCAGTCCGCGCTACATATGAGATATAAGCGATCCTCATTTTAACGAGCCACCCAGAGGCCTAAAACATAGCAGATTTTCTGCCCCCCTATTTTCAGCGGTGGTTCAAGAGGTTAAAAATATCGGTAGTATTTTCCTAGGCTGCTAGTTGAATCCAGCTTGGGTTGAGTTTGCCCAAGTGAAAGCCCTCTAGAGCCATAGGCATGTCCCCATATTTTTGCCGTCTTCTGTATTCAGTTGAAGCCATCGTTTCCACAGCTGCTCTCCAAGCTACCCTCCTGGAACGAATGAGCCGTGTAAGAAAGGAGGAGCAGGGGGTGGAAACGTGGAACTCACCTAAAGTGACCGTTTCTAATACTTCCTCGTCTGAGACCACGAAGCCGCCCATGTGGAAGAGGTCCTGGTAGGTGTGGTCAGTTACGTCCTCTGGGCCATCCACTCCCGCAAAGGTCACGTTTGGGCAGTGCTTTAGCCGCAGCAAGGAAGGGATCTGTGAGAAGCAAACACATCCTTCATGCCCTACACACGCTTCCTAGCAAGTGAGAGTTCACACCCACTGCTAGAAGACTCGTTCCTTCCTCTTTCAGGAGACGCTACGTCTTGGGGTCTCAACCACTGTCCCTTGCTTTAGTCCCTTACCCTCAGGTCTCCACAGGCCAGTCCCCTCTAGCTCTAGATGATTAAGTGACCCCTAAAGAGCCTCTTACTGTGCAGAAGATGAGGCATCTGGAGGGACCCACTGCCCTGAGCACGGCACTGAGGAGTGAGGGTCCTGAGGAAGGGACTTGTGGATGCCACCAAGCTGAGTGGGAGATGCTGAAGGGAGGGGGACCCCAAAAGCAGTTAGATGCTTACATCCAGACTGCATCAACTTGCTAGCCCCACTCAGGGCTCTGAGCCGTGACCTCTCTCCTGGACACAGCAGGGTTACAGTGATGTTGCAGCTGTGACGGTCCAGGAATTATGGGAGAGATAAGGATTGCACTTGGCTGGGACCAGGGAGACTGTGTTCAAAGTCATAGAATCAGAAGTCGGGTCGGATGGGATCTTGTAGATCTTCAGGTATGACCCCAGGCCTGGGCAGGAGAAAAACTGGGCTCAAATGATCCCAGCCAGGTAGGCATCAAGCCTCCTCTTAAAGACCCCCAGGGTAGGAGCCAGCACCACTTCTCTTGGAAGTTGGTTCCAGATCCTAGCTGCCCTGACTGTGAAGTAGTTCTTACGGATGCGTAATCTGAACCTCCTCTCCAACAACTTGTGGCCTTTATTCCTTGTTATGCCAGGGGGCACTAGGGGAAACAAGGTTTCTCCCAAACCCTTCTGG
>NW_017729008.1:42182984-42185696 GCF_001723915.1 Gavialis gangeticus | reverse complement strand
CTGCACTTGTCAGTATTGAAACACATCCTGTTTTTCTTAGCTCACCCCTGTAACCTATCCAGGCCTTGCTGCAGTCTTTCCCTCCCTACTAGCGTGCTCACCTCACCCCAAATTTTGGTATCATCAGCAAATTTAAACAGGTTGCTTTTCACCCCATCGTCCAAATAGCTGATAAAGAGATTGAACAGCACGGGCCCAAGGACCGAGCCCTGGCGAACTCTGCTGCCCACTTCCCCCCAGGTCGAATATGACCCATCCACCACCACCCTCTGAGTGCGACCCTTCAGCCAATCTGCAATCCATCTAACTGTGTAGGCATCAATGCCACAGTCGCCTAGTTTTTTAATGAGGATGGGGTGGGAGACGGTGTCAAGGGCCTTGCTGAAGTCCAGAAAGAGAGTCCCTCCTGAGCGATCAGATCGGGAGCAGGGACTTGAACCCAGACTGCCCAGGAGCCACTAAGTATTCTGCAAACCTGCTGGGGCTCTTCTGCTTCATATAAATAAATGCATGCTGCAGTAGGGACTGAGGCTCCCACAGCCTTGAGGAATGCTCTGGCCTTGGACTGTTGGGTGCCCTTAGGGTTAGGAGACAGCAGGGTGGAGGGCTCCCCTAAACTGAGGGGGACACATGCCTAATTGGTATGCAAGCTCCCCGAGCCCATTGTGGGCTTAGCCCTGAGACCAGGGCCAGTAATCAAGGTGGTTCACGGGGTTGACTGAACTCGAGCAAGGGCTGAAATCCATAGATTAATATGGTTTTTGGCTGTAGCCGTGTTGGTCTGAAGACATAGGCAGGAAAGCTTCTTTGGGTAGATGTGATATCCTTTATTAGACCAACTCTGTAGAGTCGCTTTGTCGGTCTAATAAAGGATATCACATCTGCCCAAAGAAGCTTGCCCACCTATAGATTAACTGGTGCTGGACATGAGGACAGGAAAGGTGCAATTTCAATACTCAGGCCCTGGCCACGGCTTAGCATGGAGCAGGCTAATAGGTGACACTGAAAGGATGGAGGACAGAGCTTCTACACAACTCCCAGAGTCTTCTCCTCGCTGAGGAATATCTCCTAGAGGAGTCTCATTGCAGGAAGCAGCTCTTCCAACATGCATCCAGCACAGAGACCTCTGAAGTGCCCGACGTGGCTTTGCTAGTTTGCAGAGAGCACTCAGAGCCTGCAGGTAAGAGCAAAGGGCCTGAAGCCCGGGATCTGACTCAAGCTGCCTTGATGTGCAGGCTTGGACGAGGTGCTGTGATGCTGTTAAACCAGGCGAACCCAAGTGACCAGTGTCCTGCCTCTGCCGTGACTCCTGTGTGTCATTAGGTATTCAGCAATCCAGGATGGAAGAAGAGAAATGAAGCGCAGCCGTGACTACACTCCTGCTGGGTTTCTTTTATAAACAACCCCTCAGCCAAGCGTTTGTTAGTTTTAAACTGCAAAATCCAAGAGCAACACACACGCAAACAGTGACAATTACTTCTGGAATAGGGGCAAAGTAAGAACTTTGTGGTATTTGGAAACGGGCCTGCCAGTCTTGGCACAAGGAACACGTTTCTGAACCTACTTTATGAATATGCAAAGATATGTCCTCGTTCCTAATAATGACGATCAGCCGGTCCGTCTCTCGGTGTTTTAGCTTGCAGAAGTTCACCGGTTCGATTTCAGTGTGGCCGCCTTTCTTCAGCAAGTTCTGAAACACAAGTCAGTCACTGCAGCATAGGGAGGATCTTGGCATGGCCAAACGTTTTATAGTCTAGTGAAACTGGCTATCTAAAATGATTCCCTGCCGTCTGAAACGTGTGATTTATCTGCTAAAAACCTGGTTTCTTAGACTTTTGTGATGCTAACGCCTGACGAGACATGAAGCTCGCCATCTGCAGGTACCTTTTAGGTTTCCTCCTCAAACCCATTTAGGTAAAGTTAGCCCTGTTACAGCCCAGCTGAGAACGCCAGTCAGAGCTGAGTGGAAAAAGTCACCTATTTTACGAATGTGGTTAAGATTTATTGCTCTTAATGAGGATTTTAATTCTAGGAACAGTTACACAACCCCTGAGTGAGCGGGGGGCTGGACCTGATGATCTTGTGAGGTCCCTTCCAGCCTCTAACTTTTATGAGTCTATGAATAACCTACCTGTCTGAACGTTCAACTTTTCTCTATCCGTTAACACCAGATTTTTAAACTAAGTTTACCTCAGGGTCAAATACCACACAGGAAAACAAAGAATAAGAAAAAACAGCAATCGTTTTGCAGCAGCCCCTGCCTGGGCAAACCAACACTCAGTGAGAGAGACTCAGAACAGCCTTCTCACCATTGCCTCCACTCGCTAGTAGGGGCAAGCTTATTTTCAGACTCCAACCTACCCTTGTGGAGTGGTACGTCATGCTCTATGCATCATCTTGCGTTTGGGGGAAATGATCTGCAATCTCTGGGTGCATGTACACATGACACAGTGTGGAGCTGCCTAATTAGCTTCACAGTAAAGTGTTGGCGTCTACATGAGTGGCACTATTAGGCCAGAGCAAACTAATTAACTCCACTGTAGGATACTACTGCCCAACACAAGTACTGTTCTATGGTGGAGTTATTTACTCCATCAAAATGCACGTGTAGACACTGACAGGGCTGGCTGGGGCACAAGGGTGCTTCAGTGCAGGGGGCTGCCTGCTGGCTAGCCCCACACTGGAGCAGCCTCATGCCCCGGCCAGCCTCTC
>NW_017729008.1:42171688-42177984 GCF_001723915.1 Gavialis gangeticus | reverse complement strand
GCAGCATCCTCATGCCCCGGCCAGCCTCTCCGCAGCATGTGGACCTGAGCAGGAACAGCCCCGGGCTGGCAGGCTGACCCCCTGGCCTTGTCTTCCAGCCAGGGTTGCTCTACCTCAGCTCAACGTGCTGCGGTCCTGGATGCATGTGTAAACGTGCAATAAACTCCAGAGCAGATTGCACCGGAGTTCACTGTGTCACATTAATATTCATATATAGGTGCACCCATGGTGTAGTAGGTAGATCACTCAGACTCCATACTAGCGATTTGATTAAAGAAAATTAAAGTTCCTGTTATAGACATAACATTGGATGTGCTGTAACAGGTCCATCTAGCCTGCTGTCTTGTCCCTGACAGTGGCAGGGGTGGATACTATGGAGGGAGAGCGCTAAACTGAATGATCTGTCCCATGTTCAGCACTCTCCCTGGCTTCCACAAGAAGAGATACCGGAGGAAACATCTCCAACCGTTCTGTTCAATAGCTGTTAATAGATCCATCATCTGTGAATTTATTTAGTCCCTTTTCATAGATAAGTCCCTTTATCTAGACCCTTTTCATGCGATCTTTGGGTGTGTGTACACACAACACTTACTGTGGAGCTGCCTAACTAGTGTCTATCTATGAAAAGGGACTGGACAAATTCACAGATGACTTTGAACCTGGCTATGTTGTGTAGAAGTTGAGATTATAGCTGTATGGCAGCAGTTCCCAAACTGTAAGTCGCACCCCCAAATGTGGTCGCAACATCAGGGGATGGGGCTGTGCATTTGGAGTGAGGGGAAATGGGGTCATGTTGAGGAAATAAGGCCATAAATGGGGTCATGCTGAGGAAACGTTTGGGAAGCACTGTTGTATAAGGATAGTTTGGATGGGGATGATCCTGCCTCAGGCAGGGGGCTAGACTAGATGACTTCTGGCGGTCCCTTCCTGCCCTACTTCTCTATGACCATCTTCCTCCACCACCTCCTGGGGCAATGCATTTTATAAGTTAACTACGCATTGCATAAAAAAGTAGTTTCTTTTGTTAGTTTGAAACCTGCCTCCTGCTAATTTTAGTGAATGCTCCCTCATCCTATGACCAAATGAGTGTAGGCAACGCAAACACCACTGTCAGTATCCCCATGTTTTCTAGGCCTACTCTGGCTTAGAAAACTTCGTTTGAGCAATAACTTCAAGCTAATCACAACTGGGTTTCGATTGGGCTCAAAGGAGATGAGATGAAACAACAGAGGTTGCAACTGGTCAGGCCTGAAGTGCTTATGGTGAGGCTGCATGAACTCCCTGGGACGGGAACGGCTGGGGAGGAAGAACCGGAGGATGGAGGTACGTTGGCCAAAGCACAATGCAAAGCTTGCGTATGCTCACCTCGGCAGCAGTACCAGTGAAAACACTACAACAGGCAATATGCCCCCACACAATTTGAAATGACGCGAGTGGATTTAAAGGCTCTGTTGGTGTTATGTTACCTTCATCCTCGCAAAGAAAGAATCGTCACTGGTTTCAACCACGTAGAACATGAAAGTGTTTTTGCAAGCCTCTTTCATGACACCTTTGAGCCGGAAATGCAGCGTGCTGCACAAGTCCGCGATCATGGTGTCGTAGACGGCCGTTCTTCTGGGGAAATAGCTGTATTTTGCCCTTTTGCAAGTGGTCTCTTCTGAGGTAGTGCTTTGGCCTCGCCCTTTGTTACCCGCATATATATTGTTCAGCATCACCCTGTTAAACTCTGCATATTCATCTAGAATGCCTGAAATATCCCCTCTTGATTCGTTTAGCTTATTGTCATATTTTAATTTGCTGAGGTGGAAGGGAACGGCATAGTCGTGGCTCTGGCTTTTGATTTTTGCAGCATTTCTTTCGCTGATAAAATTCTCCTGCCGTGGGACACACAGCGGGGGGTCATCAAAGTCTGTGGGGCTACTGTTTCTTAGGTGCCAACCAGAGCTACGAGGTTTTGTGTCTGAATGCACAATTGTCACCAGAAGTGGGCTGTGACTCCTGGATGGCGCATTGAGAACAGGGGATTCGTGTGCCTCTCTCGAGGGCAAAGTCTCCGGTGTCACCTGGACAGGAAACTCGTTTGGAAAGATACCACAAGAGGTAGAGTAGTGTGATTTCTGTCTCTTTATGATTTGTTTTAGCTTATAATGGAAACGTAGACATTCCATGTCTAAAGTGTTCTGTGTGAGGTCGTCAAAAGCCTTCCAGGTCCTCGTCAAAGAGCTTATTAAGTCAGATCGTTCCCTCAAGCCATCGTGTCTTTTTGAAGGTTGTAACGTTCTAGTTTTGTCCTTGTGCTTTTTGGTAACAGTGAAGTTTGTGTAGTCCTTTAGAGTGCCCTGATCATTTCCCATATTGACAAAAGGGGGTACGTGCCTATCACTTTCCCCTAACCTAGCAGGCCAGCTATGCTGCCACACTTCAGACTCAACCCCCAAAACCCTTTTGTCTATCTCCGAAGAGTCCCAGTCCTTGGCCTTACTGTCTTTGTTCGTAGGCGACTCATAACGAGTCCTTGCCATGGATGTCATTTTGATGGCATCCATGGTCTTTGTACTACAAGAGCCACTAAACTTAAGTTTGGTGTACACGGTTCCTCCAAAGTACTCATGGTCAGAGCCTCCAGAAAAAGCCTCACGTGATACATCTTCAAAGGCCGCGCTCGCACTGATGTCTTTGATAATGATTTCTGTACTCCGGCTGGGCAAATTTTCCTCTGCATCACTCAGTTCTGAATTCTCTCCAGAGTCTCTCTGGGTAAGTAAAGCAGGCATCTGAACAAAGGAAACGGAAGGTTTTTCCCTTGCCGTGTCCGAATCAGCACATGCTTCTGATTCTCCTGTCACGGGGTCCCTCTGCGTGTCTGGCGTTTCCCCAGCAGAGCTCTGTTCACATGTCTGTCCCGTTGGTTCCTCCTCTCCTGAAATAGAGGCTGTGCTTGCTGTGGGGCTACCGCTTCCCAGATCAAATTCCTCACACGGCGAGGGCCCTTTGCTGCCGCGCTCTAGCAAGCTTGTTATTTTAGCTGCAGGGAGCTCAAGCTCTAGGAATGTGTCTTTTTTCGTCTCTTTTGCGTAACAAGAAACCGAGGAATGATCCGCTGCCAAAGGCGATGCTTGGCTCTCAGGGATGGAGCATGTCTCTGCAACATTCGTTTGACCGGCGGGGTTGGGATTTATATTCTGGTGAAGTAGCCGATCAGGTTCACTTTGCTCTAATACGGAGCTGTATAGATCCGCCTCTCTGCTAGGTGAAAGGCCGGGCTGCTGAGAAAGGACACAAGTCATCACTTTGGCTGGATTGGGTTGGCCTATTGCAGAGTCTTGCTCCTCTCTCTTGAGCAAGTCCACTGTTTTAACTACAGGAATTTCTTGTTCTAGCAACATTGGGGGTTTGGCCTGTTCCATGTCATTCGAACCTGAGGGGTCATCCACAGCAGAAGAGGCTGTTTGACCCTCAGGGATGGAGTGACATATCTCTGGGATGTCTCCTTGATCCATGCGATCAGAATTCAGGCCTTTGTGGAGTACTGGATCCTGCTCGCTTTGGTCTAAGAAACCGTAGTGCAGAGCCGCTGCTTTGCTGGTGGGAGTAGAGGACGGCTGCGATGGACTGAGACTCGTGTGTTCAGGCTCAGGAGGAGAAGGCCTGTCCGATGAGAAGCTCTCCACCCCGCACCAACCAGGGCTGCGTGCAGGCCAATGGTTTATGAAGTTCATTTGTTTTACACCCGCATGCTTTTTAGTAACAGATTTGTCGCTTTTCATTAAAAAGGTCGGAGTTGATTCCTGCAGTTCGCAAAGGGAAGTCTTGGGCTCTCCAAGCTCAGTCCTTGGAGTCATCTCATCCAACTCATCATGGCATAGTGATGTTTCAGGAAGAGGACACACACTGCTGTTCTCAGGTTTGTTCCAGGTCTCCTCAGCTGTCGAGTCAACTTCCAAGGCTGTATTTTCCCAGGCTAAGTCCTGGCTTTGTCCTGCTCCTGCAGATTTGTTTAGTGACTCTGCCATTTCGTTAGGAGAGCTCCTTTGCTCTCCCTGAGTTAGCATACTGCTTTGCACTTGGCTGGATTCCTCAATGCTCAATGAAGTGTGCTCAGACGAATCATTGCCTCCATCTTCCTGGGAGATGCTGGTGTCCTCCACTGAATCACTTGGGGCTGATGTTTCAATTTCTTTAGCTGGTAGGCCAGCGACCTCCTGGATCTGTGAATGCATCTCTGGAAATGGTGTCATTTCAGCAGCAAGTTCTTGATGGACAGGACTCTCATCAGAGGATAATGTCAGAGTTAATCCATTCTCACATGGGGACTCCCAGTCAACTGTGCTAGCTGCATCACTCTCTTCCGGTATCCACATTTCCTTAGGAAGAACTAAGTTAATCGACCCTGGGTCTTTACCTTGATTCTCCAAATTGTCATTCCTTTTTTTAGCTGGTAATACAGGGACCTCTTGGTTCCCCGAAAGCGCCTCAGGAGACTGTGTTATAGTGTCAGAAGGTACTTGGTGGAGAGGGCTGGCATCAGATGACAACGTTAACGTTAATCCACTATCACATGGGGACTCCAACTCAACAGTACTGAGAGCATTACTTTCTTCTGAAGCTTCTTTAGGAAGTATTAAATTGATTGCATCCATGTCCTGATCATCATACTCCAAACGGGTGCTGTTCATTTCTTCAACCGGTAAGGCAATGGCTTCTTGGTTGCCTGGATGGGCCTCTGGAGACTGCGCTGTTTCACTGAAGGGGCCCAAATGGATAGGACTCGTGTCAGATGACAATGTCAGATTTAAGCCACTGTCACAGGGGGACTCCAAGTCAGCTGTCCTTGGTGTGTCGCTCTCTTCAGGGATGTAGATTTCCTTAGGAAGGACTAAGTTAACGGGATCCTGGTCAATATCTTCATGCTCCATATCGGCATCATTACTCTCTGAAAGGGCTAACACAATTGGCTCCAGGTACATATTTTGGTACTCAAAATCTTCCTCTTCCTCTTCTTCCTCCTGGTTTTCTAATGGATCTTGCAAGTTGCTCACTTCTCTGTCAGGGCTGTCATGTTCTGGGCACTCAGGGCTCACTTGTAACCGTAATTCTTCGCAGACAGGGAGCGATTCATCAGCAGCCACATGCCCTTGGTCTTTATCTTCAGTGGTGAGAGTGAGGCCCTCCACTGCTGTACTTCCCTCAGGAAGGACAGACTCCTCGCCCTTAGCCAGAGGCTGCATATTGTCCAGCTTCTCTGGAAATTCATTCTTTGCCAAAGAAGTGTCATGTTGTGAAACTTTACTTGAATTAAGGGCTGGATTTGCTTCCTCTGAGCTGTCAGCGCCAAGGGATTTTGGTCTTGGGCTGGCATTGCTGTGTTCCTCAGAGGTGCTGTTGTTACAGCTACCGGTGGAGACCAGGGGGTCAGGCAATTCCTTTCTTTCACTTTCCTCTTCATCCACCTGAAATAAAAGAAGTTGAGGTTTAACCTTTGCAAAAGAAATGCAGGAACAGAAAGATCTCTCCATGGCAGAATAGCTACGCTGTTTAACATGCTTCATGCTTTCATGAGCAAATTGGGAAAAGAATAGTAAAATTAAATAAAATCTGTATCTACAATATTTTAGGGATAACTTCTGTCCTCACATAGGCCAATCCCCTATCTTTCAAATTCCTGCTTGGGCACGTCTACCTGAGATACTTTACTCAAGATTAGAGCAGTAAGTGTCACCGTCTACACGTGCAGATGCTTACTGTGCAGTAATTTGCTCTAATCTTGAGTAAATTTGCTACCTGTAAATACAAGTAGCAATTTTACTCAGGAGTAATTACTGCATGACATGGCATATGTAGACAGCTAATCAGGAGCAAATTTGCTCCCAGTCAGCCAGGAAGCAGGGGGCGGGAGATTGCTCCCTGCCCCTGGGGAGGGCTCTACCACCAGTGCCCAGGGAGGAACAATGTCCCCCTCCTCTGCCAGCAAGAAGCTCCCAGCTCCTGATCCATGATCAGAGCAGGGGCTGGCAAGGCGTGGGGACAGGGAGCAATCTCCCAGCCCCTGCCACGAGACAGCTGTCTCCTGGCCCCATAGTCCCTGCCAGCTGCTGGGTTAGCACCCAGGAGGAGCCCAGAGCTCCCCCTGACTGCTGCAGGGGGCCAGTGCAGGGCTGGCGGGGATGGGAGCAGACTGCTGCCATGAGCAGCAAATCTGCTCCCACTTCCACACACATGTAGATGCCTGCCCAGTGTGGGTTTACTCTAGAGCAAATTACTGTAAACTCACCCTAGAGCATTTGCATGTGTAGACA
>NW_017729008.1:42159290-42166688 GCF_001723915.1 Gavialis gangeticus | reverse complement strand
CACACACATGTAGATGCCTGCCCAGTGTGGGTTTACTCTAGAGCAAATTACTGTAAACTCACCCTAGAGCATTTGCATGTGTAGACACACCCCTTGAGACCTATTTCTACTGTGCTGTCCACAGGATGTAGTCAGCTAACAGCAGCTGGCCAGATGCTCAGTAGGGATTTGATTTTAAATGGATGAGTTAAGACTCTCACAATCAGCATCAAGATGAATCCATAAATTGAAAGCAGGACAGAAACATTAGTGAAGCAAGGTTCCCAGTGTTTCCTCTATGGAATCAACCATCATTACTCATGTCTAAAGAATGAAGATAGGAGAGAAAATGCTCCTGTCCTCTTTCCAGGCATGTGTGACACCAGTCGTTTCCCTGAAGAGAAATTCTGACGCTTGAATTTGGGACTTCAGCATTTGTACAGTGTTACTCAATTCAGAATCATTTTTGCTTCCTGCTACCAGAAAGTGCTCAAATCCTCCATGAGTCCTCACACTACTTTCTACCTTAGCGCCTTCCTCTCCTTTAAAAGGTACTGTGCTGTGGTAACCAGCCCCTGACAGAAGGATGGATATGGCTTCTTCCAGAGCCCAGACACTGCTCAACGAACCCAGGAGAGAGCAGTAAAGGTCACTCCAGTGGGACCTGTGTGCTGAAAGCACCTGACCTTGACTTAGATGATACGATCACTGCAGGCACTAAAGTCTAGCCATAGCAACACATTGTTCACTCAGCTTCTCTGGTGGCCTTTGCCCGGAGCTCTAGGCTGCTATATCTGGGCTACTTACTTGGATGCTGGCTTGGATATGTCTGCACTATAGTGAAGTCCCACCAATGACTGCAGAATGGACATCCCCTGGATTGGAGGCAGTTATTTAAGTTGTGCTGTCCTGGCTTATATGCATGAACAGAAATCCACAATCTTACCTTAGAGAAGGCACCAACACTATTCGCACGTTCACCAGCGGTGACGTCTTGGGGCCCATCTCTCAAAAGCAGCCTGCTGGGATCAGGACACTCATCGAGGGAACAGGTCTCGACACAACTCGTGGTTGATGGTTCGTTGCCAGAAAGCCATTGTCCAGAGGGGGAGGATGTTGTGTCAGGGACAGTGCCAGAAGTCTGTTCAGCCTCCCCTTGAGAATCTGCAGGGCACTTCTCCAAGCCAAGGGATCCCTCAGGATCTTTGTTTAGTTCCAGAGGATCCTGGCTACAGCTAGAAGTCCGTTTAGCCTCAGATGAAGAGTCTGCAGGGCATGTTTCCAAGCCCAAAGAATCCTCGCCATCCTCACTTAGTTCAAAAGGGTCCAGGGTACTGTTTAAGGATACATATTTTTCAGGGTTGCTGTGCTCTACCACCTTCCTTGTACTGTTTAGGAGTTTACTCGGCTTGCTGTAGAAGAGAGCGATCCACATATGAAGTATCAGCTTCTTGTCTTCCACGTCGTCAGGTAAATCAGGGTTCCAGGGCCTGGATGGAAAACAAACACATCTGTGAACCCCTGCCTCATTTCTGTGGTGGTTTTGCAAAATCCAATCCCAGCGGCTCAAAGGATTCAGAAGTCTCTAGTATGATGCATTTATTCTAGGACAGGGGTGCTCAACCTCTGGCCCATGGGCCACATGTGGTCTGTGGAAGAGCCCCTACATCTGGCCTGCAGGGCTCCCCATGGGGTGGGAAATTTAGCGGTGGGAATGGTGGCCACTAATATGGTCACTTCCCGCCCTCCCCTGCCAATTTCCCAAACCCCAAGCTCTGCACTGCCAGTTGCAGATGGGCCACATCCCCTGCCCCCAGGACCAAGCCAAGCCCCCTTTCCCTGTGCAGCTGGGTCATGCCCCTGCAGGGCCAGGATGGGGTTGGGCCAAACGCTCTTTCCCCCACAGGGCCAGGCCATGCCCCCTTCCCCTCCTGCAGGGCTGGGTAAGAGTGGGCTATGTCCCCTTCCCTTTTCCCTGTGGAGCTGGGCCATGTGACCCCAGCACCCATTCCTGCCTGGGGCAGGGGGTCGGACCTGATGATCTGTTTAGGTCCCTTCCGACCCTAAGCACTATGATACTCCCTTCCCCTCGGGAGCCTGGTTGCACCTGGGCTGCCCCCCCATGTCCCTCCATGTGGCTGGATGGTGCTCACTGCACCAGCCCTGGAGCACAAGTGGGATCCAGCCTGCGGACAGATGGGGCATAACTCATTTGACCTGATGGGGGAAAAAGGTTGAGCACCATGGTTCTAGGGCATCACAAATGAGGCTGATATATGGGGGGTTTCCTTCCAATTTCTCTGAAAGAGGTAGACAGAAATCAGCATGTGGTATGTCTGCTCTCAGTTGACTGGATGTGAATGCCAGGTACAGATGAAAAAGCAGAGATCCTAGGTTCCTTTAAGTTGATATAAAACAAGCAGTCACCAATCAGAAAAGGCCAGAGCTGGATGACAAAGTTCTGCTGCTCCAAATACCATATTCTCTCGCATACAACACATCCTGGAATAGAAGATGCACCTTGTTTTGGAAAGATGGAATAATGGAAGGAAAAGATCTTACCCTGTCGGGGGTAACTGAGCAGCAGCAGCCAGGGAGCTGAGCCTGCTCATGGTTCTGCTCCCTCTGGATGGCTGCAGATTTTACTTCTGCTTTTACTTGGTATTACCGTATTTATTTTTATTTTACTGTATTTCTCACATACAATGTGCACCGAAATTTCCATCAGCTGGTTGTTGGGGAAAAGGTAGGTGTTGTATGCCAGCATATATGGTATGTATGTAAAGACCATGCCCGCTCACAACCAATATAGCTCTGCTGACAAAACCCTTGGGTATGGACACCATACTGCTGACAAGAGGGATTTCATTGGCCTGTATCAGGGCTGTCCAACTGGCGGCCAGAAGCCCCCAAGGTCCTGTCCAGCCACTGCTCCTCCTGCTGCTGCCAGGGTCTCCAGACTCCCTCTCCCTTGTCCAGCTTTTACTTCCTTCCCCGCCACTGGCTGTGGGCTGAGCAGCCTGCAGAGGCCTACAGACTCCACAGCCCATGCAAGGAGAGGACTGCACTGCCCATACCTGTTCATGTGGTTGGGGTGGGGAGGGACAGGGGCTGCACAGCCTGCCCAAAGGGCCTGTGCAGTGTGCAGCTCCAAGCTGCTCATAAGTGAGGCCAGGGCTGTCCAACTTATGTCAGTCAGGGGAGAGTGTAGCAAAGCCAGGAAAAACCATTGCTTCTACTGCCAACATACCACATCTCCACTGCTGACTCTACTACAGGGGCAGAAGTGCCCTAGTATAGACGAGCCCACATAGACCCAGTTTTCCAAAACACTTCAAGAGCACAGCAGAGACATGGCATTAACTGCAGTGCAACATTTCTGGCCTCAGCACCTACCCGTGTAGAGCCCGAATGACGGTTTTCTCTAAGGAGTCTTTGGTGTACTGGCTATCTAGACTGAAGAGGTACTCGGCTTCCCACTGGCACGTCACTTTGACAGACCCGTCACAGCTGTTCACTGTGTGCGATTTGAAGAAGTCCTCTTTCAACCTGGGCTTTACCACCAAGTCCTTGAATTGCTTTGGCATGTGAGTGTTGTTCTGCTGATGCCGGAAAGGCAGCACCTTCCCAATGAGTGGGCCGGTCTTGGCGTTTTTGGCTCCATTCTTGGAGAGGGAAGAACCTTGCGCTCCTTTTGAGTGACCCTGTTTTTTAGGGTGCTCGGACATCAAGGAGGCGTAAGAATGCTCTGAGGAGATAGTAGAGTACTTGCTCCCCTCTAACATCTCTATGCCCTCCTTAGAGGGCAACGTCCGGGCTTTTGTCGAGTTAGGGCTGGTGCTGTTCTTCTTGTTGGAAATCACAGGGATTTTCTCTTTTGGGCTAGAAGCAAAGCCCTTTTTTGATTCAGAGTTTTCAGGAGATGAAAGTTTATGGTTATGTGTTTTGCTAGATGAGGATCCTCCCTTCGGTTGCTTATCCACCCGGTGATATTCGTGGTCAGAAGCCACTCGTGACGGCTTCTTCTTATGAAGACGGCGCTGCTCCTTTGCAGTGCCCGGAGGTAAGTTGGCACTATTGTCTTTAGGAATAATTGGGGGAACGCAAGAGCCCAGAGCGAGGTCAGCTAGCAAGTTCAAGGCATGAGATTCATAGTTACTTCCTTTCAGAGACAGGTTGATGTCTTGAGTGCCAACACTTTCTGTGTAAGCCTCATTTGTATCACCAGCTGTCCCTTGACTTTTCAAGGGGGCTTCATTTGGTGAGAGGGAGAATGACTCTTTTTTTGCTGCGTGAGAAAAATACAAGGTTACATATTCTATCAGAAGAAATGCATAAAGTACAGCTCTACTCCTACAGGTGACAAGTAAAAAGACAGTTCTCCAACAACAAGCTGGCCAATTTGCAGTAAAGTTCAAGAGACACCAGAGGTCAAATGTCACCATTATTATTGTTAAAGTCATACTTTAGGATAGGACTTAAGGTTATATTGTGGCAAGGGCTGTCCATAAAGCGAGGGGTTGCAAATCTAAAAGAACCTGAATTTGCCTACTTTGCACATACACTGTATAATCAAGTGTACATTTAACCATCCAGCTGGCAGGCAACAACACTACGTGTGTCCCAAATAAGTTGTTTTAACATGACATTTTGCACATGCAGCCTTCATCTTGCAGCAACGTGGTGTTTTGCTTTTGATTCTCTCTGCAGTTGCAAATAAAAGATCCCCCTGATGCATAATTAGTTCTTTCGAGAGCAGAGTTTGTGCACGTTCCCTTCAAAGACCATGCTCTTTATGCAGACTGAGGCACGGGTCTGGCACCTCCTAGAATCTGACCCCGCGGCATAGCAAATACATGACAGAAAGCTCTGTTTATTTTTTATGGACCATAGCAAGAGAGACCAATAAGTATTTGCAATCCGAGTCCAGGAAGTAGGAACATGCTTCAAAGTCTCCTCGCTACCTAACAAAGAGGCCAGACAGCAAGAAAGGCTGGAGGCAGCTGAAGAGCAGGATGTTGCAGCATGAGTGTGAAAAACACACACCTCATTTAAGAGTATAATGAAACTCCTGTTCCACCATTGATTTTGGCATGGTCACACCAGTTCTCAGTTTTAGACGCAGACTCTCCACGAGCCAACTTTTGCACGTGTTATATCAAAAAGCTTTCCACATTCCTTTGGAAACTCACTTTGCACGGGTGTGACAATCCCAGTACTTTTAAAACGACTGGATTTATGCAACAGGCAAAACCCCCCCTGCAAAATTGGTGAGATTCCCATGGCAAATCGAGGCTATGAGACGCAAGCCAATTTGCTTTAAACCGGTTTAACAGCTCGAAGTGTTCTGAGCTGTTAAAGCAGCGCTCTGAGCCATCCGTGAGCTGCACGTTTTCCTAGGAGACTGGCTGAGACTAGGGTGGGGCTCAAAGCAGCTGAAACGGTGAATAAATCAAAGCCAGCTCAAGCATGAACAATATGCCTCACATTTTAGATGAAAGAACTTTCTTACCCGGTTCCAATTGCTTTCTGGCTCTGGGCTTACAGCTGCCTGGAGCTATACTTTTTATCGTCTTACTTTTCATTTGCTTTGAGACTTTCTCAGTGTCTGGAACTTTTATTGCATCCATTTCCTTCAGCTTCTTTGGTCTCTGGGTTGTCAAAGCAGCATCGTCAGGAGGGGAGGTGCCTTTGGGTGTGGGTTCAGACTGCGTTCGATGCACAAATTCTGCAGACAGCACTTCAGCCCCTGGGATGAAGAAAAGTCCTTTTCATTAAACCTCCCTTTAAAAGAGAATACTGACTTATTAGATTTAGGAATGGAAAAGAAACTGCTCACAAGCAAGCAGTGACAAAAGAGCTGTTCTCAACTACAAAACTGGCTGGGGGTCCAGCATGCATTATGGTTGAAAGGGACCAGCGAGGGCTTATTAAAGTCTGGCTTGTGAGCTTCTAAGTGCACTATTTGTCAACACTTCTGCTCTCTCTGAAAATTCAAGGAGTCTCGAGAGTCCTCCTGCTTGAGACCTAGGGGTATCTCTTTAGCATCCCCTGTGGCTTCTATGCACTTGGCTCACACTGCTCAGCATTTTTACTATAAGCAGAAGCTTTGGCATAATTTTCAAAGGCAGTGAAGTGCATGCTGGCTGGAACTGGGAGTCTCAAATGTAAGCGCTACAGGCAGGCTCACGGACTCCAAGGCACGATGAGTAGAAACCACTGTGAAAGGCACCAGTTCAATCTGACCTGTATTAAAGACATGCTCCCACTGCAGCGACTAACTGATATGAACACTACTACTGTACAATGTCTGGGGCAGCTGTTGGAGATCAAACACTGTTTTTTATAATCAAGGCATTCAGACTAAGTTCACTGCAATGTTTTCTTCACCTACTGTCATGGGGGTCGTGCCAAGAATGCCATTCCCCTGTAAGGAAGCCTAAACTAAAACCGAGAAGGGAAACCATATTTTCTCACATATAATATACAACTTTTCCCCCCAAATCATAAAGGAGTAGGGCTGGAAGGGACCTCTGGAGGTCATCTACGGCAACCCCCTCCCCTCCTAATCCAAACCATCCTGTACAAGACACAGAGCGGGTCTTGCAGCTGCCAAGGCGGTGGGGTCCTGTGTTAACCCTCTCACAGCTACAGCTGTTGGCTGAGCAGTACAGTCTGTGCCTGAGGCAGGTAGTAGGCTGCTGGTATCGTCTCGATGAGGCTTGTGACGTGGAAACAACACTGTATTTACAGGGACTTGTAAGGGCTACTTACAGTAAAGAACCAGCAGTCTTGCTACTGCCCTTGCAAGGATGTGAGGTCCTACCTTCTCTGACATACAGTAAGTCCTCCTGGAAATACAGAGGGTCTAAAAAGCATGGCATACCTGAAGACCATCTGGGTGAGGCAGCAGGCACCAGGGACCTCCTGCTGCCACACTTCCTGACCACACCATGCTAGCGGTTCCCAAACTTTGACAGACCGAGCACCGCCAATTTAAAATGATACAGCCTTAAGTACCACCAGCACATTTTTCATACACATAGGTCACAGGCTATGTATTAGAACAACATCAAAACCTATAGTAACCATCAAATGTTGTTTTATCAGTTACAGTAGCCATCTCAAACAATTGTCAATTAGAAAAAAGACAGCGTAAACCAGGGGCAGGCAACATTTTTGGCCGGAGTACTGAAAAAACTGCAACGTGCACCCTGTAAGGTGCAGGAGAGCTGGCACATGAGAAAACCAAAACTGGGCTGGGGGGGTACATGGCAGGACATATTGCATATTAATATAGTTAATAATCATAAGTGTTTCATAGTTTCATAGTAGTTTGGGGTCAGAAGGAACCTGAACAGATCATCTAGTCTGACTCCCTGCCACTGGCCGGAGCACACGCTGGGATCACACAACCCC
>NW_017729008.1:42144525-42159279 GCF_001723915.1 Gavialis gangeticus | reverse complement strand
CCAAGTCGCTGATGAAGATGTTGAACAGTGTAGGCCCCAGAACCGGGCCCTGGGGGACCCCACTGTTCACATCGCGCCAGGTCGAGTACAACCTATCCACCACCACTCTCTGGGTGTGCCCCATCAGCCGATTTTTGACCCATCTAACTGTGCAGGCATCAATCCCACAGTTGCTCAATTTATTAATGAGGATGGGGTGAGAGACAGTGTCAAAGGCCTTCTTAAAGTCCTTCTTAAAGTCCAGAAAGACTACGTCCACAGCGACACCATCATCCAGGGATTTAGTTACCTGGTCATAAAAGACCATCAGGTTGGTCAGGCAGGACCTGCCTTTGATGAACCCATGTTGATTTCCCCTGGGCATGATCTCCCCTGCCGGCCCCCACAGATGTGCTCCTTGATAATTTTTTCAAGGGTTTTCCTCAAGACCGATGTGAGGCTTATGGGCCTACAGTTTCCTGGGTCCTCCTTTCTCCCTTTCGTATAAATGGGGACCACATTAGCTAGTTTCCAATCTCCAGGCACCTGGCCCGTGGACCACGATAGCTTGTACAGCCGGGCCAAGGGCACAGCAATGACCCCCGCCAGCTCTCTCACCACCTGCGGGTGGAGGGCATCAGGGCTCGCAAATTTAAAAACATCCAGCCCTTCCAGAAGATCCCTAACTACATCTGCGCAGACCCGAGGCCTGGTAGTGCTACCCCCAAGACTGCCCCTACCTGTGGTGGGAGAGCTGTCCTGGTCCCCATCCAAGAAAACAGAGGCAAACAACTTGTCAAAAATTTCGGCTTTCTCATCTGGTGTAGCCACAAGATTACCATTTGAGTCTAGCAGGGGACCTACATTACCCGGTGCCCTCTTCTTACTCCCAATGTATTTGAAGAAGGACTTTTTGTTGTCCTTAATCCTGGTCGCTAGCCTGAGCTCCATCTCTGCCTTGGCCTTCCTAATGGCCCTCCTACACTCACAGGCCAACGAGTATTCCTCCTTGGTGATAGCCTCTCCCTCCCACCGGGTGTACGCCTCCCTTTTGGCTCTCAGGCACTCTTGAATGTTGCTTCCTGCCCCGGCCGCTTGAGGGGAGTTGCGGGGAGGCAAGGCTGGGGCCAAAGCAGATTGGGGCAGCTGTTCCCGGGAGCTCCTGTGACCAGGCCCTGTGGGGGGCGCAGCTCTGCCCTGCTCACAGGGAGGCTGAGCTCGGACCCAGAAGCGCCCCCAAGCCTGGCATCCTGCCTCAGCTAAGCAGCGTCCCCTCGCAGAGCCAGCACAGAAGGACACAGCCCTTCCCGGGGTGACCTGGGACTTTCCAGGGGCATGGGGGGCTCCCACCACTGTGCGCACCCCGGCGTAAGCATGGGGACCACCAGCCCCTTGGATGTATGTGCGAGGTGGAGGCGGCTGCCACTGCACGCTGAGCTCTGCACCTCAAGAGCCACACGTGACGCCATGTGCCTGCTGCTGCTGGACAGCCAGTGTACGGAAGGCACATGGTGCCGTGCGCAGCTCCCGAGGCAACGGCAGCTGCCTTGCGCACAAACCCAGGGGGCAGATGCTCCCCGTGCCTACCGCAGGGTGCACACAGTGGCAGGAGCTCTCCTGCGCCCCTGGATGAGACACCTGGGGCTCGCACCATCTCCCTCCCCGGGAGTCCATTCAGCCCTGCCTCTGCCCCACTCCTTCCCTCATCACGGCGGCCTCAATCTGCAACACCCCCACACACCCCTTCCTCCCAACACACCTACCTGCTGGGCACTGCTCCACACGCGGCTGGGCTGTGTTCCCAGCCACTTGCAGCAGGCTGCAGCTGGGTGTCTGTGTGCATGCGCCATTCCCTCCGGCCTTCCACATACCACTCTCGGGTTTGTCTGCATACCACTGGTGGGTTTGGGACCCGCTGCTCTATGTTCCCAGGAGGACTTACTCCACGTCACACAATCAGCCACAACTCTAGAAAAAATGTTTTTTTCTTTCCAAAAATCAAATGTGCATGCTTTATTTGGGGCGGGGAGTGGTATGTGAGAAGATATGGTATTATTCATTCAACTAGTAACAACCGTAGGTTCGGAAACTGAGTTTCCTACCTGAGATATTATTATTACTTAAACTTTTACCTGCCTAAGACCACCGTGACAGAGTTTTAAGCTCTGTACGTGTAGTGTGCTTACCTGTGAAGATCTCCTTGGGTTTTGTGATGCTTACCTCTTTTCCTTCTGTGTGGAAACTGCAAATTGGCCAACTTGAGTGTGGGCTCATTCGAATACGTTGTGAGCCCTTGTTTCTTGGGAAATGGGAAAGTCATGTTCACCTTTATCTTTTTGGTCCCTTGTCTGTTTCGGTTAGTGTCCACCACCGAAAGCATCTTTAAAGGGGCCCACTTCTTCCTAGTATTCGTTACCATGGCCCTGCTGGATTTCCTCTTATTCTGCTGCAACTTCACATTACTTGCTGGGTTGGTGTTGGCTGTGGCGTCTTCACTCCCTGGGTTCAGTCCTGCCGTGGGCTTAGGTTTTTCAGTTTCAACCCTTATCTCGGCAGCTATGTCTGGAAGAACAGAGTCAGGAGGCAAAACTAAAGACACATCAGTATTGCAAGTCCCAGTCGAGTCACAGCACAAGGGCGGAGGGTTGCCAGCCAAACAGTCAGAAGCTGCAGACATTTCCAAAGTGTAGCTGCCAGGATCACGGAGGTAAGTCTGCAGCTGAGAAACGACCTGTTTTTGCCACTGGTCAGAAGAATCAAGACATTCAGGCATGTCTGGTGATATGTGAAGACAAGGGGGAAGCTTGTTTTTTTTGCTGGAAGTTGCTGGTGTGTTTTTATCAAGTTTGGCAAACTCCTGGAAGTAATGCTTAATCAGAAGACTGGAGTGGCTGCCCGCACTCAACGGGCACTTTGTGGCTTCAAGATAGGCGTAGCGAAGGCCTGGTAGAATACAGGAGACTTTTAGAGCTAGATCGCTGATTTTGTTTTCAAGTTTCAAGTCCTGTTTCTGTCCTGGAGAGAAAAAAATATTTTGAACATCAATTAAAAAAAAAAGGAACCATTCTCTTTGCTTGGATGGATGCTTGTAACTCAGTGCGTCTACATGTGCACTTTATTGCGGAGCTGACTAATTAGCTATGCAGTAAAGCATCGTCATCTACACATGTCAGTATTTGGGTGTAGTAACGTAATTAACTCTACTGAAAGTTTGGGACAGTACTATCTTACAGTGAAGTACTTAACTCTGCTGAAATACATACATAGATGGTGACAGGGGCTGGCTGGGGCACGAGGGTGCTGAAGTACAGGGGCTGCCTGCCACCTAGCTCTGCACTTTAGCACCCTTGTGCCCCAGCCAGCCCCGACACTGCCACCTGAAGCCTGGGGCTGACTACCCCCCACCCCCCAGGCTCCCTGCCAGGCCAGGGCTGCTCCACCTCAGCTCAAGCTGCTACAGTCCAGGGTGCACATGTAGATGCTGTACCCAGGAGCAGCAGACTCCCACATGAACTACGCCGGACTTTACAGGACCTTAATGGCACATGTAGATGCACCCGCTGTTGCTAGCGTTACAGAGACTTATGGAGGTCCAAAGCTGAGGTCCTTAGAATCGAGTAGGAAATAATGCTCTTCCATTAGCTTCTCCATCCGGGAAGAAATCCAGAAGATTTAGAGTAAAGCATGGAATATTACATATCAAATGCAGTCTGATCCAACTGTCTGAGTGATCCCCTGGAATACTGAAAATTTGGGTAATCAAAATTTTGAGTATCTGAATTTTTGTTTCCATGCAAAGGTAAGGTTTGAGGGATGACTTATTAAAGACGTCCCAAAATAAAGCTGAATTATGTGGTTTGTTTGCCTGTTTAGCTGCTGCCCTCAGGATCTGTACTATTTTACTGTTCTACTGTAGGCAAAGGAAAAAGTCACTGACGTTACTGGAAGGTGATGCTTCTGAGGTAAGACATGTATAGTGTCCTTTGCAGAAGGCGAGGAGGGGAGCATGGTATAGGAGGTTGTTAGAGTGCAATGGGATGGTAATAGGAAGCGCAATTATCATAACAATATACTCAGCTGGATGTACTGGGGAATTTGCTCATCTTACTGATGACGAGGTGGGAGGCTACAATAGGCCTACGATTAGGATTTCACCATCCATTGTCTTCAACCCCAGGGCAACAGAAGTCTCGCTGTGGGTAGGGCTCTTTCTTCATCAGTACTTCTGCAAGAATTGGGGTGCCCGTCTCAACCCCTCCTCTCCAATGGATAACTTAAGTCAGATGTGGCTCTCAGGCTTTTTCCCCCAGATGCTCAATCTGTGCAATGCATTTCCCTATTGATCCAGCTACAGCCTCTCAACAGCAGCTTGAACCTTTGCAAACGCAAGGCTCAATTAATAGATTTCCCTCCCAGCAGGGCGGCTGGTGGCACTCCTTTGCTGCTGCCGTAGGCTGAAGAATGCAGTGGCAAACTTGCTAAAGCCCCGGTGCTTGTGTTAGGCTTGGTCTACATTTCTCACTTTGGCTGCAGCTATAACACCACTGCTGCATGAAGAGCTTCAAAGGCAAGCACATTTGCTCTCAGAGGCCTCAAGTGAGGACACAGCAATTGAGCAAACTCAGCTTCCATCTCTCCCCTCCTCTTCCTTTTTCATCCTTTGCTCATGTAATTCCCAGCTTGCCTTATGGATCTGACCCGGCCTCCTCTCACAGCCAGGAAAGAGCCTAAAATGCAATCACTTTTAACCCCGGAGAGGGGAAAGTGCAGTCCCAAGGTGCAAGTCAGATTGAACTGTGCTAACACAGGTCTGCAGATAATTACAATTAACCAGCAACTTACAAATGAGTCCTGTTGAAAGAGACCAACACAATGAAATCTGGATGGTGGATGAAATGTTAGAATCTTAGTGTAACATCACTGAAGAAGATGGGCTCCCAAGGGAGGTGGTGCTCTCCCCTACCTTGGGGGTCTTCAAGAGGAGGTTGGATAGATATCTGGCTGGGGTATTATGATCCCAGCACTCGTTCCTGCCCAGGGCAGGGGGGTCAGACTTCATGAACTGTTCAGGTCCCTTCTGACCCCAGAAACTATAAGATACAGGCCACTGTTGAAATAATTCCAGAATAGAGATATAATCTAATCTAATATCCAGGATGGCTTGAGCAGGGGGTTGGACTATTTGAGGTCCTGAGGGCTTTTCCAGCCCTACTTTGTTATGAATCTGTGATCTGATAATAAATACTGCCATTTCCAAAGAGCATCCTCTCTTCCCCTTACTACTGCTGCCACTATCTTCCTTCCTATTGCTCAGGGTTCAAATCACGGACTAACAGCCAACTCCTCCTCATGCTCCTGCAGAAGTATTACATCCAGGCCCAGCTGCTGCTTTCCCCACCACACCTCCAAGCTGTGCCCTTTCTACCAGCAGCTAAAATATTCCCTCAGACTCTTGCCATTTCCTATTAGCACTACAGCAAAAAAGCATGCCTCCTGCTTTGGGGATGCCCCTGCTGTCCACAGAGCAAAACAGTGCCACTGAAAGGGTGATTCCCATTCATTTGTGCATCTCTTACCTTGCTCTAACCCCCCCACTCACTCGCTCCCTTCCTCCCTCCTGCCTGCAAGGCACACTCCCAAGTAAAGCCACACTCCCTTTCACATCCTGCCATTAATCTGCTCCAGCCTAAGTCTGGACTCAGTCTCCTGTTGTGTTTTCTCCTTTTTGCTCTGCCAGCTGAGTCACAAAGCCATTTGGTTTCCTTCTCTCCCTTCTGTAGCTTGGCGTTTCCCTCCTCACACCAGTTTCCCAAGCTGCAGTCATCTCTTCCTTTGATAAGCCCATTTCTTCCATGCCTCCCAGAACAGAGACTTTCCAGTTAAGCGTAAAAGTAAAATACAAGTGAAATGACCCCTACACTCCCTAGATTTCCCCATGTGTTCTGTCTGCTTTCTAGCTCAGTGATTCTTAAACAGGGTGCCACAATGTTAGCACTCTTAGGTTCACAAACATGAATTGTGAGATAAACCAGAGATTTCAAATAGAAATCCATGGCTGGGGTCTTTCTGAGTTCTTTGCAACAAAAAAAACCTGCTCTACTATTTTTCTGTAGGCAAGAAAGAGCAGAAAAGGAAGAGCTGGCATTTTCCAAGGGGTGCCTCAGGTCTATCTACAGGTGCCTTGAGTCTGTAAAGGCTGAGAACCACAGTTCTAGTTTATAAAATATTCAAGGTAGGGATGTTTTCTATGCGCTGCGCAGCACCATGCACATTGCTGCCATAGGACCGACACAGCAACAAGAACTGAAGGCAGACCCTGCATCGTGTTTTATTGGCTTGAGCTTAGCATGACTCACCTAAACCAAAGCCAAAAATGATACGGGATATCTGACATGACGAGCCAAACAGAACCAACACCAGCACATAGCACTGGTCCTTAGTTTTATCAGATGCACTCAAGTGGAAATCTGTTTTAGAAATGCCTTAAGAATAGCAGCATTTTTAGGGCTGAAGTGTTTTCCACATCCTTTCAGCACAGGCTTGGGAGTCAACGTCAATCCCACCGCTGACCCTCTGCCAGCTGTCCCTGATGGCAAGATGGCTTGGGGCACTTATCAGACTAAGTTGGGAAGGATGTGGGCAACATCCCCAAGAGGCTGGGATGACTCAATTAAGGAAGTGGGTTGTGGGGAGCCTTTTCCTTCTGTGATGGGCTGTGAAGGGAGAAGTAGATAGCAGACAGCCCAGGGAGGATAACACAGGACACGGGGAGATTCTGCTGAAGTTATAACACAGCCCTAGAGCCAACAGAGTTCCTCTCAAGTGAGATGCTCCTATGAAGGGGGTGGAGCTGTGACATCTCTTCCCCAAGGACGAGTTGTGAGACCTGGGAGATTTTCAAGGGAAAGAAAATCTATAATACATCTTTTAAAGTTCTAAATGTGATTAAATAGGCTGGACACATAGGCTGCATGCCAAAAATATGTAGGATCCTATTTCTCCAGTAGGATACAGAAAGTATTTCTAGATCTGATGGGTCATGAGATGTCAGCAAATCTAAACAGTAATGCTATTCTAAGCCTAAGGCAGCTGGTGTCATTTTAGGCTGAAACTCTGTATTACGGGAGAAAGAGAAGCTCAGTTTTTGAGAGTGAGGCTGCTCAAAAGCAATTCCTGATGTGCTAAATTAAGGAGAAGGCTACAGGTGAGGCAGCAAAAATATGGATCCCAAATACATAATGGAACTTGAATGCCATACAACAAAGAATATGAATGCCACTACTGTATAAAGGGATGCAGTGCACCTTTAACAAGTTTGCAGATGAAACCCCAAGCAGGGGGGACTAGTAGATATGCTGCAGGGTTGGACTAGGATTCAAAGAAACCAAGACAAATTGAAGGATTCAACCAAAGAAATCTCATGATGTTCAATAAGAACTTGTGCAAAGTCCTGCACTTAGGACAGAACAGTCCTACATACCCTTACAGACTGACTGGCTAAGCAGCAGCTTTGCAGAAAATAAACAGTGGACAAGAAGCTGAATAGGAGCGAGCAGTGTGCCTTCTTGCCAAGAAGGCTAACAGCATCCTGGACTGCATTGGTAGGAGCGCTGTCAGCAGATTGAGGGAAGTGATTCTTCCCCTCTATTCAGCATTGGGGAGGCCACATCTGGAGTCACGTCCAGTTTTGGGCCCCCCACTACAGAAAGGATGTGGACAAAATGGAGAGAGTCCAGTGGAGGGCAACAAAAATGGTTGGGGGATGGGGGACAGGACTTGTGAGAAGAGGCTGAGAGAACTGGGCTTATTTTCTCTGCAGAAGAAAAGACTGAGGGGAGATTTAATAGCAGTCTTCAACTCCCTGAAGGGGGGTTGCAAAGAGGATGGAGCTGGACTGTTCTCAGTGGGGGCAAATGACAGGACAAGGAGCAATTGGCTCAAGTTGCAGTGAGGGAAGTTCAGGTTGGATATTAGGAAAATCCTTCTCACTACGAGGGTAGGGAAGCACTGGAAAAGGTTACCCAGAGTGGTGGTGGAGTCTCCATCCTTGGGGGTTTTTAAGACCTGGCTACACAAAGCCTTGACTGAGATGATCTAGTTGGGGATGATCCTGCTTTGAGCAGGGAGTTGGACTAGATGTGACCTCCTGAGGTCCCTGCCAGCCCCCATTTTCTATGATTCTATATATAATATGGTGTAAACGTATTACACAAAATGTTATGTGCATATAACATGGAAGTTGAAATTGTATTATTTCATGATTTGTGCACACTCAACTTTGCAACCTTTATTCTATTTAACTAAATTATTATTTTTATCATCCTCAGTCTTGGAGAAGAAAAGACTAAAGTGGGATTTGATAACAGTCTTCAAATACCTGAAAGGTGGCTATATGGTGGACGGAAATAGACTATTCTTTGTAGTCTCAGGGGACAGGACAAGATGCAATGGTCTAAAGTGGCAACAAGACTAATTTAGGTTGGAGTTTGGGAAGAGCTCTCTCACTAAGAGAGTAGTTAAGCAATGGAACAGGTTATCTAAAGAGGTTGTGGAATATCCATACGTGGATGTTCATAAAAGCAGATTAGACAAATACTAGACTGGGATGGCTTAGTCAAGGATGATCCCACCTTGAGCAGTGGATTGGACTACCTGTAACATCCTGAGGTCCCTTCCAGCCTTACTGTTGTATGATTCTAGCACCTCTCTTTTAGGCATGGAATACAAGTCAATATTATAAACCCTAGCAGCAATGAATTTAAGTAGTACTTTACCCATCAAAGCTCTTGGATTTAACTCTTGCTTCTTAGTGAAAGTGTCCAGCAAAAATCTACAGCTAAGCAATTCCTTTTAATTGCACTGGCATTCATGATTTAGATGGCTAAACCAATGCCCCTTTATGCCTCAAACAGGAGTTGGGTAAATCAAAATCCAATATTTTTAGCAAGTTGAATATTTTCATCTATATACCAGTTGCAAACAAAGCAGCCCTACCTGTTACATATGTTGATCTAGATGAAGTGAAGAGGAACAAGGCAAGGAGACTGATGGGCTCATCAGGATCAAAAGCTGCTAAAAAGAAAAAAGAGATGTAGTGGGTTTTTCAATAAAAATGGGGGGGGGAAGGGAGGGGGAGTATCCTAGAATTTAAACAACCAAATACTTCATTAAAGATTTCTCCCTTGTTACACTCTTACCTTCATCCCTCGTTAATGCCGAGGAGGAGAGTAAGAAAAGAAAGCCTTGATCATGCAGGTGTTTGATGATCGCCTAGAACAAGCAGCCATGACATTACAGTGAGGGTTCTTTTTGTTTATTTGTTTCTTTCACTTTCTTTCATCCCCCCAAAAATTAATCTAATCCCTTCTTACAGTACTTCTTAATAGCATTATTTCATCAAAATGTATTTAGTAGACACACAAATGACAATCGCATTAGGCCCCTGGTTCTAAAAGTCTTTGAGGATGTTAATGGAAAATCACAAATAGGAAAAGGTTCCCTAATAAAAAAAAAAAATAAAGGTAAGAACAAAACTGTTTTACAGCCTGCAAAAAGTTATTCTGATTGTTTCACCAAACAAAACCGGAAATGACATTTTAAATACATTTTTTAACATATGAATATGAAACACAGAAAGGAGAGAACCCCTTTGCAGTAGCTTCCTAATGCTTCAACACTTTTCATTATTTGATTTCTAAGCCAACTAATATTTATAATGATAAATCATAATGGTTTTGAACTGGTTTAGGAAAAGAATGAAAGCCGAATTTGCTACAACAGAAGAGTGAAAGCTTAGTTTATCCAAGAAAGTGATGTCATTTTTCAGCATTACAAAAGACCCTGAGCAACAACAAGTGGGAAAACCAGACTGCTATTAAATATCTGAGTTTTAAAAAGGCATTTCAGAAAAATCAGACACAATGACCTCAGTGCAGCTGGCTTTCACACAGTGACAGGGATCCCCTGAGATGCTTTCATTTTCACTTCTAGGCTACACAAAGTGCACTGCCCACACAGTTGAAAGCGAAACAATGAGGCTGGTAATATTAGTTTCACTTTCCATTATATACCAGGGAATGCAAACCATCAAAATTAACTAACAGAAATTCAAATCAGAAGTAATAGAGCAGAGTGGGGCAAAGCGTGTCGTCTCCCCCTTGAAAAAAAAGGAAACGGAAAAGAATTTGCAGTCCAACATGACTGGTGTTTGAAGCTGCAGAAACACCTGTTCTCTTATCATTTGCATTCAGTTTACAAGCTGGAGGGGACATTGCTGTGGCACCTTCACCTCAGGGGCTCCTCTAAGTTTTCAACCTATATTCAGGCCCTAAATTTAACCATCAATTCATTCAGTCTCTGACAGCAATAAGAAGGCACTGCAGATCCTCAACTGGCGAAAGCATGCCTCACTTGAAGCCAATTTATACCAGGCTCCCTTGCTCGTGAGTCAAGGAACTCCATTTAGAGAAAGTGACTGGCAGGGAAACCCAAAACGGGGTACAGGAACCCCAGAAAGACATAAATGCCAGGTCAGCAACCAAAAGTGACAGTACCAACTCAGAGAGCAGAGATCATGCCTTACTGTGGCACTCTGGAGATCAGGCTAGGGGGAGAGAGAGAGAGAGCCTGGAGCTCTGTGAAAAGCCACCGCAGAAGACATGGTCCAGGATTACATACCACAGTAGAGGGGAGATTTCCCTTTAGAAGATGGATTGGTCTTCACAGCTTCAGAACTCAGGAAGCATTGGCAGCTTTGTGAGGATACGTGCCAAATATCTGGCTGGACCACGGCTACCGCGGGGGTATAAAGGAGAACTCTAAAGGCAAGGCACCTAATCAATGGCCGGTCATTTTTTTAAATCAGTTTCCACCAGCCTAATCTATAAATACCCTCATTGTCCAAGGAAAACTAATACATGTGCTTTTAAAAACCCAGTTGAATTCTACTTTATAAAACAATCCCAGCTGAGCAGAGATCTAGACAGGCTCTACCTTGAATAATGCTTTCTATTCAGGGGTATAGATTGTAGCCATGTGGGTCTAAGGACATAGGCAGACAAGGTTCTTTGGGTAAATCTGATCTCTTTCATTAGACCAACTCAAATAGCTGGAAAAAAATCTTTGCAAGCTTTCGGCTATAAACACCCTTTGTCAGGCTGAGGAAGCATCTGCAGTTGGTGTGTAGAAGATGGAAGAGCATCCAGGAAGAGCACACATCAGCTGCAGATGCTTCCTCAGCCTGACAACGGGTATTTATACCTGAAGGCTTGCAGAGAAGAATTGTTTCCAACTATTTGAGTTGGTCTAATAAAAGGTATTCTATTCAAGGTGGGGTATTTCATTTAGGCTGAAAACCAGTTTACAGTTTAAAATCTGTAATCTATTGTCACCATCAACAGTTTCTGTAAAGAGCAACCCCTACTAGACTGATATCATTGTTTTAAGAGACAGTTTGCAGCTACTTCTCAGAGCTAAGCCACACAGACTCTTATTCACATTATTTAGGGACAGACCTGGAAATGCTTCTCCCAAAGCTAAGGATCTGTGTTCAATTAATAAAGGCCATTTTCCCTTGAAAGAAAATCACTTAAAGTTCTTACCAACTCTTTTTTCTTTAGAGTTTCTAATAAGTGATCCATTTTTTGGTGATCTTTGCTTGATATTTCCACTTCGAACAAACTGAAGTAAATGCCTTGATAACAGACTGGGGAGAAAACACAGATTATGCATTTAAAAACAAACTTATATGAACACACGACATACAAAGAGTAAAAAATTAGCATGGCTTCTAAGTAATCCACGAATGAAATTCTTTTTTCATAGATTGTTAGGGGTTGGAAGGGACCTTGCAGATCATTGGGTCTAGCTCCCCTTGTACTTTAAGACAAAAAGTAAGACAAAATTAAATAAATAAATGAATCTGGAAGTAAAAAAAACTGACAGATTTCTTAAGCTGTTACATAAATTCATGACAGGGACAATCCATTGTTATCACCATTTTAAGAGGAAGTGTGCAGTCAAAATACTGCAACCAGCAAAACCAACATAATATATTTAGATTTGACTTTGCAGAAGTGTGTACAACACATGGTGTTTTTATAACAGACCAATGAATGCTGCTCCTACCACCAAGGCTTCTTTCTTATCTTGGATTATACAGTAAGTGAAATCTGTGGTGATCTAACTCCTACCAAAGTCCACAGCAAAACTTCCCTTTGAAATCAATATTTCTCTCTCTGATCAGGCATAGGTGGTATTGTATTCTACAATTCTTTTCACCACATCCGTGCAGTCAAAATTCCACATCAAAAGAGACCAACAGATTAAAACTGGGCATGTCTACACATGCATTTACTGATTGGTAAGTTACTGCGCAGTAAGCGGCTTTTATGCTGATGTCTACACGTGCAGGCATTACAGTGCAGTTCTGCTGTGTGTGGACTGATGTGGGACTAAAGTTAGCCCCACATCAGTCCACACAAACAGGGTTACTGTGCAGTAAGGCGGCTGCACATACCTTGCTGTACACTAACTACTCGGGTGCATCATGCAGGTAGCAAATTTACACAAGTCAGTGTAAGTCGCCATAGTTACTGTGCAGTATGGGAACACACATGTAGATGTGTGCCTGTACTGCACAGTAATTTTCAGTTGGTGCGTAGTAATAAGTCACTGCGCAGCAACGGTGCATGTGTAGACGCACCCACTGGAAAGAAACCTGAACCCTCATGTTCCTCCCCACTAGTGGATCAGAGAGAAATAGTGTATCCATGTGCACTTTTATACATAACGAGAGTGGTAAAATGACTAGAGGCGTGGATCTTTCCATGGGTGGATCTAGAATTTTGAAAAGGGGGAAGGAAGGTGCAGATGGTGTGATCCATCATCAAATGTAGCAGCACATTTTTTCCAGTTAAATAGAAACTAGAGGCTTTACTGGGGGCACAGGGTTATAGATTCATAGATGTAGGGTCGGAAGGGACCTAAGTAGATCTTCAAGTCCGACCCCCTGCCCTGGGCAGGAGAGAATACCGGGCTCAAATGACCCCAGCTAGGTAATTACCAAGCCTCCTTTTAAAGACTCCTAAGATAGAAGCCAGCACCACTTCCCTTGGAAGTTGGTTCCAGATCCTAGCCACCCTGCCTGTGAAGTAGTGCCTTCTAATGTCCAGCCTGAACCTACTCTCGAACAACTTATGGCCGTTTATGGTGCTCGGGTGAACAGGGTCTCTCCCATTCCCCGCTGGTAAGTTTATAGACGGCCACTAGGTACCCTTTCAGCCTTCTCTTATGAAGGCTGAACAGGTTCAGGTCCCGTAGCCTCTCCTGGTAGGGTTTGCCTTGCTGCCCCCTGATCATGTGAGTAGCCCACCTCTGGACCCTCTCAATGCTGGCCGCATCTCTCCTAAAGTGCAGAGCCCAAAACTGGACACAGTACTCCAACAGTGGCCTGACCAGTGCCGCATAGAGGGGGAGTATCACCTCCTTGGCCCTGCTTGAGATGCATCTGTGGATGTATGACAAGGTGCAGTTGGCCTTACTGACCGCGTCCGCACATTGGTGGCCCATGTTCACATTGGAATCGATAATGACTCCAAGATCTCTTTCTGCCACTGTGTTTTCGAGAAGGGAGTTCCCCAGCCTATGCTGGGGTTAATATGCTGGGGGCCCAGGGTTATATTATGCAGCTTAAAATGGAAGGAAAAACAAATGCAACTTAATTGGAATATGCATTAATGTGTTATATCATGTATTGTGCATAAGAAAACACAACAAAGTAGGCAAACGTAATCAAAGGATATTGTTTCATTAGTTTTATAGTCATTAGAATAAAATGTGTATTTCCTTTCCAGATTCGTAAAACAAAATCTAGCCTTCTTGAGCATCTTGACAGTGCATGCATATTTTTACAGAAACATTATTTCCATACCTGAGTAAACGTTCACCTGAGTTATCATTTCCACCTGTGAGTTAAATATTTTTAGCTAGAGTTAAAAATAGCCTGCAGAACTGTGAAGTAGGAGCTGGATTATTGAGAGGAGCCAATAGACAGTACAACTGCCAAAGAAAGGTTAACTTGATTAGTGGAACATCGAGACCACTAAAAAGGAGAGAAGGTCACAAACACCTGTGGAATGAAGAGTTTAGAAGGAATCAGCTAGATGACAATGAGCCATGAAGTCAATGGACTCCCTCATGGCTGCCTGAATAGAAATGCCACTACCTCTGCCAGGCAGTTGGGTTTAAACTTTGGGTGGAGCAGGAACCAAAGGCTGGGGGTTGCAACAGTACCACTGCGCTCACCAGGATCCAGGACCTCTGGATCCTTCCCTTCCCTAAATCTGCTCTGATAAAATCTGCAATATTTTATTTAAGATGGAGTCTTCCGAGTCTCCCCAGAGCCCTGTAGGCCTTCCTTCTCATTTAATTCTTAGAAAGGGGGACTATGGTGTCGACACCCACACAGTCAATTGGGTCGCCAACTGGCTGGAGGGCAGAACCCAGAGAGTGGTGGTGGATGGGTCATTTTTGACTTGGAGGGTATGTGGGCAGTGGGGTTCCGCAGGGCTCAGTCCTCGGGCCCACACTGTTCAACATCTTCATCAGTGACTTGGACGAGGGGGTAAAAAGCACCCTGCTCAAATTTGCTGATGACACTAAGATGTAAGGGGATGTGGGCACACTAGAAGGGAGGAATAGGCTGCAATCGGACCTAGACAGGTTACAGGGGCGGGCGGAAGAGAATAGGATGGGATTCAACACCGACAAGTGCAA
>NW_017729008.1:42139702-42144218 GCF_001723915.1 Gavialis gangeticus | reverse complement strand
AGGCCTTATGAGGAGAGGCTATGGGACCTGAACCTGTTCAGCCTCCACAAGAGAAGGCTGAGGGGGGATCTAGTGGCCTGTTACAAACTAGTCAGAGGGGACCAGCAGGCACTGGGGAAGTCCCTGTTCCCCCGAGCACTACCAGGAATAACGGTCACAAGCTGGCAGAGGGTAGATTTAGGTTACAGATCAGGAGGTGCTACTTCACGGTCAGGGTGGCTAGGATCTGGAACCAACTTCCAAGAGAAGTGGTGCTGGCTCCTACCCTGGGGGTCTTTAAGAGGAGGCTGGATGAACACCTTGCTGGGGTCGTTTGACCTCAGTACTCTTTCCTGCCATGGCAGGGGGTTGGACTCGATGATCTACTCAGGTCTCTTCTGACCCTAGAAACTATGAAACTATAAGGCCCAGAGCCACTGTTATTCTTCCTCCAGCAAAAAAACTGGACACAGCTCCCAGCAGACTCTTCTGTCTGGGTTTACTAAAGCCTGCTGTATTGTATAAACAGCCTACACTTTGGCTGCCAGTTTGCATTTGTTGGTTCACGACTGAGTGACTCATGTAGGGTGTACTAAGCTCAGTGATCCCCAAACTCAGTGAAAGTTGAGGGTACATGGTATCCTTGCCAGACTGCACCTGGATTATCAAGAAGCATCTTGTACTACCCTGTTTCACAGGACCAGCCCTAAAACAGACCGTTTCAAAGAAACATCACACCATGGAGAACAATGAAATAACAATACATTACTCCATGCGAGTGATATGAACACATACCTTCATTTTCTGTGTAATTACTTTTCCTGAATGCAGCTTCTGGTAGCTTTGTTTTCAAATCAGAGAGGCCCATGACACATTTGATTTCCAGTCTGGGTGGCCTATTACAGAAAAAGAGTAAAAGCAGTGAAGACCAAAGGCATGTGTCCAGTGCTTTCCATTTTAGCTCAAACACTGAATCTGAGCTTAGGAGATTTCTGTATAGCTGAATAATAGAGAACTACTCCGGTCAGGAGAGCAACGTACACCCCTCAACATAAATCTGAAGGGAAAAAGTCCTTTTTGACCCCCAGAAGAGATAGTGAGTTGATTCCAATCACAAGACAAACTAATAACCCTTTAAACTTGCTAAAGTCTTCAAAGCAAGTCAATTTTGACCACATATGAATTGTTACGTTTCTTTACATATTTGATGTCTCATTCACCATCACTCTAGTGCAGTAAATGGTTTTCAACCTTTTTAAACTTACAAAATGCCAGCTTACTCATTTCTTTTTTTTACTATAAAGGGGGAAAAGTCCCCCCAGATGAGCAATTTTTCTATTGCAAAGAACTCAGAAACACCACAAAAGGTAAAAAATGTTTGTGACACTGGATTCCTGCTTGAAATCTCTGAGTTTATCTTGCGAATCATGTGTAGGCATTTGGACACCTCACAGTGCTAATGTGTGACACCCCCAGAAGAATCTCATGACACCCCAGTTGAGAACTGCTGCTCTTGTGTAGGACACAAGTTTGATTTCATCAGTGTTGTTACAAACTTGTGTTGACCATTGGAAAAATAGAGAACTATGAGGAACTTAGAGGGGTCAATATTCAAAAACCTAACAGCATAAAACACCACCCACCCTGTTCCCAGCGCAGCTTACTTCTCCGGCTCACCTGTGCTGGACAGGCCATGGACAATGGGCAGGAGAACCCAGGCCTTGCCTACTCTTTTCCCCTGCCTGTCCTACATTGGTGAGGTATAGAAGGAAGTGAAACCCCTCCCAGAGGAGATTGTGACTGCTCCCCTCCCAGGCTCCCCCTCAAGCCCATATATTGTGAAATATCAGGCAATGAGTATAGTCCACATGAGATTCACCTTATTATCCCCTACTGTCCTGCACACAGTTCAGCTCATGGTGGAACCCCCCTCTTGGGGTTGGAAATCATCCTATTTGCTAACCTTTGACAATAGGTGCATCTGTGATGGCCACCATCATGGTTTTAGTGCAGCCCCAAAAGGCGTGTTCCCTATTCCTACTTCAGGTACAGGGGTGGATTTGATGACCTCTGGAGGTCTTTTCCAGCCATACTTTTATATGATCCACCTTACTGCTATGCAAGTATCCAAAGAAAAAGAAAACAGGCTCTGACTTACAGTTGTGCTGGAATCACAGCGCTATATGGTGATCTGAGGGCAATGTCGCATAAAATCTGTCCTTGGATAGACAGCTGCCCCCTCCACGGGCAGTATAATACTACAAATACAATTAAAGAGAGAGTTGTGAAGAGGAAATGAAAAGAAAATGCAAATCCAGAAAGGCAACTTTTTTATTTTAGAACCTACCTCAATGGGAGGCTGTCTTACCTTTGTTTTCAAGTTCAGTTCTAAAGAAAAAAACAAGGAAGAGATGAATGTTTAAAAATGGTAAATGGAAAAAACCTGCAAGTTGAAGAGACTGAACCCTGCATTCAGGAGGTGCTTACGTGGTGCTGGGATCTAACGCTGACATTGAGAGACGTTCACTGTACTGAAAGGCCACAATGATGTAGGGGCAGATCTGCCTAGGGCGTTCAGCAACACCGTGGCTGGAACATTCATACACGTAATACTGGCAAGGAAGGAAAAACAAAAAACAGATGGGAAAGAGGGACTGGCTTAAGTGGAGCCTTCCTTCAGTGCTTCCTCCTATCCTGGGCTCAGGGTTGTCAGGGCCCTGTGAATGGTTGTACCTGACTCAGCTCAAAGGCCTGAAAATGACTTGTCTTCAAGGAAACACTGCTTCCATTCTTAGCCACATGGCAGTCATAGCTGGGAGTCGGGTTGGTGTAATTGCTTGTGTAGTTCTCTGGGACAGCCTTGATCTTCCCCTGTGACAAATGCATTAAAGGGGAGGGGAAAATTAGCACTGCCATTAACCCTTCCAGCCCAGGGAACCACACTCTGTAACAACACTGCTGTCCACCCTTACAGCTGAGAGCTCCCCATGGGCAAAATCCCCCAGTGGAAGGATCCCCAGCTCCAGCAGCTAGGTTCAATGCAGCTCCTGGAGCAGCGGTGAGGAATGCAGTGGGGTTTGCATGCTGGAGTCCCTCCAAGAAAGGGAGACAGGGATGGGAGCATGATTAGCACAAGCCAGGAGCCCCTGCCCCAACCAGTGCAGGAGGGGAGCAGGTAGGGAGCATTTGGGGGCACCTGGGGGTACTGTAGAGGGAACACAGCCAGGCAGAGTGGGTGGGCATGCTCCCATGTGCCCCTATCAGGCTGACCGCACTCCCCACCTTGCTACATCTGTTGGAACTGCCACCCCTTCCCAAAGCCAGGATGGTGCCACAGAGACAGAAGGGCAGAGCGGATGCCACTGGGATACCCACCAGAACAGCATCCCTGATGGCTACCAGGGCAACTCATGCTCCTTGCAACCCTGTCCGGCGTGTGTGCCCAGCCAGGGGCTAAGCATTTGCAACAGGGGTGGTTTGGTTCTCAGCTGCGGGTCCATGCACTATTCCAATCCCTGCTCTATGGGTGCATCCCAGAGTAGAGTTCACATTTCAGACTACCACAGGGTCATATTACACTGTGTACCTAGACGGGAAGCCCTCTGCAGGCACATCTCCCACTGATATACATCCTTCTGAGGTGGGACCAAGGAGCTCTGACCTCGTCTCACAGGATGCCGTGCTCCTGGACCTTGGGCAATGCAACCTACACATCGTGGACTTTGAAAGAGCTATAGATACTGTCGATGTCCGGTAATGCTTTGACATGCCACCCCTACTCAAAACATTTCAGGGTTATCTGCTGTGGAAAGGAATTCTTGATGAGCCAGTCCCAAAATGAGAAAGGCGATTGAGTCTTACCTTAATTAGCTTGCAAATGACAATATAGCCAGATTTTCCATTATACCACGGGCATGGATGAAGACAGTCCGAATACTTGGAAATATAAACCCCTTAAAGAAAAACAAAAAACAAAAAACAAAATGGCATCTATTATTTTCTGAGGAATTTGGAATCATAAAGAACCTTTCAGTCTTCATGAAAAGCACAGTCTTACAGAAAATGTTTTTTTTTCGAAAAGCAAAACTCCTCATTTGGAACTGAAGCCACCTAGAAGTGTCCCTTCTTTTAATGGGCCGAGACAACGCTTGTTGACATTTGGCTGCGGACCCTGCCTTATATTGTCTGTATGGAACAGGGTGAGAGCCCATCTCCAAAATAAGTAAAGTGAAGCAGTGAGTTTAAAGCTGATTGGCTACTGTGCACCATTAATGTACTATTCCCCTGTCAGGAGACCCTTACAACTGTCCAGAGCGTAAGTACACTGAATCCTAGAATCATACAGAAGCGGGGCTAGAAGGGACCACCAACCCTTGCCTGAGGCAGGATCATCCGTATCCAAACCATCCCAAACCATAATCTAAATTCTACATAAGACTACGTTTGACCCTGACACAACACAGACCATCACTTCCAAGTAGACTAAATTATCAGGCCAAAAATTTCATAGATTTCATAGACATTAGGGCTAGAAGGG
>NW_017729008.1:42017504-42039833 GCF_001723915.1 Gavialis gangeticus | reverse complement strand
TGAACACCTTGCCGGGGTCATTTGACCCCAGTACTCTTTGCCACCATGGCAGGGGGTCGGACTGATGATCTGGTCAGGTCACTTCTGACCCTACTAACTATGAAACTATGGATCCCAGCTGAAATGACCATGTAGGTCTTAGGCCATACCTTACAATTATCGATATCATCCTGTAGTTAAAAATAGGAGGTTTCTCCTCACAAAGCAGTGATTACTGGAAGAGGTATGATGGTAAAGCTGTGGTAATTATATAGCTTCTGCTGTGCAATGGTAGTTTATTAAGTTTATACCGCAGCAGCACAATAATCACAAGGATCCTGCCAGCACTATGGTGCTGTTAAGGGAGAACGTATTATTATGGGAAGCACTCAAATAAGAGGGAAAGGCACCAAACGTAAGTGGGACCCACAAAGAGGGAACTGACCAGTGGCTCTCCCCCACCTCCCGCCACCAGGCTCAGCTCTGTGGGGCTGGAGGAGCTGGTTGGAGTGCAGCCCAGTAGTGGGATGCGGGGAGAGCCAGGGCTGTGCTCTGAGTGGCTCCACCAGCCCCATGGCGCTCAACCTGCCCTCCCAGCACCACCACCGAGTGCAGGAAGAGCCCAGTGATGCCCCTGCTGCAGCCCTGGGAGCAGCGGGCACCGCCTGCTTGCAACCGCTGGGCTGCATTGTGCCCTGAACACCCTGGCATGGCGTGGCGTGGCCTGGCCCAGTTGCTGCAGGCAGGTGGCATCCGCCACTCCTGGGGCTGCAGCAGGGGCAGCACCAGGCTCTCCCCAGTGCTTGGGGTGGGCCGCAGCGATGGAAAGGGGGATGCTGCCACCCCAAAATTTCCTGTAGCCCCCCCACCTGCGGGGTAGGGGCCCCCAGATCTGCATGTGGGATGACAGGAGGTTGCCACTGCCACCTGAGGCCAGTGGCAGCAGCAGTCCTCCCAGCTCTGGGCATGGGCTACACCAAGCACTGGTCCCAGGCGGCAGGGGCAGCCTCCTGTCATCTTGCATGCAGATCCGGGGGCCTGCACCCCTGGGAGGAGTCTGGCACAGCCCCACAAAATCCCTTGCACTCATCTCCTTGAAACTTGGCAGGCTTTGTGCCCTCAGAAGGAGCTACCCTCTGTGCAATTTCCATCGGAATCAGGCATGAAATGGCAAAGTTATAGGCATTTTCATGATTCCCCATTATAGCCTATGGGTGAAACGTCAAAACGCGTCGAAACAGCAAAACAGTTTCAATGAAACAAAACGGAGCAGTGCTTCAAAACAGAACTCAATGACAAAACACAACACTGTCCCTTTGAAATGGCAAAACGCAAGTCGAAACAAAACGGTGCTGTTTCGCACAGCCCTCCTGGACAGTAATGCATGTGTAGACGCCTTACTGTGCAGAAACACTGCGTGTGCGGACTGACTTGGGAATAAATTTAGTTCCAAGTCAGTGCACACACAGCGTTAATGCGCTTTAATGTCTGCACATGTAGATGCCAGCCTATTCCCGCTTACTGCGCAGTAACTTACTGTGCAGTAAATTTAAGCCAGCATAAATGCATGTGTAGACATGCCCACTGGGGTGTATCTGCATGGCAAAAGTCTGGCTGGGAGGAATTAAATTTGACACGGCTAAAGGCTGCTGGCAGCCAGAGCTTTTCTGGGAGAAGGGATACTGAGGGATGGTTGAAAGGTGCCGGCAGAAAGAACCTCACTGGGAGAAAAGAAGAATAGAAGTGGCAAAGAGTACAATGGGTCAGAGCATAGAAAAGCCCCACGGAAGAATAAAACAACCACTTAGAAAAACATAGAAGAAATGGAGGGGGAAATTATCTCTTTCAATCAGTTCCTCAGGTTGGTCAGTCGAGATGTCATCATGCCTGGGAGAGAAGGCACCATCCCTCTCTTCAGCAGGGAGAAAGGTGGGACAGGCTGGCTCAAGGACCAGCTATCTCACCCCTGGGTGTGGAAACCCGTGGAGGATTCATTGTCAGGTCTAGATCCATATGTGTCCCATGCTAGGTAAAGTAAAGAGAGTCTGGGACCCTTCTCAAGGCCCATGTGTCCATCCAGTTTCAACTACCATGTGTTCTCTAAAGTAAGGACATGTAAAATGTAAATCTTGAGCTATTGGTTTAGCACAGGTCCTGGGGTCTAGGACAGCTGGGTCCTATTTCTGTGAAGGGGTAGCACACAGCACATGCCAGAGAGGCCAGGAAAAAGGACAGTTCTGCAGTCTAGTCGGACCTTGGGAAGATTAAAAGCACATATGCCCTGCGTGCTGGGATTCAAACACAGTGGGTATGAGCATCCAGTGAGGGAACCTCTACCAAGGCTGTGTCTTGGTGTTGAAATCTAATATTATCTTAGCCTCTGCAGGACAGCTGCTCTATTTTTTTTTCCCTAAAAGAGTTATAATTTATTTGGCATTTGATCTTTGGTTTATGAGGACATTAATCCCAGGGGATGAAAGTGCTAACTCTGCTCTCCCGATGCCGGGGTTTGCTGTCATTTGCGGTTTGCATGACATGCACTTATTTTCAAGGGACTGTAACAGCGGGAAACAGAAAAAAAACCCTACTTGGCTAAGCTTTGGTGGATCCATTTGCTAGAGGAGCATTTTCTCGTTCAGTAGTATCAGGTTTGAAGTCCGTGGGGCCCGATCCTGTTCTAATTGAAGGCGGGAGGACAGAATCAGGCTATTAAAAGATAGAAGTTTTGCTGTGCTGAGTTGGAAACACGTGCAGGGGAATTAATCCTATATTGTTAATTATTTTTAAATGTATTATTATTTGTTGTGAGTGAGTTATTATTTGTGTCAGACTATTTATGGTACATTTATGTGTAGCAGGAATGAACCCCAGGCCTGGCTGTGATACCTCCTGATGGCTGTGCAATTCCTGCTCTGCTCAGGCTCCTTAGCTACCCTCCCTTTTACTCTCGGTTCTGCCACACCTTGCTGGTGATATTTGATGGGGAGGCTGCACCAAGGTCCCCAAGACAGCAGGTAGGCTGCTCTCTGTCAGCAGGTTGCTCCTGAACCCTGTGAATCCCCGTCCTGCTCTCAGGCACTAGATAGGGCCCTCCTGACCCGCCCATGCTAGAGCCTTAGGAACTATTTTTGTGGGCTCCTACCTCCCCTACACCACATCCTTGCCTCACAGACATTACCGATCCACACTTAACTGGGGCACTTTGTCCTCTAACCAATATCAAGCCACTTCAACCCCCTACAACCGTGTTGGGGCCTTGGTCTTCCTAGCCTCCACCCCTTTCCTCTAGCTGGCTCCTTTCTGCCAATGTCCACTGCACGGGGCCAGGCTCCTGGGTCCCAGCCCTGGTCTCGCCCTCTCGGGCTCTGGTTCCAATGCTCTTGGGCTTCTGGGTCTTTCCCTCTTGGGCTTCTTGCTCCTTTCTAGGCTATGGGCTCCTGGCACTGCTTTCTGCCCCTCTCGAGCTGGGGCTCGAAGCCCGTCGTTCTCTAAGGTGCACCCTGCCCTGCTTTCTGCTTGGCTTCAAACTAACTACTTTATTGACCAGGCAGTGCAAAAAATATTTGGAATTAAAAAGACTTGTTTGTGCTGTGCTGGATAGAGTCAGAATAAAAGCACAGTCATGGCAGGGCTGTATATAGGGTGCCAGCTCCTGGAGTCCTGTGATCGCATCTGAGTCTCAGCTTTCGTGGGGGAAAAAAGTAAGTTGCTGGTTTTCAGGATGCAGAAAGGCAGCTGGGAAGCTGCTTTGGGGGTGGAAGAGGGTGCCCTCACACCTCTGCCTCTGGCAGCCGTGACGGTGGCGGGACATCTTCACCACATCTCTAGGTGTGGAGCAGGAAATGGGTGCACGGGGTGTGTGGAAGAGTGTCCCTGCCAGGGGTCCTGTGTGTGAAAGCAGAGGAAGGACACAGCAGGCCTGTTGCACCAGAGAAACCACAACCCAGAGGCTGGGCTGGGCTGGGCTGGGCTGGCCTATTGTGGGAAGAGAAGAGACAGCTTTATTGCTATCAGTGTTGAGTGGGGTAGAAAGAGAGTTAGTGCTATGGTCCTGGAGGCAGGAGGCACCCCGCTGCTCCAAGCTGGAGCTGGCCCCCGTGGCGTGGCTGTGGTCAGGCTCTTGGGCAGGGACCTGGAGTGCAACATTGAGGCCCCTCCACCTCCTTATCAGCCGGGGGAGGGATTTAGTCACTGATGGAGTCATGCCTTCCTGGCGTGACTAATGGGATGTGGTGGGGATGGGTCTGGGCCTGCAGTTTTTGCCTGCATTGCGAAGCTGTTGATGCCTGCAGACCGGCTTTCGCTCCGTGACGGCTGGGTCTGCAGGGATCTAGAGCGGAGCAAAGCCACGTCCACGCCTGAAAAGCTACATCCGTTCCCCCAGTAGCCCTCGACCTGCCCCAGACAGAAGCACACGCCGAGTCCTTCAACCCCTACTAGAGACGGTGCCCCGTGCAGTGCTTCCCAGGCAAGACCCCGGGCGCGGGGGCTGCATCGTCCCCCCCCGGCCTCGCCCATTGCAGCTGCTGGGTCACGGCATTACGCAGCATTCCCAGTCAGCAGGGCAGCAGTTTCAGGGTTATTTGCTAACGAGTGGCTAATTATGAGCTCATGCCTCCAAGAGATTTAGGAAATGAGAACTCCGCAAAGGGAACTAGCCGGGCTGCATTTCCACTTGGCTCCACTTCCCATTTTTGTGGCCTGGGGGTGGGGGGGGAGATCTCTTTGCTTCACGAAGGGCTCGTACCACGAATGCTTCGTACCTAACTTAGAGGTGATCTGTTTTTTCTGATTCCCAGTGGTGGATGAGCCAGCGCAGCCAGACGCTGCCTGATTTACACCACACGTATATGGGCCGGACTCTTCCTGAGTTGCGTCATATCCCGCCCCGCTAAAGGTTGCACCGCTTCGCCGCCGGGGCTGACTCCGCATGCTGCTGTCTGCCAAATTGGACCTCCTGCCTCGGGGGTGATTAGTTTGTGTGACCATCTCAAACGCTTCCCATCCAAGGGCACGGCAGGCCCTAGTTTTATACGGGGGAGAAAACTGCGCCTCCCACCAGCTCTGTGAGCTAGGGGAAACTGAGGCACAGGGTGCTCGCTTGACTTGCCCAAGTCCAAAAATCAAGCCAGGAATAGGACCCAGACCTCTGTCCATGCCTGCGGTCAAGCTGCTCAGCCAGGTTGCTTTTTGGCAGTCAGACCCCCTACCGCACAGTCCGGTTGGAAACCCGCTTTGCTTGATGTTTCCTCCCCCCGAGGCCCTGGTTACAACTCAAAGCAGTGCCTGCGTGTCTGGAGCTCAGCTCTGACGGATGCTTTGCAGGGTATTTTGGGCAACGCTAGCAGTCACTTCCATGTGAGGCAACCCGCAGAGGACAGCTCAGAAAGAAAGTGGCTTGCAGAAGGGACGTCGCTGAGATGGCAAGCACAGGCGCCTTCCTGCTTGCACGCGGCTCGGCCCCCAGGGTTGGGAAAGACCCTTTGTCAAAGGCATCCTTTGGCCAACGATTTGTCACAAGCACTGGAGCAACACGGGGCTTTTCTTTTTTCTTCCCTCGGTCCCTGATTTGAGATCAGCAGTTTCAAAAAGTGTCTCCATCATCCCCTGTGTAATGAGTTCGTGTCTCCGCCGGGTTTCTCATGCCCAGTGTAGTGACGACCATCTGTCTTTGCTAGCAGAGGGGTGCGTCGTACTGAGTACGGGGCTGGCTTTCCCCAGGTCAGGCACAAGTGGTGCCGATCTATGTGCCTGCACTCCTGGCTGTTGCCTCTGATTGCACTTCAGCTGTTGGCTGAGAAATTCAGATGCAAAATTTTACAGGTGTAGCTTGACCCCACGAAAGGGAAAAGTGGCATTGTGCATCAGGGAGTACCCGGGGGGCACCGATCCTCCTCACTGACATCAAGACACGTGCTCTGGCCTTGGCGCGGTGGAGCAGAGAGAGATGACAGCCGGTTGGGGAGCACCACGCCGGCCCCCAGCCCCGTATCATCTCTGCTGATTTGTCTGCGAGCTCTGCAGAGAGGATTCAGACAGTCATCAGCAGCCTTTATGACACAGCCTGTTGTCTCCGACTTAATCCAGACCCGAAAATTCATCCGGAAAGGTGTTATTCATGCAGGCCGGTGGGTGCTTTGTGTGTGTAAAATCTTGGTTTTCCTTCAGGGTTTATCATCACCCTTTCCTCTCACGCCCTTTAACAATGGCTTTGTAATTCCTGAATCACAGCTTCCGCCGGCTGCCCTGATATAGTCGTACCGATAGCTGCGGTTTCTGGGTGCCGAGCAAACAGCCTCCTCTTGAACAGATTAGACCGGGGGTCACTCTCTGAGCAAGCGGGATGCTATGTAGGGTGCTGGAACCAGGATGCTTTGTGTTTCTTCCACTCTTCGCCATTGGTTTTCTAGCATTAAGTCAGGTCAGAGTTTTATATCCCCTTGGCATCCACCACTGATTTGCACTCCGCTCCAGCGCTTGCAATCCTAATGGCCACGATTGTGCACTGAGAAAGCAGTGAAACGCGAAATCAGGGCTCATGGGAGAGGTGATATCTTTTATGAGACCAACAAGATTTTTGCAAAAAAGACGTTGAGTGCCTCCGCCCCCAAAAAGCACAGTAAAAGCCAGGTGCGATTTTTTTTTCCCCCCCAATGCATAGTACACCTATCAGAAAGTAGAGTTTGGGATGCACAAATATATATATATATATATATACACACACACATACATACATACATACATACTATATCTATCTATATATCTATCTATATATCTATCTATCTCTATACATACACGTAAAATAAAATAATAAAAAAAATATATCTATATATCTATAACTTTATATCTATATATCTATAGTTATAGATATATCTATCATGGCAGATTCAGCCAATAGTTTCAGCTGCAAAAGGTCAGGGGAGAATATTTTCCAAGTGTATCTCCCCCAGCTTTCTAAATGGACCTGAAATGCGTCTCCGTGGAACAGCGTGTGCTGAACTGGGAACAAAACGGTTTCCTCTCACTCTCGGCCGTGTTTTAAGGGCACAGGACCCACACAAAGAAAACCCAGCAGGTCTGTGGCTACATGCACCACACTTCATGCCGGGCTGAGCCAGATAATGGCAGAGCAGCAACCCACGTGGGAAAACACAGCCACGGTTTGCCTCTTGCGCTGTCTCAGATGTTATGACATGATTTTCTTTGGAGATGAAACATTAGCCAACACACGATCCCCCCGCCCTTTGCAAAAGGCTCTTAAAACTCCTTAGGATCTTAAAACGCCTGAACAGCTGTGAAAGGCAGGCAGGCTGGGTCTGTCTCATTCCCAGACTGGAAATACAGGACAAAATTAAAGAGGGGAAGGGGTAGGAGCCGAGTTTAGGGGGCACCTGGCTTATTTTAGCTCTCCTGTATTACCTCCCCACTTTCCTACTGTAGTAGCCAACTATGTCCTCAGAGGCCCGGGGGAGCCCAAGTGGTGGGGGAATAAGCTTTGATGTGGCCTGTGCAGTCAGGCACGCTTGAAATCCTCCTGCTGCACAGCTGGATTGCATGTGCCAAGATGTCTCATAAATTTCCAGATGTTTTATGGGAAGGGGCTGCTGCAGCTTCCAGCTCCAAAATGCCGTGGGCTTCCTGGCATCTGTATCGCCAGAGTAAACTTGACCCTCCTGTCTTCTCTGGGACAGGGCGGCCGGAGCTCCCTGGGGCACCTTGGAGAAGCCTTGCAAAGATACGGGCATGGCGTCCCGGCACCAGAGCAGAGGGAGGTGGACGGATCTGGCAGCTTGCTGGAGCTGTACAAGGGACTCCCTGCCTCTTCCCAGGCACCCCTGGCTCGTTTGAGAGCTCCCATGGAGGAGGTTGATCGGCCTGCTTTGTTGCTTTCAAACTGGGCGCCCCTAGGAAGAGCTCAGTGTTCAATTGCCCTGAATGCTCTTGCGAGTCCACCCCTGAATTCCCACCTCCAGCTCATGAATCCACCAAGCAGGAGGGAAGACACCAGCCTCATTAGGTCCCTATAGTAGCTGTCACTCTTCCTACGGGCAGTAAATGCCATGCCCTAGGGGCCTAGTCTGAGGAGAGCAGCAATGGGTGCGTCTACACGTTCATTAATGCGCATTAAGTTTACGACTTCCTTAATAAAGGACTAACTAAATGCACAGCACCTAAAGTGCTGGTGCATGGTTATCTAGTGATGCTTACTGCACATTAGCCTAATAATACAGCGCAGTAGGCTATTAGCAAGGTTTTTGCCGTGACATGCTACTGCACCGTGTTATTAGGCTAATGCGCAGTAAACATCTCATGTAGATGCGCCCATTGAGGACGCAGCTACTCACAACCCTGGTAGAGCGCCCAGCCTCTGGTTCAAACAACAGCCCACGCAGTGTAGGGTGTCATGGGAGGCATGCAATGCCGTCAGTCATCTCGGCTGATGGCATCACATACCTGCCATGACACCCTAGACTGTGTGGGCCGGGAAGAATATGCCATCAGCCCTCCTGTATGAAAAGTTTCCTCTTCTTCACCTCTGTGTCATCATCATCTTCATCTTTGTCCTTCCCTGTGCACAAGACAGTGACATATTTGAGTCTTTGGAAGTAACTTTGCAAAAGCCAGGACCATACCCTACAGCCTCCAGGCCTAGAAACGCTGCCAGGTAGGACACGTCGTCATCGCTGGACACCTTCACCCCAACCTCTGTTGGAGGGAGGACACCAGACGATGGGGGCTCCTCTCGCCCCAGGCTTTTCCCCTTCTCGGCACCTTTCCTCGGCCGCCTCCGCTTCTTTGTTCCTTTCACGAACCTCCAATTCCAGGTTCTCCGATATCCCCCGCTCCCCCGAGCTGGAGAAATGCCTTTTCTCTCACTTCACATTTTATGGCCTTTGAGGGATGCAGACGGCTCGGAAAGCCAACACAGGGTGCCAAATAGCCGAGCGCTGAAACGAGACAGGCACGGAAAATCTTTGTTTAATTAGGGAAAGCGATCTGGATAGGCTTACGAGTGATTAAGAGCCATTTTTAACATGCAGACCTGGAACTCTTCCTGATGGTTTTTCCAGGCCTTCTGTGACTTGTTTCCGACTGGGGTAGGAGCAACATCTCAGGCTCAGATAGGGCTGGCACGGCCTGCCTTCCAGCTCACGTCCCTAGCGTCGTCTTGGACAAGCCCGGCCAAGTGCATTTGATGAAAGGCTGCCATGAGGGCATTTAACAAAAGAGGGGTCTGGTTAGTGTTCGGTGCTCTGAAGTGCCACGTACCGCAGGGGCCAGACCGTCCTCTTCTGTGGGCATCTGCATTTCTGAGGGATGACGTCATGTTTGCTCAAGAGGAAAGCGATAGCAAAGGGAGAAGAAAGACGTGCGCGCGGCCGAGGCGAGCTCCAGAAGCAAACGATTGGAGTCTCCTTTCATGTCAGCTCTGGCGTAGGTTCTGGTTATTGCAGTATCACAGAAACTAGGGCTGGAGGGGACGTCAGACGATCGCAGGATTGAGCTCCTCAGCCCTGTTCGGCCTGGCTGGACAGCGAAAGACTAGGTGTGCGAAAAAACGCAGCTTTTGGAGATAACGTTTCGTGGAGTTGTGTATCTGTATAACTCCATATATTTATAGTCACACACACACACACACACACACATATACACACGCATACACATACACATATATATACACATATACACACACATATATATACACGTGCATACACACATATATATACATACACACACGCATACACACACATATATATACATACACGCATATACACATACACACATACAGACATATACATATATATACACATACACATATATACACATATACACATATGTACACATGCGCGCGCACACACGTATTACATATATAACTCCATGAAAAATTTCCCTCAAAACCAGTTTTTTCACATACCTAGTTTTTCATTTTTCAACCAGCTGTAATGGGGATTAGGAGCTAGATTATACGGCACATACATTTGCACACACATCCAGAAAACATGTATCCAAATGGTTATTGGAATTTTTCCATTGATTAAAAACCTCATCTTTAGTAAGTAAAATACTGATTGCTTAAAAATTCAATGAAAAATATTGTGTTAATTCCCCCCAGAAAGCACGTGGTATTGGTGATGTCTGCACTGCGTCACCAAAAGTTGCCTTTTTTATCCAAAGGCCGTTTTTACAAGGAGAAGCACCTTCAGGGTTTCTCCTCCAGCTTGCGGCGGGCTCCACCGAGCTGGGCGCTGCGCGCACCCGTAGTATTAAAGATCTTCCCTGCCCCAAAGATTTCAAAAGGAAACAGGAGAGACGACAGGCGCGCAGGGGAAGGACTGCAGTGCTGTGCTGTTCCCCAGCCGGGGAGCTGAGTGGCTCCTTGGTCAGCGGTGGACAGAGGGGGCATCTCTCAACCTCTGCCCGTGTTACCCACCAGCCCAAGCCCTGGGTGCAGAAGGGCTCGGGTGTGAGCCTGGTGGAGACGGGTGTGCTGGTGTTGCAGCGAGGTGCTCACAGAGCGATTCGGGAGTGCAGGCCATGTTTCTTTTCCATCTGCCTTGAGGGCTGAAGGACCGTTTGGTCAGTGGGTGGATGACGAGAGCAGCTGGCCGACGGCTGGCAGAGCGGGTGCGTGCGAACCCCAACACAGCGACCACCACGGTGGCAGGTGGTGGCCAGGCCCCGGAGGAAGAGGATGAGGTGGGCTTTGTTGTTTGGAGAGTCGCCAGCTTATCTGTCTTTTTATTGATCTTGCTTGCTAAAGTCCACACGCTCAGCTTCAGCCCGCCCGGGATTGCGGAGGCGATAACCGCAGCGAGAGAACAGGCTCGGCCCTCGGAGGCCACGTTGGTAAACATTGCCACATCGCTGCCTTCCTCCGCTGAACGTGATGGGGGAGGCGGGGGACAACAGTGAGTCACGGTAACCGGGGCTGGTAGCCTGCCAAAAGGCGAAGAGCAGTCCGCGTCCTTCATATTTGTGGTTCGTGCAGAAAGGGGCCTGATACAACACCTGCCGACATCAGTGGGGATTTTTCCATGGGCTTGCATGAGTTTTGAGTCAAGCCTGAGCTGCCGGAGCCGTACCGATAACGGGAAAGGCTTGGTCGTGCTGCCCCAATAGCAGCATTTTCCACTTATTCAGGCCCCTGTCCTGCAGCCGGGGATGGGGCAGGTCTCATGTGGGGAAGAGACGGGTACAGGACCCCTTAGTGGTAGGGTTGTGCCTCCTTCATCGCTGCCTATGCGTTGTATTCAATGTCTATGAAATGCGAGCTGCAGGGGATCGGACAAGGGCCCTGCTCATCTCACTAGGCCATGCTGCCTCTGGCTTGGTAGGTCTCTTGGGTCCTCTCCTATTAGTGGCCTGGGAGGCCAGTTCAACTGGAGGGTGCTCCTTGCGGCGCCCAGCTCATCCCAGCTCGCAGGGGCGAGGGCACTGTCCTGGGATGTCGGAGATGAGCCTTTCAGAGGATTGGCATGCACCAAGCTTGGAAGGTGGGGCGCATCCTGCAAGGACGGAGCCAGGGATAGTCATGCCGTGGTGCTAAGAGATGGAGAGAGAAGCAAAAGCCCTTGTTTCCCTGTGGAGTACCCGGTGTAATGACAGGTCTCCGGCAGACTGGAGGCGGAGGGCATGATTTCACACCTGGGTCTTGGCACCCAGTGGCCCAGCGAGAGCTGTTATTAGCTGGAGAGGAGACCGAGCCTCCCAGACCCCGGCAGCAGACAGGCCCGTGCCCCGTGCACATTGCAGCAACATGCCATGAACGCCACGGAGCAGGGAGGGGTTTGCGCTCCGTCTCGGGACACCGGGTCAGGTCTGATAAGCACCGCCGTGAATCAAGCCAAGAGCCAGGTTAGCACTTGTCTCAGGCTGTGGGTGGCGTAAAGAAAATACACAGCCGATGAAGTCTTCTCCATCCAGGGAGGGAAGTGGGTGCGTGGGTGTGCAACAAAGAGCTCTTTGTTACAGCCTCCAAAGCGGCGCGGATAGGTGTGCGCTGCGGTTGGGCCACCCTTCTGCACCCCCTTACTCTCATTGAACCCCCTCTGACCTGAACCCTGCCCACCCACCTGAGCTGAGGATGCCCAAGGCTGGGCAGGGCACCAGACCAAGCCACAACAGAGTGCAAGTCACTGGGAAGAGCAAATAGAAAACAAGAGGTGAGGGTGGTACAGAGAAGAAAATGATTGTTTCGATAACTGACACTGAATAGGAAGGGGGAGCAGGGGCTGTGAGTGCACGAGTGCGCTGAGGCTGTGAGATGTGCCCAGGGAGAGAAGAGGTGATCTCCAGCGCCGGAAGTGAGATGACTATGCTGAGCTCTACGGAGGGGTCCCAGTTGATGCCTCTCCTCCAGGCATTGCCACAGAGGTGGACATGACCCCTCAGGCACCCAGGGGGTGCACGAGTCGTTGAGTTTGAGTGTGAGGGTGCGCACGCGCGTGTGAGCAAAGGTGTGTTAAAGAGCATGTGTGTATCAGAAGGGGACGGAAACAGGTGGAGTCACTGGATCCCAGCTGACTTCCCGCCTATGGCAGGGGCTGGGGCTGAACCCGATGATCTCCTGAGGTCCCTTCCAGCCCCTAATGTCTAGGAAATCTATGAAAAAATGGGGATGGGGGAGAACATCAGCATAGGAGTGAATAAACGTAAGCACGCGCACGCAGACGCACTTTTTGAGGGCGTGCACGAGTGCATGCACGTGTGTGGGTCTGTCTGCGCGTGTGTGGGTTGTGCGCTTATTATTCCTGTGTTTAATATTCACATGTTCCACGTTGATATAGCAAATCACGCCGGCTTATATGCATGCATATTGAAAGTAAGTAAATATTTATGCATGTGCTGAACACACGCTTGTGTGCGTGCACATGGGAGTTTGTGCCTTCACTGATCCAGGAGGCAAGGTTTAGGGAGCAGCAGGCAGTAGGGCTCCTGGGGTGGGAACTTGCTCCTTGCCAAGTTCAGGCCTGGACGGGGATCCTCCCCTGCCTGGGCTGCTCCGACCTGCCCCGTGGCTGGTAAGGCCATGTATGACTCTCTCCCGCTGAGCTGCTCCGCAGCATCTGGGACTGGGATCTGGTCGGGGAAGGGCTTTCCCTTCGTTCTGGGAGAGCAGAGGCGATTGTTTACTTCTCCTGGGGGAGACTTTCCACTCCCGTGGCCCCGCAGCCGTGAGGGATTCCCTTGCAGGAGTCTGATTTATGGGTGCCAGCTGCACACCACTGACAGCTCCCACCCAGAAGGGCTGGTTTCACTGCAGGGGGGTGGGTGCTGCCGGGAGAGCTCATGCCTCATGTTTGAGGTCAGCGAGTGGGAGGGGGAGCACGGTCTGCCGGGATGGGAAGCCAGCTGCCCTGCCTCCATCACTGTCCATCCTGGGTTATCTGGGCTTACAGGCTCCCTGGCTCTGCACAAGCCAAGGAGGTCTAGGGATTTATCCGAGAGTCCTTTCAAGCCTGGTTTACCCACACGGGTGAGGGACAGAAGCTGCACCGGCTGAAGTGATCAGAAACTGGTTTAAACCTGTAACGGTACAGAAGTTCAGTGCACATAAACCAGTTTCAAAATGGCTGAAACTGGGCTAAGATCAACCCGGCAGAAGGTAGGATTGGACTTACCTGATTTGGGTCAAGCCGGTTTATGAAACTTCTGCCCTGGACCCCTTCCTGGTTTTAGCTACATCAGAGTCCCCCAGCATCCCAGCATGCTTTGCGACCCTAGGCTGGGCTGTGCTCTCCACTCCAGCAGAGAAGGGTTGGGGGTGGAGAAGCAGGGACTGCCCCCTTCCAGGCAAACCCCAGCTGGGGTCTGGGGCTAGGGAGGGGGGTAAACCCCCACCTCCCCCTGAGTACAAAGCTGCCCCGCTGCTAAACTTACTGAAAGTTACTGCTGGCTGCGACTGGGGACTACAAGTCCCAGAGGTACTTGGAAGCAGGAAGAGGAAGTGATGAGCAATCCTGCAGAGTCCTGCTGTTGTGATGCTGGATTGCAAATCCTGAAGATCTCAGGAGCAGCAGGAAGAGGAAGTGCCAGAGAGCTGTGCTCCAGCGCCCCCCGGCTTCTGGCCTGAGCCACTGCAGGCCTGTGGCTGTATTCTCTGAATCAAAGGTAAATGTGTGTCCAGTTGCCTCTCAGTTTAATCTTTGCAGCTTAGACTAACCTGCAAAGACTGAATGGATTTAGCCTCCAGCTTTTTAACTGTCCAGACAGAGCTAGTAGAGCCTGTTCAACTACATCTGTTCCCACCAGGCTGACCTGGGCTCTCCCCAGTGACCCAAGAAAGGCAGAGCCTGAATGCTAGGCTGGTCCCTAAGCCCCCTTGACTTTCAAACCCCAGGATGATATTCAGTAGCTTGGGCCCATTTCAGTTACTCAATGCCATCTTTCTTTCTTTGCCTGTATCTCAGCGATGCATTGAAAAGGCTGGATGGCCCTGCTGGAAACGCTGATGGGTGTTTCAGATCCCTCACAGGCCGAGATGCAGAGGCATCTGGTTTAAGCGCTCATCGCACATTAATATTTCTATCCTACAGCTCCCCTGGCTGGGAGACTTAAGGAGGAGATCAGAAGAAATGGTCTTTGTAGATGCCACAGTGACTGGTAAACTGAGGGAGATAGAGAGACAGATGGACTGACCAGATAGAGTTGCCTACTGGGAGGAAGAGTTACCTACTGGGAGGAAGAGTTGCCTACTGGGAAGAAGAAGGGAAGTCCTTTTTCATGCAGCATGTCGTTAACCTGTGGAATTCATTGCCACAAGATGTACTGATGATAACCAACTTCAAAAAAAGGGACTGGACTAATGTATGTAGGATTGGTCCACCCCAGGTATTAAACTTGATAGTTGCCACCTCCAAAACAGGAGTTTTTGGGTCTCTGAACACTGGAAGCAGGAGGGGGACAGGCCCTGGTAGGCCCAGCATAAATAATCTTCCCCCTGAGCATTCACTCTCCGTGACTTTCTGTCTCATTACGATCTACCTGATTCCTTCTAATCTCTTCTTTCTAGTGGTGTTAACAACCCTCTCTCCTTTTTTAACAGTCCCCTAACTAAACGATTCCTTCTTCTGCAATTCTGCTTTTTGCTATCCGTTCCCGGTAAGCCAGCTCCTGTTTCACAGCCCTGCAGCCTGGTTTTGACTCTAGCTAAAAAACATTAACTCGGGTGCGGAAACCATTTTCAGCAAAGCATCGGATGCGCTGCTAAGATGCTCGAGAAGGCTTGGGTTTTTTTGTGGTCTGACTCGAAAAAGAGATGTACGTTGACTTCTAATTACCGTAAGACTAAAGAAATAACATCTTTTGAGTATTTTTGCCTGGTTTTCTGTGTTTTTTCAACATATAATGTATGCTGTAGCAAATGAATGCGCATTTCAATAGAGCGATATTTGTTTTGCAGCCCCAGGGCCCCTATCGTATTAATAAAGCTCACAGTTTCTTCTTACCCGGAGAAAAGTATGTGTTGTGTAGTATGTGAGGATGCACCGTGCCATCTGTACCCCACTTTTCCCAGTGCTAGGTCTGCCCATGGGCGCGGACCAAAAATCAGGACTTGGTGTCCGGTGCTTTTGTGCCCTCTTACGCTCTCAGGAATTTGGCCCTCTGGTGCACACGGATTGTAAAGGAGATTTAGGGTGAATCCCAAAGGATTTGAACACCTTGACTCACAGCAGCCTCCAGGGCATTGGTTATGCAGCTGCGCTCCAGTGGAAATAGCAGTGGTATAAAGAGCAGGATTGTCTGCTGCCCCTTCTGGGTCATTCGGACCGGACGTTGAGGCACGAGCGGGAGGAAAGGAAGGGGAAAGCTGTGCTTGCGTGCAAAGCCGGGCAAACGGGCACCATCTCTTCTACCATCCCTTGCAGCCTGCGATGCTGTGCACAGTCGGTGCACATGTGCGACCTGTCCCTTCGCTGGAGTAAACCCGTGCAGATCCATTGCTGTCCACGGAGTAACCCTGATTTGCAGGAACTCAGCGTCTACCTGAGGTTTCTAATGGGATGCCTTGGGGTGAATGAGTCAAGGGCCGGTAAGGAGATGGAAACCTTCTCTGCACCCCAGTTAAAACCCAGCCTGGGGCCAAGTGCGAGTGGAAGCTGGTATCACCCCGTAGATACCAAAAATGCAATGAATGTCGTTGCTGGCTCCAGTTATCAGGGACTTCCACACTGGATGTAGCTCAGTGAGTACAGGTAGGAGATCAGTGCCCCGTTGTACTTGGTGGTGTACAAATACGTAGCAGGAGACATGCCCTTTGTTGAAGCGTGCAAAAAGGCAAGATGCATGCAGGCTGGGAGGAAAGCAAAGCCAGGATGTGGCTTGCCCAAGAGCCCCTGAATACTGGATTAGAAAGCTGGAACAAGCTTTGCTTCTGCTCGGACACCAGCCGCCCTCTGAGCAAGCTCTAGTCTGGCATAACCCTAAGCAAGAGCAACACTGAGATGTGAATTTGGCCTTCTGGGTTAGCAGGCAGAAGGATGGGATCGAGGTGAGTCAGAAGGCAACCGGCCTGCCCACCTTTGCACAGGATTGCTAGGCTCCTTGCCAGGATGCACCATTCACCGGAGAACTATTGCAAAAACAAAACCAGGGTGTTCTTGCGTTTGCACGCCCGCGCTCTGCTCACCGCGACCTACGATCCCCCCTGCCTCCAGGAAACACGTTATCCGATTACTGAAAAACACTGGCTATGGTAATGCCACTTGTTGTGTAACCGGTGACCCGGCCGGGGCTGTTTGCTGGTTTTGAGCAGAGGGATCGGGTTATAGAGGACTCGACTCTGAGGCTCAGGGAAAACAGCCATTAACTCTTCCAGTATTGTACTAATCCCAGGACTTTGTGGAGAAAAAGGATGGTGAGATCATCTCGCCTGAAGACAACCAGCGAGCCCGGACAGTTAAATGTTATGCAAGATTTACGGGAGTCCTCGCCAGGGCAGCTGTCAGAAATCCATCTTCAGTCTCTCTGAATTAGGTTAAAACCACAGTTTGCTCTTGCAAAAGGAGAGACGGTGACTTCTGCAGCTGCTTGGGGGAGTTGCTGCATCTTCAGGGCCCAGTTTGGCAGCTTGGGACAGTCTCTGGCAGGACAGGACCTTTCTGTGCCCTCCCTACCTCCCCCTTCGCGTGAGTGCAAACAGCAGCTCTGCTTCCTTAGGCTCCAACCTGGGTTTCATCATTCATGTGCAACCTGCTTTCCTTTTGGTTTTGAACGTCCCTCTGACTTCTTTTCAAGATGCCCCGCGTCGGTGAGATCCTGTGCAAGTGCTTTGCTTGGGCAAGTGCCCCGTTGACGTCTCTTGGGCAATTCATGCAGTCGCTCTGGGAGACAGGGTTTCAGGATCTCTGTTAAATCATTGCCATCCACAGGAAGAACAATCTCTTTTTATGGAAAAGCCAGAGAGCGAGAGGGAGCAAAGGGCCCATGGATGCTGCCCATGCCTGTCGAGCCATCCCTAGTAGAGCAGTAGGAGTCCCAGAGAAGAAGGGACCTCCAGAGTCATCTCGTCCACCCCAAGCTGTGGGGCATCCTATATACAGGCAGATGTGCAAAACCCAAAGGTGTGCATGGAGCACAGGGGTTGTGTGCAGGAAGGGAGGGCATTGGTTTTGCACGTGTATTGCACAGCCGTGGCAGCACTTTCCTGACCGTCTTCTTCTTTGCCTACTTGGGTGACCTCCTGAGCACCTGCGCTGGAGAGCCAGGCGCTTTCCTGGTCCTGGTACTAGTGAACTGGGCGAAAGGATGGGAGATGCGAGAGATTTCCCCAGAGCTGATAAAAGCTGGGTGCGGACCCGGGCGGGCCGCCAAGCAGATAGGAACACCCCGGTGAAAATCCCGGCTCACAAATGCTTGATCATATGGTCTCAGCTTCAGGCTGGGTTGCTTGTACCAGATTCATAGATATGATACTCCCGTTGCATCCAGGGCCAGCATCCACTGTAGATGGTTATATACACGCCAGGAAAAGGGTATAAATCCTGGCACTGGCGTTCAAAAAATGACATTTCTGACCCAGTGGAAATTCCCATATTTCACCATCTGTTTTCCTCCCCTTGCAGAGGAATGAAGATCAAAATATCAACACCACCCCCACCAAAAAAAAAAAAAAAATCATGGCATAAAAACATTGGAAAAAGTGACAACACAAATTTTCAAGATAAACCATTTTGACATTACTGGTCAACAGGCATCACTTTGTTTCCATTTCCCAAATTCAGTGCTGCACAAGGATATTCCCCTTTGAAACACTCGGCAAAATGCACAGGACACAGCTGTTTTCCCGTGCAAGCCTCTACATTTTGATGAAACTCTTGTCCACATTTCACTGGGGACACACGCTCAGTGCTGTGCTCTAGTATTAAGTAACGTGTTGCTTTGCTGATCTCCACGACCGTGTATAAGAACTGATGGAGCTGTTAAATAAAATGGGCCCCCGGGCCCTAACCCAGCCTGCATTTCCCCTCCCTGATTTAGTATCTCCATCAATTTATTGCACATGCTGTTATGGTGGTATCTGAGCTGATGTACTTATCCTCACGGCATCCCTATGAGACAGGGAAGTGCTGCCAGGTGAGGGATAAGGGATTTGCCCAAGGTCGCACAGGAAGAAGGTGGCAGAGACCAGGAATGAAATGGAGATCCTCCAGCCTGGGCTTGCCCCTTGCCCACTGGGCCATCCTGCCTCCCCTTCGGTAATGCACAGGCGGTAATACTCATCATTGCCTGGGTGAGCTTTGGGCACTGGTTATTAAGACAGCTACAAGCTCCTAGGAAGATGGGTGGTGCTTGCAAGGCATTTTACTCCTGCTCCGGGCTGGATCAAGGGGGCCAACAAGGGGCCTGAGCCTTTAGCGGGGCACTGCAGCGTGTCCTAGGGAAAGCTGTGTGCTGGACTTGGCAGGGACTGGGTTGCCCAGATGCTAACGATCTTGGGTAATTGCTCTCAGCCCACGACCTGGCCAGCTTCCATGGCCTGTTGCCTCTCATGCAAGTGCTGGCAGCCAGGGCCTGCTATGCTCCCCTGCACTAGGACGGTGATTGCCAGCGTGCGGCTAGGAGAGCCCAATGCCAATAGACACGGTCCCGTGCAGCTCTCCCTCTTTTCCATGCCTCAGATAGGCTGGGGGAGGATGCACGCCGTTAATTGCTCTGCCGCGGGACTCGTTGGAGCTCGGGGGCTTAGCCCCTGGCGGTGAAGCAGAACCAGCCTGGCGTCCCTTCTGCATTTCCAGTAACAGGTGCTGGCTGCGGTTCAGCTGCAGGGGGTGGAGGGGAAGCCATTTGTCATTCCTCTGGCTGCCCTCAGAGCGCCGGCTATTTCTGCTGATCCCCGGGCTTCGCCTCGCCTCGCGCAGACACCGCAGACCGGGCCTGGGACGGGAGCCGCGGTCATCGTAACCCCGCGCGCCGCACGCGGGCCCTGCAGCTGGGCTCGTAACCAGCCGGTGAAATCTCTCGAGGGGAAGGAGGGTCCAACAGTTCGAGCTCAGCGCCCAAGCGCAACCCCACGCTCCGGCACGGGCTGTGAGCTGGGGTTAGTTTTTAGGCCGTGGACCCAGGTTTAAACCAGTTTCCGAGCATTTTATGTGCACGGTCTGTCCCTAGTCTCAAAGGTGTTGAGGGGGATGTCTGTAGTGGTGTGCGAGGCAGGGGAGCAGCAGCTGGGGCTTGCTTCTCCGGAGGGCTGCAGCCGTGTCCTACACACGCTTGATGTATCTCACATTTGTCCAAACCCATTAGCTAGGTGCCTGAACACCTGTGAGGCACTAGGCCTTCATGCTGCCTTTATATACCATTAATTATTCCTGCTTTATCTTTTTTTCAGGTGCTTGTTGAGAGAATTTGCAACTGGCAGCGGTTTCCCTCCCCATCTCCCCCGTAGTGCACTCGGCCCGTCCCCCCGGCTTAAGTTCCCCCTCCACTCGGCCTTAGGCATCGACAGGGTTGACCAGCTGGCCGAAAACCCTCCCATGAGGGTGACCTGTTGTCTGAAAAACTTCTCATAGGAAACAGTGGGGGTGACCTGTTGTCCAAAAAACATCAGCGAGGTTGACCTGTTGTCGGAAATGCCTCCCATAGGCATCGACATGGTTGACCTGTCGTCTAAACGCCCTCCCATAGGCATCGCCGCGGTTGGCCTGTTGTTTGATGCCCCAGCTAGCACGGACGTGAGTGCATCCTGCCCACCTATACCCTGAAGTTTGCTGGGGAAGTCCCTTTGAGGCCACGCCTGAGACTTCGGCCTCTTCTGCGCTTGCCAGCAGCCACGGGGATGGGCGCAACCTCACTGGTCCTGTTCTGGGCTTGGAGCAAGCCTGTGGGCAAGAACGGGCGAGCAGGGTTAGGCCATTGCTGCTGCAGTGTCGACAAGAGCAGTTTCTCTGTGCCTCGGTTTCCCATCTGTACATTGGAAGTAACAGCTTGCCCAAACCAAGGGGGCAATGGAGCGACTAAGGAGGGGCAACAGGGACACTGAAGGCCATTTTGAGGGGGGTTTAAGCATGGCTGGGCTACCAGCCCGGCTGCTGTGGCCACTACTTCTATGAGAAGCTCTGATTTTGGGGCCATCTAAGTGCCCCCAATGGAAGAGCGACTCAAGACGGAGGTAGTCCAGAGAGGTCTTACTCCTAACCACCCTCCCCTGCCAAACAGGAGGAGACTTGGAAAGTGTGTGGTGGAGGAAGCCCCGGTGCCCTTGAGATCCCGAGGGAACAAAACAAATCCAAGGGGATGCCAAGACCTCATGTTGCCTGGGGAAGAAGTGGAAACCTCTGCCGGGTTCAACCGTGGAACGGCCTTCTCGACATCTCCGACACCCAGTGTTACTTTCCCTCTAAAATAAAAACCACCGTCCCTGACCAGCTGCTCCTCCTGCATCCCACCAGGCCCGCTCGGCTATTTTCCGTAGCATCCACTCGGCTCAGAGGGTTGACACTACCTTCCCGCCGGCTGGGAGAGGCCTGCTTTGAATTCCTGGCAGCCAGATTGTCCTTGTCTTTCAAACCTGCCCAGATCTTTCCCCGGCTTCTGGCTTACAGATAGTTGAAAAGGAAAGACAGCGATGTGACTCACCCATCCCTCTGTGACAGGCAGGGCTTCGCTGGAAATACACTCCTGTTGTAAATCCACCCACCTTTCCAACGCCCGGTTCGCTTCCTGGAGGATGGTTTAAGACCACCTTTTTTTTTAAATCTCCCCTCTGCTTCCTCCCTGAGGTTGGGTTTCCTAACATCCTGTCCTCCACTTGCTGGGTGCAGTAGGGCATGTGTCATCTGGGCACAAATGATTATTTTCGGGAAGAATATTTCTTGCAGCCGTTGGGAGGAGGGCTTGCTTATTAGATCTGCAGGGGATGGGGTAGGTAGGAGCCGGATTGTAGTCCGTCTATTGGGATAAGTGGACTTAGATGCCTCCGTCCCACCCTGTTCAGGTTCTGAACATCTGTGAATGCATCTGTGTTCGTATCATCTAACCCTAATCATCGAGGCACAAAAGTGCAGCAAGGTGGAGGGCCCTGTGGTAGGTTTGGGCGTGATGTCTGGTGTTGGGTCAGGGTTGGAGGTAGTTTGGATAGGATGGTTTGGAGAGGCATGATCCTGCCTCAAGGAGGTTGGCCTACATGACCTCTGGAGGTCCCTTCTCTATGACCCACCCATATTTTGTGGTCATTTTTTCTTAGGGACTTGAGCAGGGTGCTACAGAATTGCACATAGTCCACTTCTGTAACTCCGAGGAGGAACAGGATCTGGGCCTAAATGACCAGCTGCCTCTGAGGCTTGTGACTACCACCCTCAAATGAAGCCATTCCCGAAAGGCAGAGGCATATGTTGACCAAAATCAGAGACTGAAGATATGTCTACATGGTGCAAGGAGGCTGTTTGGTTACAGCGGATGCGTGTACATGTGCACATTTACTGTGCAGTATTTTAGTAACCAAAAATTACTGTGCAGTACAGGCATGTGTCTACACATGCATGCCTGCACTGCGCAGTAACTCTGATGACTTACACCGAGTTGGGCGTAAATTTGATACTTGAATCATGCCAGTATCAAATTTATGCCCGATTAGTTACCGCACGGTAATGCATGTGTAGACACCTTGCTATGCTGTAACACTGTGTGTGTGGACTGACTTGGGACTAACTTCAGTCCCAAGTCAGCCCACATGCAGTGTTACTGTGTTTTAATGGCTGCACATGTAGGTGCTGGCCTAAAAAACACTTACTGCGCAGTAATTTACTGCGCATTAGATTACTGCACAGTAAATGCACATGTAGATGCTTGAGATTTCTTTTTTTTTTTTCTTTAATAATTTGGTATTTTTCTGGCTCTGAGATGGCAAAA
>NW_017729008.1:41992575-42012504 GCF_001723915.1 Gavialis gangeticus | reverse complement strand
TGCACCCAGCAAGGAGGAACGAAGCCCTGCCTACCTGCTCCCAAGTGAAGCTTTGTGGCCACCCTAAGTGGTACTGCTCATACCCCAACTAAGACTTCGGTTTTTGCTGTGGTGTGAAGCAGGGGCTTGGGGCTATACCAGGTCATCGTCCCCTCCTCCAGTGCTGCCTCCACGTGTGTGGAGTGGGTGGGCTGGTCGGGTTTTTAATCATGACTGAGCTCTCAGCCAGAACCTGAGAGCCCGTTCTCTTGCCTTTGCCTGACACAGTCTTGTGTCATGTGATTTTAGACCACCCTGAGTCTCCGGGGTGCCGAGCTGCAGGCCTTCGCCGGCTCTGAAAACGAAGGCTTAGCTCTCCCTGCACTTCTGCTTCCCTGCCTCTACATACCACGTGCACCTCTAAGGGCCTGGGTAGGGCTCACAGGCTCTGCCACCAGAGCCCAGATCTAACCGTTTGATTTATGTTTTTAGACAGCATCTGTGCTAACAAATATGAGCAATTCCTCCCTCAGTGATAACAACCTGGTGGCTCACAGGGAAGCAGGCCTCAGGCATTTTTATGACCATGATGAATCATGTGGCTTCCACATTTACCAGTGCAAACAAGGCCTGATTGAATGGAGGCTCACAAGCCAGTGTGAAGAATGCTCTTCCTCTAGGTGAGCTCAAGACCGTAGTGAGGAACATGAACAGATGAAATGCCTCCCCTCCCTTCAGCCTGCCCCGCCTGCCTTGCCGATCCATAAGAATGCTGTTTGGTTTTGACTTCCCTGTATCCAGGTACTATATTCTGCAAGGCGTATGCTCAAGAGGAGGGCAGGGAAAGTGCTTCAGGGTTGTCCTTAAGGCCAAGTTAAAAAAAAATGCAACATCAATGCCAGCTGACGGGAGACTATCACCCAGAACCGCCCCAAATGGAGGAAGAGTCGGCTGAAGGGGTCTCAGTACTTTGAAACCTCATGACAACAACAGGAGATGGAGAAGTAGGAGGGGCGGAAACAGTGTGTTGCGGACCAAGTAAAAAATCCAGTGCCATCCACCCCACATGGAAACGCATGTCCGAGCTGCAGTAGAGTCTGTTGATCCCAGGGCTGCTGGGAAATGGAGTCTGGCTGCTGGCTGGATCTGCTATTTGCCCACCCCTGTCCTAGGCTCATTGACACTGTATCACAGTCCGGCCTGTCTCTCACGCTGGCGGGGTAGATGCAGAGGGGGAGTGTGAACAGAGCATGTCCAGAATTTTCTTCTCTCTGGTCGTGTCTACACATGGATTTAAGCACACCTAAATTTAATGAGCATTAGTTTAACACGCATTAAGTGGTGTTAGGCAGACATCTACATGTGCAGGCATTAAAGTGTATTACCACTGTGTGTGGACAAACTTGGGACTAAAGTTAGTCCCAAATCAGTCCACACACACCCAGCGTTAATGCACTTTGACGCATCTACATGTGCATTAATGCGCTTTCACTATATGCGCCTAAATTTGCTACTTGCATTTGCAGGTAGCAAATTTAGGCACAGATAGCCAAAATTCACCATTTTAATGCACATTAAGGGCATGCACATGCAGACACTTTTCCTTCGTGCGCATTAAATTAGGCTAATGTGCATTAAAGTGTCATGTGTAGACGCTCCCTCTGCTTCTCTCCCACTGCAGTTTCCAGTGTTCAGAGGCTTAGGAAATTCTGATTTGGGGATGGCACCCCCGTCTACCTCCTGATGGCAATGAGCTCCACAACTTAATGACACGTTGCATGAAAAATCAATTCCTCATGTTAGTTTTAAACCTAAGTTTCCCTGTATAGTTCTAGCATTGTGAGAGATAGTAAATAATATGTCTCTCCAATTATCATGATAAAGCTCTCAAATAAATAATATATCTTGCAGGTTTGGGAAGCAGTGAGCCAACCCCATGGCCTATGCATAGGAGTTTTCTTTTTCAGGATGCTACCCAAGTTCAGGGGTTGCATCTGGAACACAGGCTGCCCCTATTCAAGGAGGCCTGGTGTGAGCTCCCAAGGCTGGATGAGGCGTCCCTGCTGGGTCTACGCTGCTGCCACAGTGCAGAAATATCTTAGATGCCTCCTGAGCACAGAGGGGATTGCACCTGATGCTCCAAACACACCCATCCCTGCCTGCCATTTGCTGCCATTCACCCAGTAAGCTGGGGAGTGAAGGACCTGGGATGCAGCCTCACCAGGTGCAGCGGGCTCTGGCTTTGCTCCAGGTGAGCTGACTTTCATGCACCTGATTCAGCTCATGAAAGCCAATGGAAAATGACTGCATGCTTCAAACCAAGGGCACTTTGCTGGAATGGGGCCAGTCCCTGTGGGGATCCACGGACCTGAGATTTTTGTCAGAGCAGAGCAGGAGGCAGGGAAGAGCCCTTCACTTGCCCTGTCTACCTGGATAGCTTGTGCTGATGCAGAATGCAGAGGCTTGCAGGACTACGCTCTTCTGGGCTATTTGGTTTAATTGACACCAGTAGAGCAGAAGTGTGATAGGCACTTGGGTGGGTTTAGCCTCCTGTTCTGCTCCCCGGGTAGGCGGATATCACTGCATGCATTTGTTACCCAGGTCTCCTCCAGATGTGTTTTGCTCCCCAGATCTTTTCTTAGCCAAATTGATTCCAAACATTTCTTTGCCACTTTACAAGTTGCTCAGTGGTCGGGCAAGCGGGGCCACGGTCATAAACTCCTAGAAGAAGGCTTTAGACTGGATATAAGGAAAAACTTCTTCACGGTTCGTGTGACCAGACTCTGGAATAGACTCCCAGTGGGGTGGTGCAAACACCTACCTGGAGATCTCCAAAAGGAGACTGGACGCACACCTTGCTGGGGTGATTTCCTGCCCAGAGCAGGGGGCTGGACCTGATGATCTCATGAGGTCCCTTCCAGCCCTGAACTTCTGTGATCGGTCAGTTAAGACACACGACATACTTTCTCTTCGCCAGGTTGGATGAGTGCACGAGCACTTCCGATGCAACTATTTGCACATGTGAATGGTGCGCTCCGTGTTTGTGAAGCGTCACGTGTGATCTGTGGCAGCAAAACATACGGTGATCTTGCCGGTTGGACCAGATGACTTACGGAGGTGCCTTCCAGCCTCTATGCTTCCTATGCTTTGTCACGAACAGGGCTGTGACAGCAGCTGAAGTGCATTCATTTAAAAAAAAGTGAGCTGTTCACAGGAAACATTGCCACCAAGCCTCTAAACGTGACCACATGCCAGGTGCTGGGAGAAGACCACGGGTGGAGTATCTCTATGGGAAGCCACCACAGATGCTATGGGACGGCTTACCAGCCAATGTCCATTTGGTATGGCTTCACCAATTTCTGTGGCACGACATGGATACACGTTAGCTAAGGACCCAGCTCATCTCTGGACTGCGTGATGGCCACCTGGATGGAGAGTGAGGCATGTAGTTGTGAGCATGGGTCTACGGTGCAGTGTGACTCCAAGAGACACCCATCTGACCCTAGGTTTGCACAAAGCTTTGGGAATTCAAGCCCACAACCGCCAGCCACTGTCGGTCAATGCAGGCCCCTGGTCTCCGCCTGGCTCCGATTGCTCTCTCGGTGCCTTTTGAGAGCTACAAAGAGCTCCCCAAATCAAGCAGACAATCTGTTTCCCTTTTTGGCTCCATCCTGGATTAATGCTTCCAGCACAAAAGCACGAGTAAACCTTTTTTCATCTGGGCTGGTGCCACCGAAAACAAGCCGGAGCGTTACTTGGACTTGCTCTGTCGTTTCTGGACTCGGTCCACTTGTGCTGGGAACCATGAAAGGCCACGGCAAAGAAAAACAACCCAGAATAAGCATGTAAAAAAAAAAAAAATCTGCAATCATTAAACATCCCAGAAATAGAAAGAGTGAGGCATAAAAGGTCAGGCCTAAAAATAAAGGGTACAGTTTAGTATCAGAAATGTCCCATTAATAATCGCATTTATGGAAAGTCTCATTATAGAGGCTTAAAGACAATAGCCATGCCCAACCCGGGTGTTTTCATTCTCTCAGGCAACTCCTGTCTTGCTCGTCCAGACATAAGTGCCCAGTAATAAGTAAGAGGGAAAGTTGCCCTGTGCACACCTTGCATGTGCCACGGCTCACAGGGGCAGACGGTCACTGGCCCAGGCTGCGATCAGCTCCTTGGCCCATTCTGGACACCGGATGCTGTAGCAGCCCTGGCATTTCAGACCTCTGCTTTGCTAATAATTTACAGCCAGAAATGTGAGGTGGAAACCTCTCACTGGTTACTAGGGGAGACTCTCCAAATATTGTAGGTCTCGCTGTTACAAAACAGCTAGCGTCAAAGAGCCCTCCTGTCGGAGCTCATCCCTGAGTCGTAGTGCCAGCTCAAGCAATCCTTCCCCTAACCCTCTAGTGTGGATTAGCTCATCTTGGCATGGACCGGTCAAGGCTAATATCTTGGGCCAGATCCACTGATTCCAGGGTCTGGCCCCAGTACAATTTTGCTAGGGAGGAGTGGTCCTTCAGGAGGTTCAGACTAAACTTAGCCACCTTGGAGGTTTCTTCAACACACATAGGGCTTTCGAGGGCTCACTGACACCCAGCCTCTTCCCTGGGGCTCGTCTGTCAGCCTCCTGTTGTAGTCTATAGAAAGAGTCTCCATGGCACAGAGGGTTTAAGTGATTTGACCAGCGTCGCAGGGGGAGCTGGTGGCAGAGGATGGCACTGAAGGCAGGCTTCTCAAGCTAGTATCTCAAGTGCTGGGCCACCCTTCCTTGCAACCCCAGGACAATGTCTTTGCAGCCCTCCCTGCCCTGGGAGCCCTGGGGAGGGCATGCACCAGCTTCTAGGAGGCATGCTGGTCACGGATGATCCTCTTCAGGTGGCTAGAAGGGGCACGGACAGGCTTGGAAAGGAGATACCTCCAGAAGACACCTCCCCTAGGAGACGGGGAAGTTAGAGAAACTGCACCCCTCTCCCACCCCCACCCCATGTGCTCTCAGGATCTGGATGACCATTATGTGACGTGTCTTTGTTGCCTTAAAATACGACCCTGCACCATGTGTGACACCAACAAAGAAGCTCTGTGTTCACTTAGCCCCAAGCTCCCCAGGGCAGGGATCAGATTATGGGTGTTGGGAGTGGCTGGGGGATGGAGGGATGCTGCGTTACTGCTATTTGCTGTTTTCTGGGACCCGTAAAAACCAGAGCAGAAGTTTGAATGGCCTGAAGGTTGCTCTGACATATGCCAAAGGCCAGGTGGGCTCTGAACTATCCCGAATACGGGGAGCACAAAGATCTCCCACCACCGACCCATCTCCCTCCCTGCTCCAAGCATGGGTGCGTGTGATGAAGACGCAAGACCCCCGATCGCTGCTGTTATCACTGCAAAGATCCTGCAGGACAAGATCACCCCCTGGAGGAGCAATACCGAAGGCATTTGGGATGAGTTTGCCCCTGGTCTATGTGCGGGCCCTGAGGGCCTTGCATGGCTTTGCCTTCTTGGGGGACTCTTACTCCCAGATCCTCACCCCTCGCTCTCTAGTGTAGGGCTTCCAATAGGGATAACAAGAGGTTCCCTTTGGAAAAAAAAATCCCCTGGAAAGAAAATCCCAATGAACTCAGTGAGGAAGGCTGTTCTTCCCCATGGTCAGATTGGCATGGACTCTAGTGAGGGGTTGCCTTCCTCTGTAGCGGGGAGCATGGCCCTCTACCTGGGATCTCTTAAGCATCGATTGACAACATTTCGTAGAAGCAGGATGTTGGCTGCTGTGCTCCCCTTGCTTGACCTGTGGCAGGTTTGGGTGTTAGGTCTGTGTTGCATTAGGGGTGACAGTACTCAGTTTAAATTCTGAGTTGTATGGGATGGTTTGGATAGGGCTGATCCTGCCTCAGGCAGGGTGTTGGACTACAAGACCTCTGGAAGTCCCTTCCAGCCCTGCTTCTCTATCGGCGTGTCTACACATGCATTTATGCCGGCTTAAATTTATTGCGCAGTAAAATACTACACAGTGAGCGGGAATAGGTTGGCATCCGGAGGCGACATGTAGGGGGTGCATGGGGGGTGCACATGCACCCCCTGAGTGTGGCGGTGCACCCCTTACTAAAAGGTGCCATTGACAATGTCAGTGGCATCTGTGGGTGGTCGCTGCTCACCACCCCACTGCCAACACCACCAGAGGCGTCTGCGGGTGGTCCACGATCCCCACTGGCTGCTGCCAATGCTGCTGCCGGTGGCTGCGGGTGGTCGCCGACCCTTGGTCGGTGCTTGCCACCCACCCCCCACCGCCGCCAGCAGCGCTGGTGGCATCTCCGGGAGCTCCTCTGCTTACCGCCACCACCCTCCTGCCACCGCCAGCACTGCTGTGCCCCCCCCAGCAGCCAGGGGCATGCGTCATTCATGCCGGCATCTACACATGTGGGCATTAAAGTGCACTAACGCTGTGTGTGGACTGACTTGGGACTAAAGTTAGTCCCAAGTCAGCCCACACACAGATTGTTACTGTGCAGTAAGGCGTCTACATGTGCGTTACTGCGCAGTAACTAACCAGGCATAAATGGGATACCTGCATGATGCAGGTATCCCATTTACACTCAAGTCAGCATAGGTTGCCATATTTACTGCACAGTACAGGCATGCATGTGTTGACGTGCACCTGTGCTGCGCAGTAATGGCGGTCACTCCGCAGTAAATGGGCACGTGTAGACGCACCCTGTGCTCCTATGAAGTCCTGAGACCTCTTTGGACAGCTGGACTGGATTAGTAGCTTGGAAAATTCAAGCAGTGATTTCTTCACCCGAGGACAGCTTTCGGACTTTCCTGTCCCTTCTCTCACTCCGTGGTGCTGTTTCCTTTCAGGCCCGGGATGACAGCGCAGCTTTTAAATAGCAGCATTGGAGGCCATCGTTTGGGCAGTGGAATTTAGCTGGGAGCATCGGAGCCGGATGTGTTTGTTTTATTCTGAAAATAGAAATGAAGGAGGCAGAAAATGTGAGCTTCCTTCATGTAATCACCGGAGAGCCTGGGGGGCTTTAGACAAGCTGGGGGACCGTGCTCATGAAGGCTTAGGGAGAAGGAACATTTCATAACTCTGAGCTGAGCTGTGAAGCATTTGGGAGGGGAGGGAAAACATCTGGCTTGTAAATAGATGCTGCTGTAGGAGAGAGATGGATCTGGGAGCCTTTGCCGGGCGGGGAGGTGAGAGTTTGCACGGCGTTTGTGCAAACCAGCCAGGCCCCCGCCTCTCAGCAAAGCTTCCCGTTTCAAGCAGCATTCACTCCAGGCACCCAAGGTGTGGCCCTCGGTTTCAATGAGAAACTAGCAATTAGCAGAGGTTGGTTCGAAACCGCCTGAAGCTACGAGGAAGATAAATAGGACTTGAGTCTCCACTTTGTAGTCAAACCCCTAATCAGGGAGATTTGCTCAGTTTTTTGGGTCTCGAAACAAAAACTGCCGCTATCTCTGTCCCCATCTGCCTGTCTCTCTGCCGCCAGCTCCTAACGTGCCTCCCAAAACCATACGGCTGTCTTAAAAATCATGAAAGCATCCCTTGTGGGTTGTTCACGTTTCAGAACCGCTGAGATTAGCTCAGGTCTCACTTCCAAGTCTTTCTCTTACCACGTGGCCCGGTCCTTTGCTTTTTTGAAACGGGAGCAGGGGTGAGCATACTTCCACCTGACTCCAGAGCCTGGGGCTTCAAGAAAACCATCAGGTCGCAGGGGGCTTATGATCAAACCATGCAAGTTGGCGGCACAGCCTCTTTCAGGCCAGTTGGCCTCGAATCTGCTCCTTCCCAGATGGTGCAAGGCATCTCCTGTGGACCAGCCCTTCCTTCCCTTTTACCTCGAGGCCCGGCCTGGATGTGAGCTCTTGTTCACACCCGGTTGTGTGTTGGCTGATTTAAATCCATGGGACTAAGTTCTCCAGCATGGGTGCAACTCCTCTACCCCAGGCGCCAGCAAGACCAAAGTGTGGGCCTGCAGCCTGGATCTTCATCGTTCATCTACACGTGTGGGCATGAAAGCGCATTAATGCTGTTTTCAAACCTGGCTGCATCATGTCCATAACTAAGTGGTGAAACACATGCTCTAATTTTTCAAAACTACAGAGCCCCCCGAAGCCCCCCGTGACTTTTATATGAACTGCTGAATGCTCGGTGCTGCTGGAAATCCGGCTACTTCGCCCATTTTTAAAAACCTTGACTTATGTTTTTGCCAAACCCTTCTTTCCATCCAGGCTTAGTTTTCAACTTTTCCTTTTATGCAGTTGCTTCCTGTTTGGTGGCAGGCAGATAGCGAGCAAAGCAGAAGATAAGAGTTTGCATGAGAGAAGGGAAAAAGAATGATTCCTTGGAAAAGGAGGCTAAATGTGGAATGGGTTTGAGGCCAAACGTGCCCAAAACACAGGTTCTTTTGAAAAAATGAACATCTAGCCTAACTTGTCAGCAACTCGGCCAGGGCAGAAGGGGCTATTTTCTATAAGCAAGCGCTATGCCAGGACCTGGTGGTTACTCCTGGCTGGTAACTGTGCTGCATTCAGGTCCGTATCCCAACGAGACTGCTGCGTGCCGAGTCAATGCAACTAGAACCATTTCCAAAGGACCCGAAGAAGATGATGTTGTTGTAAAACAGGCCGATGTGTTGCAGGTTTGCTCCGTCCCATGTGGAGCTGAGATGTGGGCAACGTACAGGAGACACCTCAAGCCACTGGAGAAGTCCCATCAAGACTGCCTGTGGAAGAGCCTTGGACCACCGGGTCAACAGATGCACCAACTTCAGCGTCCCCTCTCAAGCAAAGAGTATCAAGGCGATGATCATCCGACATCGACTTAGCTGGGCCGGCCACATCATCCAGACGTCCGACCCCAGACTCCCAAAGCAAGTTTTTTACTCTCCCGGCTCAGTCAAGGCGTACGCTCGGGAGGAGGGCAGAGAAAACCCTTCAAGGATGTCCTCAAGGCCAGCTTGAAAAAATGCAACAGGGACAGCAGCTCGTGGAAGACTGTTGCCCAGGTCTGCCCTAAATACAGGAAGAGTCGGCTGCAGGGATCTCAGTACTTCAAACCCTCACGATGACGCCAGGAGATGGAAAAGCAGAAACAGCACGTCGCGGACTGAACCGAGACCCCAGAGCCATCCGCCCCGCGCAGAAACACGGGCCTGAGCTGCAGCAGAAGCTGTCGATCCTGGATCGGCCTCATCAGCCACCTTCAGACCCAGATAAGGCAATCATCCTTGCCTGAGAGGGACTGCCAGTGATGATGATGTATAAACTGTTGCTTTAGTTGCAAGGATTAAGTCAGTAGTTCTCAGGCTTTTTGGCCGCGTGGCACCCCTCACTGGACTTGACGTCCCCCTCCAAAATGTTTGTGAATTGGGGTGCCATATATTATGATACTATGATATTACAGTGTTTGCCTTCTTGCACTGGGGCTGGGCTGGGGTGGGGGGATGTCCCAACAGGGGCAAGTCCGAGCCTGGCTTATCTACCGAACTTATCTGCTTATCTCCTCATGCTTCACTTATCTCCTCCCAACTCAAATCAGGATCCAGCTGCCCAATCCCAGCCATTTTAGGAGGGCAAGATTGAGCCTCGAGCAGACACTGATCTGAGTAAAATTGTGACTTTCTGCAGAAATGGCAAATATTCCCTGCTTTTTGAAGCACTTCGGGTGAAATCCCCTCCATTGCCAAGGGCCAGCTGACTTTTGACAGGCGTTTTGACATTTCCTTCTGAAATGCTTCATTTTGATCTCAAACCTTTCATTTATTTGTTAAAAAAAATAAGACACACACACACACCTTATTAATGGCATATTAGTTTAAATGAAAGGTCATTTGAAACCGGACAGTCGTTTTGAAAGATAGGAGAAGGAAACAGTTAGATAATTGCACAACATTTCTTCCACTTTTTTTCTCACTAAAAAATGATCAGACCAGCCCTTTCCTGCTAATGCCCTTTTGGGTTTGGGTGGGTTTTGAACCCAGCCTCTGACCTGCTCCCAAACGTTGGGACACAATCTAGGTGCCAGTGGGAAGAGCCCAGTTGGTATATGGTAATACCAGTAATGTGGAATAAAGATCCCTAGGATGAGGGGGGTGAGAGGACCTGGCATGGGTCAGTGAGGCCACACAGAGCCCGTGCCTTGGGGGAGCATGTGATGGGAGCTGTCAGGGCTCCTAGAAGTTATTGGGGGATAGGAAATGGCACTAGGACACTTGGGACATGGACACGACAAGTCCTGTGTGTGTGCAAGGCTCTCGGCTTGCAGAAGCAACAAAGAGCACGACTTCTGGTTAGTATTTAGCGACCCCATGGGAGTGGGCCAGGCCCTCCCCGGGGCCAGGCACTGCACAGGAAAGCCATTTCTGATGAAGTGGTGCTCCTCCCCTCCAAGGTGGGAGTCTCTGTCCTTTCCACCCAGCAGGTCCGCACCTCCAACCCAATCCACCCACACATGCACTGAGGGGGAACAGCTCTGGTCCTGATTTGGGGCTGCCGCCAGGCCAGCACACCTGCCAGGCATGGACCGCCCCCAAGCCAAATGTGCTTCACTCGTCAGCTCCTTCAGGCCTCTCTGACAAGCAGTGGCATCGTTTTACCAGGGGACCTTCACAATGCGAATTGTGCCACGAGGGCAGCATTTCACTAGGGCCGACAAAAAAATAATAGCAGCAATTTTTGCCGCTGTTTCGTAACGTGTACAAGCGCCCTCTGAGGGCACGAGAACCAGTTCTAGGAAACTTACCTGAATGTCTCAGCTCCGGCTCGCAGGGAGGCTGGTTTTACTGGTTTCACACAGAGAGCCGTTGACCTATCAAGGGCAGCTCTTGCTGAAGCCTTCGGGGCTGGTTTTGCATGTCCTTGCTCTCGGGCAAGTCTGCTGTAGTCAGCACGGTCCCACGGATCAAAACCTGGATCGGACGAGGCCATGGCTCAGGCACATACTGCCTTCTTCAGATGTGAAAGCAGCCTTGAACCTCTTTGGGATGAGGGGTCACTGCTGCTGTTCCTTCAATGAATGAGCAATGCGGACAGGAGATGGGAGAAGCCTTTCTTACCCTCTTCCTTTCTGGAGACCCTCTCCATAACTGGGTTCAAAAGCTCCTTGTGTCCTGGGTGGGATGGGGTGGTGTGAGGCTCCTGAGACCAATGTCGAGTGGGAAACCTGCCTACCAAGAGTTGTGGCCAGCCATGACGGGCCTGTTTCTGCCCTGCCTATGGACCCTATGGGTTGAAGCTGATACACTACAGATGCAATGAGGCTGCTCACAGGGCAGACACCAAATCAGAGAGGTTATGAGCACACTCCCAACACTCCTCAGTGGAGGCTGCATTGCATCCTGTGTTGGGAGGTGATGCATGCTGCTCCCTGCCAGCAGCTTGCGGTCCAGAGGCTTGTGAAATGATGGCTTGTGAAACTGAGGCCTACGTGCCCTCTGTTTCATAGACCCAGTGGACCACACTGCCTTGGAAACAGAGGGGAATGTGTCCATGGGCTTCCACAGGTATTAGACCCGACTAGGCGGTGAAAGCAACCCCCATGCGCAGCGCCAGCAGGAGGCTGGTTCGCTTTGCAGGTCTGGGGACAGCCTCTGTCGGGAGCTGCATATCACCCCGGTGGGGAAGCAAGGGGCATGAATAGCAGTGCTTTCCTCCTCACTTGCCCTGAGCCATCCTGCTCTGTGGTGGCTCTGGAGCCACGTGCGCACCTGGGGCTGCTGCATGCTCCCCTTGCCCCCACCTGTAGGACACGGTGGGTGTGGGGCTGAGGCCCACGTTGCAGAACAGCTCACGTATCTCCGTTTTGCTCTGGTTTCTGGCCGGCTTCATGCTGGGCCCCATCCCACGGCAGTTTCAAGGCACCGACCCTGTTTGTGCATTGACATCTGTTTGCATTTACTTCTGAGCGTCACCTGGGCGCTGTGTTAATCGTCACTGTCAGTGTCGATTTTATTTTTTCTTCTGCTGTCAAGAAGGGAAGGGAGACGAGGAAAAGATGAGCTGCGTTGCGCTCCTCCCCGAGGACCCGGGACCACCACCATTTCATTCCTAGCACCGGATCTGTGGCTCCTGAGTTGATTGCCCTCATTAGCACACGGGGACCACCACGGGTCTCTTGTCAGCTGGTTTTGGTGTCATTTGCATGCAAGTGCGACCTTGCTAGTGAAGGAGGCAGGCAGGTGACTCTTCTTTCAGACGGGGAAATGGAGCCGCAGAGGGTTGAATGGCCTGAGCCTGCTGACAGCTGAGCTCTTTGGAGGGCCTGGCCGTGAATGCAAGTAGGACAGGTGAGATCTAGTAAATCTAGCCCTGTGGCACTTGCTCTAGAGGGAGTGTGTAGCCAGGCAGGGGCTGGACTCACTTCCCCCACCCATCACATCTCAAAACCACCCTAGTTTTCTGAATGAGTAACATCCGCTCTCTGCTTCTCAGCCAGGCCTCCCAGTATCCACCAGCACCGTGGTGCTCCTGGGTTTTCGCCAGCATGGCATGTCCATCAAAGCCGTTCCCTCTCCACTGCCCCCATCTCTCATGGCGGTCGTCTCCTCTTTCCACCCCACAACTGGGACTCCCCAACTGGATCTCCCCTTTCCAGCCCAGGTAACTGGGGACCCCCCAACTGGAGATCCTCTTTCCAACTGGCACTGGGGGGACATACATCCCTACCTGGTTGAAATGATGTGGTGCATCGTGGGACCACCACATTGCATGGGAGATGTCGCCTGAGCCAGGAGCCCGATGCACAGAGTAGATGGGGGAGAGGAAGCCCCTGGAGCGCAGTTCACTGCAGCAGCTCACAGGGACCCACGTGGACATTGAACTGAGCTGGCATGAAATGTTTTGATGCAGATCAACACCCCATCAGTAGGCGTTTCCATCTGAAACGTTCAAGCCTGACATATCGGTTAGCCTGCAGGCAAACACAAGTTCGGCCCAGCCTCACCCTGCCTGCCATGGCTTGACCTTTCCACCCACCCTATTCTTCACCTTTGAGTTTTATAGGAACAAAAATGGTCCCTCCAAGCTCGGTAGGCCAGTGTGGGTGAGACATATCACTTGCACCAGCCAATGGTACCCAGGGAGTGATGGGACTAGCTACATCCCATCCAATCCCCTTTGGCTCTGCAGCCCAAATGTCCAGGTAACTCTTTGCAGCAGGTAAACTGGGGGCAGTTTCAGGCATGGGTCTGGAGCAGGGCTCAAGCTTACGTCCCTGGGACAGTAGGAAGACACTTCATCCCCTCCGCTGCTACAGAGCGATGACCCCAAACCAAAACCATGCCAGGAGAGGTGGAAGCTGGCCGCGGACTGCAGCCCGGCGTGTAGTTGGCAACCCCCAGAGAGGGACAAGGGGCACGTGGGGGTGTCAGTCTGCTGGGGATGGCTTGGGGGGAGTTTGCACCAGGACTTTTGTGACCAAACTGGCAGCACGAGGCACAAGGGAGTGGAGTGCTTTTTTAGGGCAGCACACGGACAGAAGATGATGAAGGCGGCCGTCTTGATTCACCTGTTTTTGCTGCTGTGGGAGCCACGGGGGTTACAGCAGTCGGTGCAAGGGGATGAGGCGTTATGCACCACCTCTGTCCCTCTGCAGCCCGAGAGACTCGGATCTGCAAACATTTACGGAGGGGCTTATCTTTAAACACAAAACCCTCGAGCTCCACGGACTAGCAAAGTCCTACTGTGCGCAGAGTTAAGCGGGCGTGTGATTATGTTCAGGATTAGGATGGGGACGTGTAAATAGGATGCCCCCCCATGGGGTCCCTCCTCGCCTTGGCTTTTAGCAAGTGGCGTTGCGCACTGGACAGCATCCTGCGAGGCCGAGACTAGATCTGAAACATCTCGTCATCGCCTTGGAAAAGCAACACTTCACTCAAAGAAGAATAAGACACACGATTTGCAATGGGACAGCTTTATTCTCCCCAGACTTGTTAAAGAAACTCAGTTCAATGACACAACCGAAGCACAAAAGCATCAATGGAGCAGAAATGCAATGTCCTGCCGCAGGCTTCCCGACAAGAGCAACAATGTCGACAGAGCTACTTCTCCAGTGCACTCGGGACAGTAACAGTTCCCCTTTCCCATAAGCAGACAAAGCAGGATAGGAAATAAGCATCTCGCCAGCCCGCTTATCTTTCCCCCTCCCTTTCCTCGTGAATAAGACCACAGCTTTCTCTAGGGTGTGCTCCCAAATTTGCCCTAAAGTCCCTGGGGAGAAGCCGGCCTGCTTCTCCTTTCAGACTGAATCAGAGATTGTTTCATTTCAGGGGATTGAATCAGAGATTACCAAATGCCATGAAAGCCGCAAAGCCAGCCCAGGCTCAGGGCACGTCTGTGTTTCCTAGCATCAGCACCCAAGCGCCTTGGGTTTTCCCCGCTGCGAAGGCAGGCGGGCGGCTTGTCAACCCCTTGAAATCTCTTATTATGAGGCCTTCTTCGGGAAAGCCAGGCATGGTGGGGAATACAACCCGGGATTGGGGCCTTTCTGAATTTTAGTGGGGAGGTTTAGAAACCCAGGTTCAGAGGCAGACGTGTGGCGAGATCCCTTATCTACCTCGAATGAGCACACGGGTCCCAGTGCTGCCAGAGATCCTGGGGAAGCCAGAGGGATTTCGGGGGGCTCCCCCGTGGATAAGGATCTGCTCGCATAGACCTGCATGAGTGAGGGCTGCATTTGGCTTTAGGGAACGTGCTGACAGCCAAGTGCTCGCGATGCTGCAAACCCCGACCCCCGTGAGGCGTCCGTCCTCCCAGAGGCTGCTTGAAACCGAGGGCTGATCTCACAGGAGCGAGGGATGCAGGGATCGGCCCAAACGCCATTGGTGCATGCGAGCTGCTGCCTGTTTCCAAAGACAATTGGCGCCGGCCACACGGTCCTGGGTGTGACCTAGTTTTGCATGAGTCCTGGGGTTTAGCTAATGAGCAGGACAAGTCCTAACCAGCCTTTAGAATAAAACATCAGGACAAGAAAAGCAAGAGGAAGATGCCAGTAGGAGAGCGGAAACCAACCCAAGTCCTTGATATGCACCGTCCAGCAGCGGTGGTGGGAGGAAGGCTGACAGGGGAGAGGAGGGGACGTGTGCACGCGCCCCTGGCCTCACTTCCCCATCATCATGCGCACAAACTCCTCGTAGTTCACTTGCCCGTCGCTGTTGCAGTCAGCTTCCCTGATCATCTCCTCCACCTCCTCGTCCGACAGCTTCTCCCCCAGGTTCGTCATGACGTGTCGGAGCTCTGCCGCGCTGATGTAGCCGTTCCCATCCTTGTCGAACACCCGGAAGGCCTCCCTGATATCCTCCTCGCTGTCCGCGCCCCTGATTTTCCTCGCCATCAAGGACAGGAACTCGGGGAAGTCGATGGTGCCGCTGCCGTCGGCATCCACCTCGCCGATCATGTTTTGCAGCTCGGCCTCCGTGGGGTTCTGCCCCAGCGAGCGCATGACGGTGCCCAGCTCTTTGGTGGTGATCGACCCATCCCCGTCCTTGTCAAAGAGGGAGAAGGCCTCTTTGAACTCTGCAATTTGCTCCTCTGTCAGCTGGTCACCCATGCCGGCTCTTCTGCAGCGCCCCAGCAGTGATCTCTGTGCTCCCCGGCTTCCCCGCTCTCAGCCGCAATGCACACTCGCCTTCTCTGCCTCAACTTGCAGAGCCGGGGTGTAGGCAGAGACGCAGCGTTGCCTCCTGACGTGCGCAGAGCCGTAAATCAGAGCATCCCCACCCTCCTCATCACCTCAGGGCCTGGAGCTGGCACCTGCTCCCATGTGAAGTCAGTGGGAGGAACTCGCCCTCCTTGCAAGCTGTACTGGTAGCCAGTTCACCAGGGGACAGGGGCTGCCTAGCAAGAACGGGGTAGGGTATCTGCAGGCAAAGAGATGGACGCTATCTCACCAGGGGACAGGGCATGCACAGCAGCCATGGGAACGGTGCCTACGTCTGGGGCAGAGATAACATTAGCATGGAAAATATGCATGGAAACCGGTTTACCAAGAACCAGTTATCTGTGCAGGTTGTGGAAACTTCTGCACTGGCAGATTTAAGAACAGGTTGGACCAACCTCTGTTAGAGATGGTCTAGGTTAACCTCCCTCTGCCCCATCACAGGGGGATGAGACTAGATGACTTCTTGAGGTCTCTTCCAGCGATCAATCTATCTATCTATCTATCTATCTATCTATCTATCTATCTATCTATCCATCTATCACCATAGTATCCAAACACTCTGACAAGGAAAGACTCAGTCCCTCCATTTTCCCCTGTGCCATTGGATGAGTGCTGAGATGCAATACTCTGAACACTGGAATCACAAGCCATGAAATCAAAGAAGAAGTAAGGGTCTTCCTTCTTGCCTTTTGGTTATATCGTGTGTTTTTCCTGCAGATTTCGGAGCTGGCTGCCATATGTCTACATAATGTAAAGCTGCCCTGCAGCTGAGATGGGTAGTTCAAACTGAGGATAACCCACAAGTTGTCTAGGACAGAGCATCGCTGTAGTCCTGGAGAATGGCTGCTGGAGCAGCTAGGTCTGACGACTGAAAATCAGGAGACTGGGGTTCGCCCCAGTGATCCGGTCCTGTGACCACAGAGAAAGTTGCATTATGTCTCTGTGCCTCCGGTTCTCACGATGATCCATGAATGAGAACGATTCCCCCCAGCATTATTGGCAGTAGGCTGCACACTTCTTCTAGGTGTCCTCTCCAGGCTATGAGCCTTATATCACCCTCTGATAGCGGCTAGCAAGGGAGAGCCAAGATCTGACCCTCCCTGCCAGCTGAGCAGAAGGGGTGAAATGGTGATCCCGTTTCCCTGCAGGCAACAGCGAAGTCTGGGATCTGTTTGCAGATGGCTGGGGGGAATCTCCATCCTTGGAGGCTTTGAAGACCCAGCTAGACCAAACCTTGGCTGGGATGATGTAGTTGGGGATGATCCTGCTTGGAGCAGGGGGTTGGACTAGATGTGACCTCCTGAGGTCCCTTCCAGCCTCATTTTCCATGATTGTGTGATGCCTCAAACTGCTCTGGGGTCTGTCTGCTGCACGGGTGTCAAATGCACGGAGAAAAGTTCAGGTGAAGGCTGATCCTGGCTACCAGCACTCTCTGCTATCTCTCTGCTATAACCTTTGTGTCTCTAAAATACAGACACACGCCCTGAACAAACCCCACCTGCAAAGGCAGTAACACTAATCCAGGGAGCAAGTCGACGCCGAGGGCTTGGAGCTGGTGAAGTCCACATCTCCCAGGTGACCGTAACCTTCTCACCGGGACGCTTTGCAGCTGCTGCACAACACCTGGCTAGAAGTTGCGGGGGTTGTATTAGTTTAAGAGTGTCTTTTCCCTGCATGGACGCGATGGTGCTGAATTCATTGACTCCTGCTAGAAAAGGGAAGTTGTTAACCCTTCATGGCTGACGCATGGACCGTGGGTGGCTGCCAGTGGAAACTCATGTTGGGCTCTTGTCATCGGAGAACTCCATCTGCAGCCTCGGGCTCCGTGTCACGTGCTCCGATCACACATTAGAAAACTGAACATGGGCCCAGCTAGGTTTTGTTTTCTCTTCTGCAACAGCCTTAACACACCCAGCATGGTGTATTATCGTGTAAATCAGGTTCTCTGTTTTCGCAGGTTCATAGATGTAGGGTCAGAAGGGACCTCAGTAGATCATCGAGTCTGACCCCCTGCCCTGGGCAGGAAAGAGCGCTGGGGTCAGATGACCCCAGCTAGGTGCTTGTCCAATAGTTTTTGTACAGTAGTAAGGCCGAGATATTTTTAAGGGGAAAAACAATTGGGATGCAGTACCCATTATCTCGCTGTCATTCGGTTAAACCTCCAGCTCACACGGATGATAGAAAGCCTGGTCTGAAGCCTGCTGAAGGCACAAGGAGCTTCCTATTGCATTCTCCACCCTCATGGGACCCTGGATGGCATTGCTACTTGGTGCTTTGCAGCTTTTCATGCTGGAGACATGCATTCGGAGTCGCCTTGCCTCGTTTCAGCTGCAGTGGGGCTCGGGGCAGGCACGGAGATTTGTCCTTCCATTGCTTCTTGCAGAATTGGGCCCGTCACGTCCAGGGGCAGATCCAGGGGGGGTTCAGTGATGCACTTGTACCCTCTTTTGATCCCTGCTCCACCCAAAGTTTCAAACCAACTGCCTGGCAGCAGCTGTAGCATTTCTAGTCAGGCAGTGCTGAGGGAGTCACTTGAACTCATGGCTCGTTATTGGTGAAACACTGGAAGGGGTCACCCAGAGAGGTGGTAGAAACTCCATCCTTGGAGGTTTTTAAGGCCCGACTTAATAAAGCCCTGGCTGGGACAATGTAGTTGGGGCTGGTCCTGCTTTGAGCAGGGGGTTGGACTCAATGTGACCTCCTGAGGCCCCTTTCAATCCTCACTATCTATGATTTTCTCATTATCATCCACCTGATTCCTTCTAAACTCTTCACTCCGCAGGTGTTAACAATCCTCTCTTCATTTAATGGGCCTGATGTTCCACCAATCAAGCCATCCTTTGTTCTGCCACCTGTGAGCTGATCCTGGTCATGAAGCTCCCATGCCACAGCTTTGCTTTTGTTTTGAACTCGTTCCAATGAAATTATAGTAGCTTTGACTTCAGGCATAAACACAACACGTATTTTTCTCCTGGTAAAAAATAACTTAAATGCTTAACTAATAAATTAGGAGCCTTAGGGCTGCATGATGCAGTTTAAATGTGATGAAGATGCACCTCGCCATGCTCACCGCCCCCCCCTTTTCAAAATCCTAGATCTGCCCATGACCTTGTTCATATTCTTTGGTGACAGGCACGGAAACATGCCTACAGAAGTGGGCGGTCTCTTCTCTCGGGAGCTCACACACTCACAGTCTGGGCTTTTCATCAGTAGTATATTTATATAAAATCACTCATTCCTAGAAGCCCTTATCAGACTCTTCCAGGACCCAGTGATGCTTGATGCCACTCGAACCCAGCACCACTGATGTAAATGGATTGACCCCGTCTTGACACCCGTGAGAGTCAGATCAGAAGCGCAGTTGTCTCTGCCACAACAGAGGCATTGAATCCAACCCAGAAACGAAAGGGAAAGTTAGGCTCGCCGGCCAAAAGAGACCGGGAAGAGGAATTGGCTGCAGTGACATCCTGCTTGTGAATTGTTCACGTTTGCAAGAAGTGGCGGGACATCAAGAAATGAAACCACCCAACTCTTTTAAACACTTGCACAGCATCAGTCTCCCCCCACCCTCGGAGAAAGTGGCTGGGAGGGGGAGGGGGAGGGGTGGGAATACGAGGATGTGGACCTTTCGCCGAGCAGAAGCCACCAGCCACTTGCAGGACATTGAGAAAAAAAGAAATGTGGGCCAGGGCTAACCATTAGCTTTACTGGAGAGGCGAAAAAAAACACAGCAAGCCTGCTTCGTGTGGGTGCAAGTTTCTTAATGCTGTTCCAGCTCTCTGCGTAAAAAACGAGCTAATTGCTTTCTGCAGGGCTGACTTCAGCAAACGCTGCAAATGAGGTACAGGGGAAGGCAAGTCTTGGGCTTGGCAAGTCCAGAAACTGGTTTGACCTAAATGAGTTAAGTCTGATATTACATCCATCCAGGTTTATCTTTAGCTGGTTCTAGCCATTTTGAAAGTGGTTTACGTGCACTGAACTTCTGTACTGCTACAGATGTGAACTGGTTTCTGATTACTTATGCTGGTTTATGCGTCATTTGTGTCCCTAGCCCAGGAGAGAGCACAGTGTGTGCCACTGCCGGGAGGCCACATGCACTCAGCCGAACCTGCCAGCAATAAGGGGACTGAAAGGCATAAGAAGCAGCAAACAAAGGGTCGTTGTTGCTGAGACTTATACACCACACGTAATAATGGTGCTGCAGATTTCTCTCCGGGGGAAAGTAACCTGTTTAAATTCGCTGATGACACCAAAATTTGGGGGGAGGTGAGCACGCTAGCAGGGAGTGAGAGATT
>NW_017729008.1:41987288-41987575 GCF_001723915.1 Gavialis gangeticus | reverse complement strand
CGGGGGAAAGCAGCCGTGGAAGATAGGAGCGGGACAAAAAGGCTGATTGGGAGGGACTATATGGCGGTAATCATGAAGAAATAAGCTCGGTCAGCCGTTGCTGTGTGGTTGGAGAACAAGGCCCCCCACGCCGTTTGCTATGACCACGTGTAGTAATGATACTGAACCCATAATGCAGACTGCAGGCAGAAAGACTGACACACAGGAGACCTGTGGGGGTAGCAGTTCTGGCCAACCCCTCAGGTAGGGGTGTAAGGAGAGATGCCAAGTGATGGATGTCAAGTGAG
>NW_017729008.1:41981260-41987277 GCF_001723915.1 Gavialis gangeticus | reverse complement strand
TCAGGTCCCTTCCGACCCTAGAAACTATGAAACTACACTGTTAACAGCAGCCTTACGAGCACCTGACACTCTGGTGAGGGGTCTCAGCCCCGCTGGGTGTTGGCTCCACCACGGGCAGAGAGACGGGAATGTGGCCTGGAGCAATTTCTGGGTCAAAGTGAAGCTCTTACTTTTTGGCCGCACCCCCAACACCCCTGGATGCTGAAGACCGCAGAGGGGGAGCATTGCTGGCAGCATTTCCAGCCAGATAACACAGCGCCAGCTAGGCACAGCCCGTTCCCAGCTAGCCCTGGCCTGCACGGAGACATGGCTGAGCTCATGCCTCTGGCTTGCCGCTCCCTGCACTTGTGTACGCGCCTGGAGATCACTCTGGATTTGACAGCTCAAGGATGACGCCTCTGAGATAGAGCAGGCTCAAAAACATTTTCCCCGCACAGCTCCGCCGGGTGTTTCCATGAGATTTGGGAGGATTTCCTCTGCCGGGCTAGATAGGGTTTCCCTGGCTTTGTGCAGGGGAACAACTGGATTATTTTGTTTTCCCCTTCGCTTTGCTAGATGCCTTTTAAAGAACGGCGCTGTGAAAACGGTCGTGCCCCCCAGGCCTGGGACGGGAGCCCTGCAAACCTGCCTGGTGCGTGGGCTCACGTGCAGTGTCGCGCCCTAGGCAAGCGGAGGCAGGGCCTTTGCAGAGCCCCTGTACAGGATCAGCTCTGTGCGATGCTTCTGGCTGAGTCGATGCAAATGCCGATGAGCCCATGCCCCTCATTTGCTCCTTTCTTCTCCTCTGACATTCAAGCAATGCCAGCCTATACCAGGTCATAGGGCAGCCACATTTTCCCCCAAGTGAAGTCGCACGGGGGCTGGGCTCTTGCGGATGTGGTTGCGGCTCCCACTGACTTGTTTCTTATTTCAGGCTGCGATTTTTGTCTGCGTTTTGCAGACTCCAACAGGTTGCAGCGTCAAAGGTGGTGAGGGCCCTTCCTTAGCCTGCCAACTATATATCTGACCACCTCTCTCTTTTGTGTACAGCCTAGGATTATTTAGGGTGGAGACGCCAAGATGGAGGGGGCATTGGATAGAGGATGGCGATAGGGGACAGGGCACAGAGCACTAGTCTTCGTCTGCAGCGAGGGACATTTCGGAGGGATAGCAGAAGGAGCTTTCTCAGGATGAGGGTGGGCATCAAGCGTTCAAAGTGATTGCAGAAGTGCTGTCCCAGGAAAGCCCTTTCGGCTTTGTTTCTCTTCCCCTCAGTCACTTTTCTGCTCCAGGTACACCAGCCGCACTGCTGTGCCCTGTGCCGGGCTTGAACTGGACCACACGCGTGTGCTGTAGCAAGAGCTCGGCCAGGCTGGTGTCGGCCGGCCAAACGGCTGGAAACTCACGGTGCTGAATTGCGCCGTGGTCTCAGAGGGAAATGGCTCGCGACTAGCAGGGAAAGGGGAAGCAGGAGCTGCTTTTACCTTCTTGGGGAAACCACTAAATATGCACTAGTTTCTCCAGGGCTTCATTGAATTACAAAGCCACGGGGGTTGGAAAAGTCCTCAAAGGTCACCGACTTGCAGCATGTGGATTCCTAGTGGCATGGGCAGCCTCTGGGGGTGGCACGCGGCTGGTCACGGAGGAGATAGGAAGCACATAGGTGAGGGAGCAGAAAGCAGAGCAGGAGACACAGCTTAAAATGTTTGAGTGCGCGCCCCAGGCAAGACCTGTTAGCGCTCCCGTGACTCCAGCTGAAATCCAGGGGAGACGTGGGGGGTCCCAGGTGAAGCCCCCCAGCTTGGATGCACCCAAAATAAGTCGGTGCTTGGGAAGGGTATTCTGCCCATGCTTCGTTCCCGCAGGGAAGGCCGATGTCCTGCTTCGCGGCTATTTTGCAATGCTCATTGCGAGACCCTCAGCTTGAAAGATCCCGGCCTGCAAAGCACTGCAGCTACAATCGATCGGCCGGGCTGCTCTTTTGCATTTCTGGCCAACCTTTTGGAAGTGGCTTGCTTGTGAACAGAGCGAGGTTTGCCCCTTGAACTCCAGGAACAACGCTGGGGTGGAGGATGCTATTGTTGGAGACCCCCTTTTTTTAAGGTGATCTTGCTAAATAAAGACGCCGGCATTCAGTACCTGGAGGAACTTGCAGATCTTAGATCTCAATCCAGGACCCAGCAGAGTCGATGGCATGGCATCTGTTGACCCGACATCTGTCCCCAAAGCATTTGGCCTGAATCTGAGTAGGTTGGACTGAACAGGGTGGTCTGAAATAAAGAGGATGCAATTCAATGAGAGCAAGGTCTAAGCCTGGTGCTTAGGCAAGAATAATCCCTACACCGCGAAAAAATGAGGAACAACCCTGTTGGCGGAGCAGTTCTGCAGAAAAGGGACCTGCGGGCTATAGCCGACCACAAACTGAACACAAAGCCGACCGTGTCACGCTGTTGTTAAAAAAAAGGCAAACAGCCTATTGGGATTAACAAATATAAAAAACCCCTTCCACTTCACTCAGCATGGTAAGGCCCCAAATGGGGCGCACTGTCCATATTTGGGCACCGTACCTCAAGCAAGACGTCTACCAAGTGGAGACTAGAGGAGAGCGGCCGAACCATCCAGAGTTTAAAAACATGACCGGTGAGGCCAGGTTAAAGAACAGGGGCCAAGTTAGAGGAGAAGTTAGAGGTCCACGGTAGAGGAGACCCGGAAGAGATGTGATAACAACGTTAAACCATCTCAGAGGTTACCACCAAGAGCGGGGTTATGAATTCCTCTTCGCTTGGCCAGGGCAATGGGTTTAACAAGTGACAAAGGAGACCCAGGGCCCTGCTACGCATTCAAAGTAAAGCCAGATAGAAACCAGCTACAAAGTTGCGACACTTTTTCAAGCACTATCTTCACAGCGGGTAGGGCTCTTTGTATAGCTGGAGAGCCATTTGGATCATGTGATCATTACTTCACACGTGTGGCTGGTCTAAATCGATGGCGCAATTAACCCGTGAATTGCATGATAGGTACTTTGCACACGTGGTCAAGCTAAATGTACCGTGCACTTGACCCGTTCATTGTGTGATATATGTAACGTGCACCAGGGGCCCCAGGTACGGGGTCAGCGTTGAACCCGGGAATCGCTGACCTGCAGAGGCTGAGGAACGTCCAATGCCGGGAGCCTCTCGAAACCCGTTCGACAGGTATCTAGCAGGGAAGGTTTGGGTGTAGCTGATACTGCCATGGGCAGGGGGACTTCCAGCCCTGTTTGCCATGATCCTACGATCTTCTTTGGCTCACCACGATCACAGCACTAAGCAACACAGCCCGACTGGTGCAGACCCCTGTCATTTCATCTCACGGGTCCGCTCCTCTCCAGCACGGCAGACCTTGCCTCCCTTCGAACAACGGCCTGGAAAGCGCAAGAAGGATTTGTGCTGCTAGGGGATGGCACCCATGATTTACATGCTGCTAATCAGCGTTGACAGCTCTGCCTGATGGCCCACGCAAACCACGTGGTTTCATGACAGCACCTGGCATTTGCCCGTGAAATGACTTGCGGGGGGATGAACGCAATGGGAACGTGGAAATAGAGCTCGATGCCAGGATCTGTTTAAAACTGTCTCCAAGTCTGCATTTGACTTAGGGATACTGGATATCCTCCATTCAAAAGGGAGACAGCCAGGTAGAGAGGTAGACACGCAGCTCGTGCCCCCCAGAATCAACCAATGGGAAATAAAATATCTATCGATACCAGCACAACCCACACTGCGGAAAAAGACCGAGCCAAACACGGTCGGAATAAAAGCCTCTGGCAGAGACGGCTTCGCGACAGAATAATTGAGCTCTTCTGGCTTTCGTGTCAAGGCGCCTGGTTTTGTTTTGGCCTGGCCTTACTGTGTGAGAAAACATCGGGAGGCTTTTGCACTGGGCAGACGACAACATGGCAGCCGTCCTAACTAAGCCTGGTGAAATAGGGGGGTGAATGCTTCCTGCAAACTGGGAGGAAGAGGTGGAGGAAGGCCACGTGTGGTCGTCTTAGTTGCAAATGAAGAAGGCCATTGAGCAGTGGGAATGGCCTCGTTCATATAAGGGAAAGCATCGTTGATGTCGGAAAAGCTCCTGCAGGACCAGTTCCTTACCCTGCAGGGATGGGGGGTCTCAGGGACCCTGTAGTCAGCTTGAAGCCCACTGCCAGCAAGACCGGACTTCTCCTGACTTGTCCCAGGCCTGGCCTGTGCCGTGAGATGTTGTGAGTCCGTGTGAAGACACCAAAATGGGGGCAGCCATGGTCTTCCCACCATCCCAAGCCTTAGCTCTTGAGAGCTCTGAACCTGGGGAGCGGACGGCAGGTCACAGGAGCCACATGGATGGTGTCCAGGTCTTCACCAATTTCAATGGCAAGTTCAACCGATTCAGCCCATTCACCCAACCGAGCAGAGAACGAGCCCAAAGGGTGTAAGAACCGGTGGAGCCGGTTCAGCCAGCAATGCTAAAGGCAGGTGTTGCACAACCGTCTTCAAAGAGAGCGGGAGACCAGTTTTAGGGAACCAGGTAGAAAAATGCGGAGCACGTGGAAACACCGCAAGAATATGGGCACCGGGAGCAGCGAGGAAGACCAAAAAGTCGAGCGGTGAATCCATGGAAAATCCCTGCCCCTCTCCATCAAGTGCAGAGCTGCAGTAATTAAGGCTAATGACGTATGGAGCTGGAGGTCAAGAGAGGGCCATAAAAGGACCAAAAGGTGTTAGTTGCTCTGCAAAAAAAAAAAAAATGTAAAATTGGTTGGGCACCATTTAAAATATCACATGCATCCTGTGGAGGGAAGGTAGTTGCTGCCCAAGATGCAGAGAAACTGCTTAGTTTTGCTAAGATGTCAGACTTTGGATTTGTGTAGGATGGTTTGGGCAGGGATGATCCCAGGCAGGGGGTTGGACTAGGTGGTCTCTGGAGGTCCCTTCCAGCCCCACGTCTCTAGGATTTCTTGTGGCATCAGTGGGGGGGACACACGAACATACTGTCGAGCCTGGAAATGTGCGACTGAGTTTTCAGGAAGAAAGTGGATGGATGGATGGATGGAGGCAGAGATAAACAGAGAGCTAAAGGCACATATAGGATAGAAAAGCAGATGGATAAATGATTCCAAAAACTCAACATGGGTGTTTTCAGAAGACATCTGGGTTTACGTCTGAAGAGCGGCAGTGAACCAAAGGGAAGAGACTACGATGGAAAGATCCCGGGGAAAAGGAAGATAAGAGAACTGCAAACACGGGGTCCGTTCAGCTGGAGAAGCTGGTCTAATATAAGCTTTTTCCATCCAATAACCAGGACTCAGCCCAGTAACTTCTGTCTGCTCTCAAATCCTGCTCTCAGAGGAAGATAACATTCAGGCCAAGCTGGCCATTTGCAACGCCTCCTTAACGAGGTCGACTCGTGCCAAGTTCTGGATGTGTGCAAGTCCTCGGCAGGCCGCGAGCCCGCAGTCGGGTATTGAAGCCCAGGCCGTGAGCTGCCGCTGTAGACTAAACAAGCCTTTCCAAGAGGCCGAGCACAGCCTTCGTGGCTGGCTGGCAGCTGGGGAAGGCGCAGAAAAAAAGCCCTGATGTCAAGCAGCGTGTGCGATGCTGTGCTCGGCCGGCGGCTGAGTAAATAGAGGCAGACGTTTCCTCTGGGCTTAGTGTCCGAAGCAAGATTTTCACAGGGCCAAGTTGGGTCATGTCCCAGTTAAGATGCCAGAGCAAAAAAAATAAAGGGGCCCGGTGCTGTTTGACACCTTTCAGGGAGGGCAGGGAGACAGCTCGGTGGCTGTCAAAATTAGACTTCAATTTGTGCGTTGGCATTAGCATCTTTTGTCCGAGGTGCCCCCAAGCCCTGCTGGGTTACAGCGCCCCGTGGGCTCTCACGTGGGCTCTTCTAGCAAGAGCGGATGGCATCAAAAGAGGAACATTTGCCTCTTGCTCCACTTCCCCTCCTCCTCCTCCCCCCTTCCGGAGATATTTCATCACTTGCTGATTTAAACCATGAAGAAGTGAGGCTGGAAGGGATCT
>NW_017729008.1:41967527-41976260 GCF_001723915.1 Gavialis gangeticus | reverse complement strand
GGCATTAGCATCTTTTGTCCGAGGTGCCCCCAAGCCCTGCTGGGTTACAGCGCCCCGTGGGCTCTCACGTGGGCTCTTCTAGCAAGAGCGGATGGCATCAAAAGAGGAACATTTGCCTCTTGCTCCACTTCCCCTCCTCCTCCTCCCCCCTTCCGGAGATATTTCATCACTTGCTGATTTAAACCATGAAGAAGTGAGGCTGGAAGGGATCTCCAGAGGCCACATCTAGTCCAACCCCTGCCTGAGGCAGGACCAGCCCCAGCCAAACCATCCCATACAAACCATCAGCTAACCTCTTCCTAAAACTACCGTCGACCCTGAAACAACGTGAGACGTCACACCCCAACCTGCCGCAGGTAAAGCACGAGCACCACGGCAGCTGATGTGGCTGTGCTTCTAGAGAAGGATGTTAACGCATGCCCTGCTTCTACAAAAGGACGTTACTATATCCCAGGCAGAGCTGTGCCGCCTGCTAGAGAGGAAGGCAAACCCCCCGCAGTCTGCACCAATCTGAGCCAGGGGTAAAAATCCTTCCTGACCCTCATACAGCATCAGTCTGACCCTGAGAAGAGGGGCAAGACCCTCCAGCCAGGAACCTAGTAAAGGAAAGGTGAGCTCGTGGGTAAAAAGAGGGAAATCCAGACAACACAGGGCCACGGCATAGTTCTGCTGCAGGCTCCTTGGCAAGTCACTTAAGGTCAGATCTACATCACTTGACCACCTGGCACGTGCCTAAGCAGCACCCTATCAAGAACAATGCCTTGTGTCTGCCCAGGCACTTGAGCGTCTGAAGGCGTCTAATAACTTTACATTGAGGCCCACCCATCTGCTCCTGCAAAAGCCCGGGGGTGTTGCCATCTTGGTAGACCTCCTTCAGCAGCTGTCTTCTGCCCAGCGCGGTTGGGAGTCCTAAATGAAGCCCTGACAGCACCAAGGGAGGGGATGATGCCCAGCTCTTCTGCAACAGTGCAATGGTTATAGCACTCGCTCAGGGAATAGGAGTCCGGGGTTGCCTTATCCCAAGGGGATTCAAACCATGTGGGTCCTAACTCCCCTGGCTAGAAGCATGACTTGGATGGGGGAAGGGTGCATTCCTCACCCTTCCTGATGAAGCTGTGCCCAAGCATGGGGCAAAGGGGAGGGTAAGCAAGGGGGACCACGACTGCAGACCGATGCTGCGGGCGCTTCCCTGGGGAGGATAGGCCTGGGCTCCAGCCCTTGCTTCCAGTGCGTTTTATCCAGGAACACTTTAGTGCAAAATGCATGTGGATTGCACAACTAAAAGACCCGCTTGTGGTCCCTCTGCCTCCATTTCTTGGGCACATTGGCACAGCTTCACCAGGAGGGAAGGGGAGTGTTGCCCCAGCCTGGTGGTCAGGGCAGTGTCTGAGGAGGCAGGAGACTGGGGTTGAGCCCCAAGATCCCAGGTCCTGAGAGCTCCTCCCCAGCAAGGTGGAGACAGGATACCCCTGAGCACAGTCACCCCTGCATTTCCAGACACAGTTGGGCTGAACTGACCACTATTAGTCCACTAGTGCCTCAGTTCCCCATCTGTGAAATGGGGATGATGGTGCTGCTTGGCCTCACAAGGGCTTTGTGGGGAAAGGGACATTAAAGAGATGCGGGGGGGGGGTATCCACTCATCTTTGCTCTCCATTAAGCCAGTGGCTGCTGGTAAAGCCAGCGGGGGAAACACCTGGCAGGTGGAAGAGGCCAGCCAGTCCACCAGCTCCGTCCCACGTCCTTGACATTGAGAAAGCAGCAAGTGCTGCTCCACGTGGCAGGAAGACGACCGGAAAGCACTCGCTTTTGTCTGCTCCCCTTGCTCTTGGGTCACCCTCCCTGAGGAACTGGTCAAGCTAACGCTTCGGGGCAGCGACAGCCCAAGGGTAGCCCCCATCGACTGCTAGTTTTAGCAACAGGGGTGGGACGCACCAACTAATGAAAGCAAAGCGCGCGCCTCTCCTCTCCAGGAAGAGGCCAGCCGTCTCTGCCGGACCAGCGTGCAGCAAGGGACACGCTGCCATGTCTCGACTAGGATGGCTTGGGGGTTAACTTCCTCCTACATGCCCCAAAAGGGGGAAAAAAGTGTCACCCACCAGAACCCCCTCATAACAAAGACTTAAGAGCCACTGCCAGCTGCTGCTTCGATGATTGCTAATCCACGCCGGCACCAAATAAGGTCTCCTGCTCCTCAGGGCTTTCAGGAGGAGATTAGGCAGCCCCTGGGTATTCGTTCCCAGAAGCATGCCTGGAATGTCAGCTACAGCCAAACCGTGGGGAGGTAAGAGACCGGCAAGTCCCCAATCCAAGCACACATGTATTCCTTGTTTTTCGGACTCCGCTTTCTGCATCAACAGGCATGGATCCTTTCGCCTCTGGACTTCCAAGTGCTTCCAATTAAAAAGGCGGCCTTTCTAGGGGGCCGTGCTGCAAAATGGAACAGTTAAGCATGCCAAGAGCCGGGGGGCCAGAAACTAGCATTGGGCTTTGCAGTGTTTATGGATCAAAACCCTTCCTGTCTAAACGTGGCTCCCGTCCACTTCATAACATGCCATTCCTTCCTTCCCCATGTGGCCAAACTCTCCCTGGCTGGGTCTTGAGCATTTTTTGCTTCCCCTCGAACGTGTCCTGCTAGTGGCTACCACCCACGAGGCTTGGGTAGGGATTGCTCCAGGAGAGCTCAGAGTGGTTCTAGGTGATGCTTTAGTACACATAGGAGCTCCCCTCCCCGCAAGGCTGGAGCACGCTCATTTTCCAGTTAGTGTAGCAGAATTGCCTAGGAAGGGATTAGGCCTGTGGCTCCATCCTCGGCATTGTAGTGTCAGCCTCAACACCCAGTGCAGGGGATGCTAGGAGAACCAGATGCATTTTCTTTCTTGGCATGGTCGCAGCCTTCCTTAGTGTGACGTGCTCGACACCGTTTTCCACAGCCCTGTGTAGAGCAACTCAGGTAATGGACTATTGCTAAACTGCCCAATAGTCCATCAGACTCAGGTGTGCTATGCGGCCTCTCCCTTCAGCTTTCCTTAGAGGGGTGCTGGGTCTATTCTTGGTGGCTTAGAAATCAACTTGGGAGGAACAATAAGTCATTGTCAACTGTGGCTTCCCTCCCTGGTGCTTTGACTGGGCGAGCTTGAAAGCTGCATCGCAACATGAATAGGATCTGTAGGATCCGCGAAGTGCGTTGGGGAAAAAAAAAAAGAAAAACGTTCCTCAGTGAAAAAAGTGTCAAGGCTACAAATCTGGGATGAGGATTTTCCTCAAGAATGTTAAAATTCCTGCCCCCCTTGCCGCCGCAAGCACACACAGGACAAGGAAGATGCTGTCAGGAATTTAATTGTACTTGGCACTTCACACTGTACAAGACATTTACAGAGAACCCTGTTTTGTTGCCTTTATTTACAACGTCTTCTGCCCTCCACCACTCCTGGCCAATGCATTCATCCTTTCCAGCCAAGTTGCAGCTCTTGAAGCACTGATTTCCTGCAGTGCTTGAGGATCCTTATCTCATGCCGTCATTACCAATTTAGCTAAAAGAAAACTTTGTTTGAACCATAACTATTGCTAATGCTTCATCAGACGCCTACTGAGAGGCCTTTCCTCATCTCTTTGCCTAAGACTATCGAAACGCATCAACCTTGTCATGCATCACCACTTGCTTCTCCTCTCAACAATTTGACACCAAACACTTCCTGCCCTCCATCCACCTACGACATACAATAATAAGCCTTCACATTTGCCTCTTGTGCTCCCCCGTGTTCCAATTAAGAACAAGACTTAATTCTGAAACCAAAAACAAAAAGGCAAAACTCTCCTCTCCTCTCTCATTTACCCTAAATCAACGCTTCTGTCTACCCCCGACCTTTCTGCGACATCCCCAAAACCTTCAGATCACCAATGCAGTTCCTCTTTCAGCAATTCAGAGCATGCACAAGCTGGTTACAGTCAGCATGTCAAACAACTTGGACTGCTCCGTTAAGTGAGTTATCCTACCCACTCAAAACATTATGGCTTGGCTTCACCGCGCAAAGTTTTGAACAGGCTTTAAAAAAAAAGTATGTACAAAGACATTTTTGAACAAAAAAAGATTAAGGACTTGAAAGGAAATGCCATGTTTGAAAGTCACGATACAATAAAATGAAACAAACATACAAAAGGAAGTCTTTAAAAAAAAAAAGAAGCTATTTTAAAATAAAATAAAAAAACAACTTAAATACCTGGCAGGTTATGTAAATTAAAATGAGGAATGTACAATGAACAAAGATGAAAAATTCCAGTAGGTAAATGGAAAACCTATTGAGCCGGAGTCTGTTTCTCCAAGAGTGCCATATTGTTGCACGAATTAAAACACCACACTGCAAACCATGCACAAGTTCAAAACGTGACTGGGTTTCTCGAGTTTAAGTTGGAATTGAAAATCTCTTTCACAATGTTGATCCCAAAATTGTGAAAGGTGTCACACACTCTCAGCAGTTCCTTATCTTGGTGGGTTTGGATTTCCTTCAGAGGACCACACTTCTGCTGACTCCCAAAAAACAGCCTTACTGAATGTCTTCCAGTCTCAAGTACTGTTCGTATTAATGCTTTGGAAACCTGAAGTCTACTCTTCAGGTCTGCCATTAAAGAACAGTAAAGAGCAGGAGAAATTTGGAACTGCTGTTTGAATTGCAGTCAGAGTCAAGGTGGCCACACGTGCTTCAGAAAAAACAGACTCCAGATCGACAGCGTTCACTGTATACCAATAGCTGCCATTACACACACGTACAAAACACACACACACACACACACACACACACACACGTTCACACAAAGACATGTTTGTTCAGCAGAGTAACCTCATTATGCTCACGTTACAAGAAAAAATGTACACATTATTTATAAATAAACAATTCTTCCTCAAAGAAGTCCTTTGGCTCCTTCTTAAACTAGCGTTTCTTTCCGTTTGCTGCTGAGCTGCTTCTCTCTCACTTTCCTGTGCCCGGAGAACGTTCTGTGCGTTTTCCCGTTCTCGGCTTCGTCTGTGTCCACAGTCGAGCAACATTCAGCGGTGTTTTCGTCTATCTCCATCTCAAGGATTCCAGACATGGCCGACTGCCTCCTCTGGACCTTGGTGTTGGATGCAGCTGAGTTGTTCTCTTCCGACTCCTCGCTGAGCTCCGGCAGCTCCTTCAGGTCTGCCGAGGAGGCAGTAGTCCGCTGGAAGGGCATGATGGCCGTTCTGATGCAATTAACCCACTGCTGCTTGTGGAAGATGTCGTTGGCTTGTAGCGTGTGGGATTGGCCTGGGCTGGGGTCTTGGAAGCGAACTCTGAAGATATTTTTTGCTAAACAGAAGAAAAAAAGGAAAAGAAAGTCAGTTCGGTAATTCTGGACTTAAAACGATTTTGTTCTACTACTACCAGCTTAAGTGTTCATATACCATGGTTATGAAAGAACACCAAGGCGAGAAAGTCTGAGATGATGACAACAGAATAATGCATCCGAGTTGTCAGATGAGACATTTCAGACAAAAATATATGACAGCCAGATATAAAACTGCCTTCACTGTGGCCATCTAAAAGGAAGAGGGCAATGAACATCACTTGACTTGACAAGGATGCAAGTGCATAGGGAACTATTGTAAAAAAAGGGAGATGCTCCATTTCAAGTTTTGTGACCAGGGTTTTGTACCTTTATCTGAATTGCCGAAAGCTCCCCTGAAGGATCCTCCCATTTTCACGTCCCCATCCTGCAGATCCTCCAGCACCAACTCCTGAACTGGGATCGGTTGTCTGTACACCTGGTAGGAGTGACGCTCGTTCCGAGTCACCGGCCGTGTTAAGACCAGGATGTCTTGGAAGAGGAAGACGTACAGTTTCTGGAAAGAGATAAACATTGGAGATGTGAATTTACAGTTTTGTGTTAGAGAGGTTCCGTATTCAGAACTGCTCCCCACGCACAAACTTGAGGCTATGTATCATTAGTCCTACACTAACCCCATTACAATTTCCTGTTGTTGCACTCAAAATACAGAGCTTCTGACAACTGTGACATCTTCAAGATGGTGAGGCCTGACTCTGTTCTTGGCATAAAGCCACTGTGCTTGAGGAAGTCATCTCTGATTTACACTGGTGTATCTACATTCTCCGACTTAAGTGCTTCAGGAAATCATTTTGCTCTCAGATTTAAAATCTCCTCAGAGCTACCAGTTGGAAACTAAGCAGAATATTAGGAAAGAAACAAACTGATAACGAGGATGTGATTTTCCTTGGTCTTAGCAGCTTAACACTGCAAAGTATTTCCAACGAAACAGCAAAGCTTGACATTTAATATTAATAGCTGGACTTTTTAACAGTTTGACAAATTAAACCCACGTAGAAGACAGATGCCAAGACGAGCCATTTCTGAGAGCGACACCAACCCAGCCTTCACAACACTGCTGCTAGCAGATGTTGCTACGCTTACGGGTATTTGTGGAGCAGATTTAAAACAAAAACAAAACCCAAAAAAACCCAAAAAACTTTGCTTGAGCAGAAATGGACAGGCTAGGAACCATCAGGAAGGGCTAGGAGCTCAACTGCATAACTGGGAATGTTAATGTCCCTTCCAAGCAAGTGGTCAAGCAGAAAGTCTCTCTCCATTAATGGGAAGATGCATAGCCTCCTTAATACAAAAAGTCTTCTGCTAATTACAACATCCTAAGGTGGTTGGAAACACCAGCAGCTGTTGGCTTTTCCTTAAAGCTGAAGCACAGCAGAACATCACACCCATTCTCTTGTGATGGGTTTTGGATTAGTGATACTAGCATCCTCTAAAGTTAGAAGTGATGGCTTAAGGGTCCCAGCCCTACTCTGGCAAACAAGCAGCGCTGATGTGTCCTTCCCACATAGGAGGAATGGAGTGGAAGGAAGAGCACCAGTCACAGGTTTTCAGACTGAACCTTAGACATCAATATATTAGAAGAACTTACGTGGCCATTCTTATTCTTCAGCTCCCCATGGCACAGCAACACCTTGCTGGTTTCAATTCTAGGGTCCTTCTGCTTGTCATCCAGATACTCCAGTTTGTCAATATAATACTGGCACTCTGACTCTCCCTTCTTCAAGTTGATGTCTGAGAGGACTCTTTGGATTATAGTGATCTAGAAAATAAAATGTTAAAAAAAAAAACTTAATTGCATAATGATTTGTGTTTTACTTTTATCCCCGGTTTAAAACTCTGCTGCAATGCTTGGGTTTCCTTGTGCAAGCGCTTGGGAATGTCTCTCATTGGATTTCAATGGGACTAGTACCTGTGTAACTGGGCTTACTAGAGAAACCATACCCCTACATCATTTAGGGTGTAAGAGAGCTCTCTTACAGCCCAAGTGCTATATGATTACACACGATCACCATTATTACTTACAGCTTCTTTCAGAATTTGGACATCAGGATGATCTTTTGGAGTATGTTTAAGAATTTCTTTCAAGAGCAGTGGGTATTTGACTAGCCGACTTCGAGGGATATCCAGGAAGCTCCACAGGTCCAGCTTGCGGCTGAAAGGGGATTCAAGACAGCGCTGAAGGAAGTCCTGGACTCTTCGGTCTTGCTTCTTCTGATCCAGAAGAGCTTTGGCTGCCAGTTGGTTACTGCAATAGCCTTTGTAGGCATTCAGTCCTGGTAACTAAAGAAACAGCAGGACACTATTAGTTAAACTCCCTTGAAAGTATTGAGCACATGAATATGGCAGACTGTTCCCCCTTAACAGAGTATTATAACTAAAAATAAGAAACAACAATGGCATTTTTATGCAGATTATGTTTTGCATGAGGGAAGATAGATTCAGAAACGTCAACTTCCTTTGAAGTTTAGACACCTGAAATCATCTCATTGATAAACCTCCCAGAAAACAAGCATTCAACATAAATCAAGAAATCATTACAAGGTGTCAAACAGCATAGTTAGATCTGTAGAGTTTCCCTGACCTGTCAAAGTCAATAGACTCCCAATGACTTGCATGTTGCTAGGATTGCATCCCAGATCATTAAGCTTATGGCAACCAAATTATGTTACTCTATAGCTTAGAATTGTGTGGCTCCATCTTAATTTTAGCTGACTGATACCAGTCATCATTTGAGTGAATAACCAAGGGGACTCACCCATTTGACAAGAATGGGCCCGATCTGCTCCACTGTTCCATCTGGTCTTGTTGCTTCTCCTAACCTTGCCAAGAAGTCTGGAATCAAGAACACAGATGATTACCACGAGTGCCTCAGGAAGTGCTTATGCCTGAAATAATAAAGCATAGATGCCAAGTACTCTTCACCAGACTTCAGACTTTCACTGTTGCTGCTCTTACCTTCATGGAGAGGGATATATGAATCCAAGTCCCCGAATATGTGAGTCAGTTCCTCCTCTGACATGATAGACAGCTTCAACATGGGGTCATGATAAGCCTACGGAAGAAGATTGGTGCCGAATTATATCACAGTCTAAACAAAATAATAGCAGGGCACTGGGTAATTTGAGGGAAAATACATGCGTCTTATGTGCAGCACAGGACTGATTAAGCACTTGCTGGCTGTTTCACTGACTCTGATGGGTGTCAATACCAGAACCACAAAATACCAGATACCTACAAATCTGGTATCTGTATACCAAATATTGATAGATAACAGATACCAGAACCATAAAAGCTAAGAGATTCTAAGTGCCCAAGTTGATTTTCTTATGTAGAGAAGAGCATTTGAAATATTTGGGGGGGGGGGGGGGG
>NW_017729008.1:41959827-41967395 GCF_001723915.1 Gavialis gangeticus | reverse complement strand
GGGGGGGGGGGGGGGGGGGCTATGATATTGGAAAAGAATATTCAATTGCACAATAAAAATCAGGCAAAAAATGTCTAGTAAAACTACTGCAGGACTGTGTGTGTACTAAGATGCCCCAAGGATGTCAGACGTGGTCTTCAACTGCAAGGAAAAAAAAAACACAGACAAAAAAACACTCACCTTTCTAGCAAGCTTAAGATCTTCAATTAAATCCTGTTCTCCCCTGGACAGTTCATATATTGCCTATGAGAAAGAGAAGAGTAAAGATATTTGAGTCATTTCTTCTTAAGTATATAGCAAATGAGCGCTTTCATTCTAGCTGTTCTTTGAAGGACACACTTCTAGTTATAACTTGTGGCCTTGTTTCTGATCAAAGCTGCTAAGGGGGACCAAGAGAGATTATTAAATCTCTCCAGGGTCTGAAGACCAAGGAAGGTTTTGCTGTTTGAACTGCTGCAAGGCCCTTGGGTCTGACAGGCCAGAGTAAATCCTTGCTTCCTAAGTGCTGAGAAAGTCAAACTACTTGCAAACGTGTGAAAGCTTTGATGCTTTCCCACTAGCCAAGTCAAATATTTTTTCATCATGGACTTCTATAGCCAAAGTGCAGCAATTTACCTGCAGGTCAAATCCCCCAGTTTATTACCTTTTCCCAATTTCTGCTTCCTCAATACATTTTTCAGAGAACCAAAGTTTTCATGTTTGGCACTTAGCCAACTGTTAAGTCCCTTCAGGAGGAAGAAGACCCTCCTTAAAAAGGAAAGAACAGTTTGGCCTTCATTTTCAGAACTGACTAACGACTGTGTGTGTTCAACCCCAGAGGTGCCAAGTTCAAGCCTCATAAAAGAAAAAAGGTCAGTCCCATTTAAAGTGCTGAGTTTGGCACACAGAACCTGTAATCACTGCAATGAGGCCTATATGTTCAAAAGGTCAGCCTGGATGGATTATTTTTCTAGAAGTAAAACTGTACATTTATCCACATCCCACATTCACCCTTTCCTTAAAATTAATGATCAGGAAAAAAAAATTGGGGCTTTTAAACAGCTCTTAAACAAAAGAGCTGGTTTGGAGAAGTTTGTTTAAAAGCAAAAACCTTTTTTTCTTTTGCTCTTTCTTCTAAAAACAGGGTGCATGTGATATATGAATAAGTGCGATGTAGTTCTCTCCTCTTTCCTGCCTCTTCATCTTCATCCTCCTCCACCAGCCAGAAGAAACAAGGGCATCTTGATCAACAATTTACCTCCTGGCGCTTGATTTCTTTGGTGCTCAGAGTCTCCTTCATGTTAACATCTAACGTCTCAGACCAAAGCACGCTGTTTCTTCTCTTCGGTGGTGTGGGAGCAGCTGTCCTGCTACATAACTTGTGGGCAAAGCCAGGGGACTTGCTGTCACCACGGAGGGCAAATGACTGTTGGGGAAGAAAAGTGAATAAAAAGGTTTGGTAAGTGTACCACAAGTTTTTCATTTGCTGCTCCCAACCCCTTTGTCCCTCCTCTACCACAAGTTGTACAAGTTGTGCCATAGTCAAGGCTTTAATTTGCTAATGTCACTGGAGCTCATAGATTGAAGTACCTGAATTCTGTTCTAGTGGTTTGCAATGTCATTGCAACCCAAATATGAATTTATCTGATCTGCACATTTTGGGTAGCATGTTATAAGAACAGACTTTTTTGGTGCCACTTGCCTATGAAGAAAAACTGCAAACAAGTGTCCCTTCATATTTGCAGGGTTGTTGGTTGTAGCTGTGTTGGTCTAAGGACATTAGCAGGCAAGGTTCCTTGGGTAATGTGATATCTTTTATTAGACCAATTAAGAGACCTTTAGTTGGTCTAATAAAAGATATCATATCTACCCAAAGAACATTGCTTGCCTTCATATTGGCATGCACAGGCATATCATGCACCTCACATACTGCCATAAGGCATTTGTGTATCATGCGACTCTCCCTACTTGAAACGACTCATTCTTTTCCCCGTGGTTAAGCTTCAAGCTGTGTGTATACTACTGACTGGAGGCCAACAGAAAGCAGCTATTAGTTAACTCATCCTCATTCTGCACATTCTCCATAGTTCAGAAGCTCTGGAGGGGCTCCTCCTTGTAGGACATGCACATGCTTGATAAGAGCATCTCAGTGACCATACAGCCTTTGAATCAGAAGACCCTTGGGAACATGCAACTCTTCTCCATGCTTTGACTTGGCATGGGTCAAATTCCCAAGAGACCCTGAAATTCTGGGATCAATCCAACCACTTATAGGTACACGTCCCCACTCCACAAAGAGAGAACCTCATGCTTGGTCTTACCTGTATTGTCTGACCAAAGCGCCGAACTGCACCATTTCTTACAGGAGAGATCAAGTTTGCCAAGGACGTCACCCGAGCTAGAGGTCGAACTCGCTTATTGCTGGGCTCCTGCAAACAATAATAAAAACAGAACAAGTTGTACTGAGTGTGGCTGAGATTTAGATTGGTCAATGTTGCGAAGGCTGGAAAAACCAGTTTGTGCCTCTAAACAGTGTGCTGAAGTAGCTGCAGCAGGAGGTATTTGTCTAAACCTAAGTGCAGTCTTGCGAGAGGCTGGGACAATACAGACTGTAATGATCAGAATGCCTGCAAGTATTTTTGCACAGTGACTCAAGACAGCGCGGCTCCAGTTTGCTTCTGGACAGCAATATACTAGAGACATTTGAGCAGATCCTGGTAGGACCTGTCATCAGTCCTTTGATGAGGCCCTGGCAGACGTACACAGCTGAGGATCTGCTGCTACTACACACAAGAATTTTGTGTCTGTTCCCTAACAGAACATGCTTTCCCCCTTTTATTTCACTCCAGAGACAGAAGGCACAAAGAACAGCCAGAGCCCAAGACAGTTGTAAGTAGCTAATCTGGCATACGGCAAATATACGGCATGCTCGACATTCCAGTGAAGTATGTGGAAATACAAAGGGATGCTTCAATCTAGGAGTCTGCCTTTTCCTAAGGGATTGTGGCCTCTATCCCTTCAAAGCTGATGCTTTTGTACGTGGAGTGAGAGTAGTCCATCAACCTTAAGCTCTGTTCCAAGTGATCCACCTCCGTGGATGGAGAATCATCCGTCTGTTGGAGGCTACAGGCCCTTAACAAATACAAGTGTCAAGCTACAGTAAATGCTGTGTGTAATGAACATTACACGGAAATTTCTAACGGAAAAGCAAGCACAACCAGAGATAAGGAAGGGTGGGAAGTAAGAAAACCAAGGGCAGGTAAAGTCTTGTGATGCACTTAGAAGATACTTCCAAGCAACTGATCTCCAGATCCTTGGACCCCACCACGGGTACAGAGAGGTACCTCAATGCCCTTTCCTAGCGCAATGGTTGGATGGTTTCACGAGAAGCTTTGGGTGAACGAATCCCCCTCATTAGGCACATTAACAAGGGATTATCAGCCATCCCCAGTTAATGATGGATTCTCCCCTATTAAGTAGTAGAAGGAAAAAAGAAAAAAGAAAAAAAAAAAAGTGGGGAATGAGAAGATGACATAATAGCTGGAGACAGAGGTCCCTACTGTGTCCACTTCCTGTTTCAGATGGCCAAGTGAATCCTACATCTATGCAGGAGGTTAAACCAGCTGACCCTTGGCATCTTCCCTGCTTCCGTGAAAGACAGTAGCGAAAGGCACATGAATCCTTTGCTTCTGTGCAGCAAGAGTAATGACAAAACCTCGGAAGGGGGAAAGGGCCATATGGAGCTGGATTCAGATCATTTGCATGGGGAAAGAATCAGAAAGGGCAAAACCTGCGCAAATGAGAATCGGTCTTGGGCCACGCCGTGAATAGCAGCCTTGTGTTCTTAGATGCAGTGACCGAGACCCAAATTTAGGAGATGCTATGAATGAAGTCTTCAGAGCTGGAGGGGAAATAAAGCCACAATTCCTTGATTAACAGAGGTCTCAAATATAGGATGAAAGGATAGCTCAGTACAGGGTTAGGGATGTCTGAGACTATCTTCTACATGTGCCATGGCTGAAAGATTTCAAAACTATCTGGATATTATAAGTTTGGAGAAAGAGCTGCAACGAGAAAACAAAATGATATTCAGGCTAGGACACTGAGTATCATTTCATTTATGCTAGGCACATCTATTCAAGAGAAGACCTATTTAACTACGGCACTAAGGGCGCAGAATCCATCTGCAAAGGGATTCGTCTGGAGGGGAAGTGAAGGACAGAAAGTTCTCAATGGAACGGAGAGGGACAAGTTTTATTTTGCATGCCGAGGTACTAAAACAAGGAGGCGCAAGCCAAGAAAGGCTCGTGAACTAAATCAGGCTGAGAGCAGGATTTAGACAGACATAGATCACATCCAGATCTGCCAAGAAAGGCTATATAAATAGACCAAACAGGAAAAATAAATATATACGACACCGAGATTAATAGTGGAAGAAATCCCAGTGCTCGGGATAGGATGCTTGCGCGATATTTCTCAGCTCGCTCTGTTCAGAGGTCAAAGGAGCAGGCTTTGCAGATATGAGATACAATGCCACGCTCCAGGCACTAATGGACATGTGTGAATGCCTTTGCAGCACATCTGTGCGGGACTGAAGTGACACATGCATATGCACAAGCCTGGCAGAAGGCAATCCCCTCCGTGTGTGCCCGACAGTACAAAGGGGCTCCCTGTCTGAATGGATTTATAAATTGCCGCTCTTCAGACTGGCTACAGTGATCTGGAATCAGAGATGCAAATACCAGCACAGAGTGACAAGTTCTCCTCTTGCTTAACAAGAGATGGGGCTGGGGAACATACGGTTCAGAGTCCTCCTTTGCCTTAAGCAAGGTCGTGTTTTGAACAACCAACTCCCACGAGTTAAGCAACACCACCAGAAAGTTTGCCCTGTGCAGACTTTGCTCCCCTAAGGAATTCAGAAGATGGAAGTCCTCATAAGCCACAACATTAGTTGAGCAAAATCCTCCCAAGTGCTGCATTGTGTCCTATGAGTTTTCTCCTGCCTTCATGGCAGCTTTGGGTTTAACCTGCTATTCCACATGAGGTGAGGTTCGTCCTGGGTGTAAAACTATTGAAATGAGGAGTGTACACTAGGGATAATCCCCCATACAGAAATCTAGGCCAACTACCAGTAAGCCAAATTATGTTAAAAACAAATTACTCCCTAGAACAACATTAGCATTTATTGAACTTGTCTCAACTTTCAGTTAAGTGTCAATGCTACAAAATAGTTAACTGCCAACCATCGTTTCTACTTGAAAAACCAGTTTTTCAAGGAGGTCGTCTTTGTTTTAAAAAAAAAAAAAAAATCCAGGCTAAATCTTTGCTTGCAGGATGAAAGCAAGATGCCTGAAGAAGGGTGCTTGTGCCCGAAAGCTTGCAACTAAAATATTTTTTTTGGCAAAAATCTAGTTGGTCTAATAATAGATATCGCCTCTACCATGAGTTTTGAGACAGACTTTCAACGGACTTTCCTTTCTGTGTACAAATCGCCACGCTACAAAAAAGATCAAGTGCCAAGTGGCTGCTTTCCTTTAAGTGTGAAAGCAATTAAAATGCTGGGTTTGAGTATAGATTTCCCTCCCCCAGTGGCAGGTTATTTATTGTCATCTTTTAAAAGGAACATTTTCTTCTCCCGTGTTGTGTTCAATGTGCAAGATCACATGTACACATACAAACGTTGAGAAAAAGTGACCAATGGGGAAAAAATGGAAACAACGCAAATGACTATAATTAAATGAACACTCAATTCCAACGGCGCTTTGGTCACCAGGTCAAGTATGAACCCAGGAGGGGCTGAGGTAAGCTGCGCACTGATTGAAGATTAACGTGACGTGAATTTGCTGGATCTCAGTGCAGTTGGTGTAAGATGCCCAGCCGTGTCTGTGACCGAGGGAGGCTCAGCCAAGGTGGATCAAAGGGCTGTATCCCTTCCTCAGACTCAAGGGGAAGGGGGAAGCACAGAGGTAGGATTGCTGGATGGGTAAAGGGCTTAAAGTGACTGTAAACTGCAAATGAGAACTTGGCACAAACACTTGCAAGCCACTCCTGACCCCCCCAACCAAAAACAACTATTAAACCTCTAATACGCAGCACCACGTTAATCATATTTGTCTGAAATAAAGCCTTGTATGTAGTCAACTCATTCCTTAGATTTATCCCCAAACTCTCAGAGCAACTTTTTTTAATGGAGGTGCAGCAGTGAGTCTGTGGCTTGGAGAGCATCCAGTTTCTCTGCTTAAAGCTGGAATATTTCAAGCGTTAAAAATGCACCCAACAGGACTTCGACAGAAGGTCATCTGAGTCAAGGGGAGTTTCAGTGTAGATTTGGCTATTTTATTTTTTGTAATAACCATTCTCTTTTTATCACTACCTTAGGCAGCACATTTCTGCTTGATTACTGTACTTTTGCCTTGTGTCAACAGACAAGGTATGCAGTAAGCCTCCAGGAATGCAATTGGACTCATTTACATAACACAGGGTTACAAAGTCTCTTTTTCTTTTAAAAAAAATAAAAAAATAAAGGAAATAAAATCGTACTTGTTTAGCCAGAGACTAAGTGCCTGGATGGAAAAGAGAGTCAGAGGGGGCAAAGAAAACAGCGCATAGTGTAATTTATACACCTGGATCCTTTAGTTTTAAAGGACACCAGAAACAAGCTTGAGCCTGTGACTGGCTCCTAGCTCTGCTCCTGGACGCTGCCCTGCTGAAGGCAAGGAGACGACTTCAATTATTGTAGGCTGAGGACGTTGTAGGTTTAGGGTGAAGACTCCCGAGTCCTTTGGACACTTCGAGTCGAAATCCCTCTAAATGAGCCATTTCTAAGTCACTTCTCAAAGTGTGGGGCAGGCTCCAAAGTTACTCTGAGAAGTTTCATCCCCCCACTAGATGCGAGTTCGCTGGTTTCTCTACAAGTCTGCCCTAAATCTGCTGGAAGCAAGTGTTAATCCTCGCTACTGAAACCTTGCTACCCAGAGACAGCAGCATCGCAGGTCATGGAGAGGGGTAGGAAAGGAGAAAGACATTCAAACACCGCTCAGCAAAAGTGGGTCCTGTTTGAAACTCCGAATTAAATCCTTCAACCTCAAACGACTCGCAAGACCTCAAAACGAAAACCCCCGATCTCGGAAGACTCTCAAGACCCCGACTCAAAAACCCCTCGCTCTCAAAGTCTGAGTCGCAAGCCCCCAAATCGAGACGCCCCGCGCCTGCCTCGAGCAACACGCCAGCGTCGCGCGGGCAGCCACCGCATCTCTCCGCTTCCTACCAAACGACACGCACCCGCGAGCCACGAGCCCTGCGCAGCGTCCAGCCAGACCCAAGCCGCTCTCTGGCATCCGCTGCCCACGAGCAAGCCCAGCCCGCCCGCCGCAGCCGGGTGCCCCGGCCCGCAGCTCACCTCCTGCTCGCGGGACGCCTGGTTGTGCGCGTCCAGCACGCGGATGGTGCGCTTGATGGGGAGGAGGCCGCCCAGCTCGTCATGCGCCACCATGGCGGGGCGGTGCGGGGGCAGCCCCGCGGGCCGGGGCGGTGCGGAGCGGAACAGCCGGCCGCTCTCGCTGCTCCTCTGCGTCTGGGCCGCGGCGGCG
>NW_017729008.1:41950057-41959727 GCF_001723915.1 Gavialis gangeticus | reverse complement strand
TCGCCGCCACGCCCCCTCCTGCTGGCGGGAGAAGCCCCTCGGGGCGGGCCCGCGCCGCCCTCGTGTCCGGGCCGGCGCTGCACACCTGGGCGGGGGCTGGCGCCGGCCTCCCAGACGGCCGCTGCACAGGTGCGTGACTTTGGGGTTGGGTTTCTTTTTTTGGCGGTGTTTTGATGTCGCTGCACGGGCACCAAATCTCTTTTGCACAAGACGGGGGCCTGGGAGCGGCCACCTCACTCCTTCCGACGTGGTCTTCACGGATTTCACAGACATCGGGGCTGGAAGGGACCTCGCGTCCAGCCCCCCACGGCCGTCTGGCCCGTAGCTCCCCGGTATCGCTCTGCCCCCCAAACCCTTTAGTCACGTCGGCACAAAAGAAACAAATGGCACCCGGCTGACAGGTTACTGCCCGTGAAAGCCTTTAGCTCAGGTCACGCTCAGCCTATTTGACGCCTAAGGCAGACCAGACCCCCCAGTTCCTCCCCTTCCTGGGGAGCGCCCCCTCACCTGCCCCGTCCCTTCCCTCCTGCCTGCCCAGCAGCTCGGCTTCAACAGAAATGGCGGCAGACCGCTCCGCTCCGCTCCGCTCCGCAGCTACACGGCCTTACGGTTCCAGCACCTCCCTGGGAGGACGGGTCAAACCCTCTCAGGCTAGAGAGGCCTGTGAGTGTGCAGAGGGTGCCCTGCCTCCTCGCCACTTGCGACGTAGGTGCACACCGGGGGTGAAGGCACATTGCATATTTAAACACGTGATCGGTTTTCCAGGAGCTCTAGCGGCATGGGAGAGGCTGACGCTTAGTGACTTACACCTACGAGCCATGTAGATGCCGTGGAGGTGGAACAGGATCTGGGCCCACCTGTAGGTGCAGCTGTATCAGCAAATAAAACACTATAGTGGCTTATTTGTTCAGGGTACAGGTCCAACTGCTTTTGCCACAAGTATTTTGTTGGTAAGACCAGGGCACGACATGCAGCCGAGACGGGACTAAGCCCACAGTGCTGGTGGCAAGCCTGTCCCATGACAAGGCCTTAGGGACAACTGTTACTACAGAATGAAACCCTTCCAGCTGTCCCTGGCCTGGAAAGCAACACAGCAAGGATGTTGCTCCACATACCAAGAACGAACCCAGGGTCTGCATCTCCTTTCGTGCTGTTTGTCCTTCCACCACTCTCCATCTCATTTATTCCTCCCACGCAGGGAGCTCCTTAAGTGAAGCTTTGTACGAGAAAAGAGGACAGAGCTGAGATGTAAAGCTCTACATCAGTGTTTCTCACTGGTTGTAAGGATATATGAAAGGGTCACCAATAGACTTTAAAACGGGATTCTCCTTTAAAAGGAGAAAAATGTGGGAAAACACGGGTTTCTCCTTGCAGGCTGGCAGAGCTCCAGCCTGCACGGGGCTGCGGGGAGCAGGAGGAGGATGATCAGGCAGGTGGCACTATATGCATGTGTGCAGCTCTCCATCAGTGTTTTACAAATGGGTTCTGGTACAAAAAAGTTGAGAACCAGAAACTGGGAAATTGCGGCCTCAACTTTATGGTCCAGTGGCTTGGTAACCAGCTCTGAGGCAGGACCCAGAGAGTATTAACAGATGGCACCGAGTTGACACGGCCGGTGTCTAGCTGGTGTTATTTGAGCCCAATATTCTTTTCCTGCCCAGGGCAGGGGGTTCTGGGTGCCGCACTTCAGGAAGGATGTGGAGAAGCTCAAGAGAGTCCAAAGGAGGGCTACACGCGTGAGCAGAGGCCTAGAGCCCAAGTCATATGAGGGGAGGCTGAAAGACTTGGGACTGTTCAGCCTGGAGAAGAAAAGATTCAGAGGGGAATTGGTGGCAGCCTTTAAATATATTAGGGGTGTACATCAGCACCTGGGGGAGCACCTGTTCACCAACACCGCTTAGGGGAAGACAAGAAACAATGGACACAAACTGATTGAAGATCACTTCCGATTAGACATAAGGAAAAATTTCTTTATGATTCGAGCGTCCAGGGTCAGGAACAGATTCCCTCAGAGGTTGCACAATCATTGACCCTGGAGATCTTCAAAGAACGACTGGACGTGCACCGTGCTGGGGTCATCTGATCCCAGCAGTCTTTCCTGCCCAAGTGCAGGGGGGCTGGACATGATGATCTCGTGAGGTCCCATCCAGCCCCTAACATCTATGAATCTATGAACCACTACTCTACATGACTGTTGTGCTACGTACAATATCAGTAGCGGAGTTGGAGAAATTTACAGGATTTCTAAACCCCAAACACAAAGACAATGCTTGAACCATTTATGGAAGATCTTTCTTTTCTTCTTTTTTTTTTCCCATTGTTGGTAGTTTCTCTCCCAAGTGCAGTAAAACCATCTGCCATGTTTAGAACATGAGTCCCAGGAAAAAAGCATGACACATGACATCTTTGTTGCGTGTCCAGCTTGATCAGTTCAAGAGCATTTCAGTCCCATTTCTCCCTCAAGTTAAATACCAGTAGCTGCACATAGCCAAGGCATTTTACTGAATAAACACAAGCCTTTTAAAATGCCCATTAGTAAGGAAGGCAGCCATTTCAATCATGCCAACAGCACTGTAGCCATGTGCTAAATCCCACCAATTCTAGATTGAAAGTCATCCCCTTCAGCCAAGGTAAGCACGACTACTACTTCTTGAGCAGGGACAGCCTGCTTTCAGCTGTTCACACTTAAGTAAGACTGCTTATAGTGATACTCGGGTAACCTTGCCCCTACCAGCAGCCTTGAAGTTGACAGGACAGAGTGAATTTCAGAGCTGGTAATAACACAGCCGTGATTAGGTGGAGTGGGGCTGGATCAGGGGTAGGCAAAGTCCAGCCTGCAGGCCGGATCTGGCTGGCAGCTGGCTCCATGCCCCTGTCCACAGCATGCATTGTCATCACTGGCAGCGCCTCGAAGTCGAGGATGACATCTGTTAGGCTTGATGGGTCCCTCAGGCGACTGCGGAGCCCGACTCTGGATACACACATTCTTCAGCAATGGGAGCATGTTGTTGTGCGGGGCAGAGGGATTTGCAGCCCTGGGTTGGTCTCCTTCTTCCTCTGACAGATCGCAGCTCTGCTCTGGCTGTGGACCAAGCTGCTCCCGCCACAAGATCCCAGTGGTTTTGGAGCAGCACCCTGCCCTCCTCTGCTCCGTGTCCTGCCAGCGCGGCTGGGGCTGGTCTCCATGGCAACCCCAGCCTAGCACTATTACAGCACAGATGTGCCTGGGGTCTCAATGGAGACCGGCCCCAGCTAAGCGAGCAGGGGCTGCTGGGAAATGGAGTCTGGCTGCTGGCTGGATCTGCCATTTTGCCCACCCCTGGTCTAGATGAACCCCGAGATGGCCTGTCTGGCACTTCTCCAGTTGCTCAAGGAGCACCCTGTAATAAGGCTCAGGCAGTATCAGGATTGGGAGGAGGATGGGGACAATGAACAGTGTTAGCCCCAAATCATGTACCCATGTTCAAAACAGAAATGCGGCCTTTTACTTAGTTAAATATAGACCCAAAATAAAAAAGGAGATGGACTGCCAGGAACAAAAAGGAAAAGTACTACATACAGCAACACTTACCAAGAAAGGTACTTATACGTTAGCAGCCCTAGAACATGATGTTCTGCATCTGGAAGCACTTTGCAGCATATTATATGAAGTGCTTTATGCAATGTAAGTACTAATTATTTCCCATCAGAGCCCTCAGGAAAGGGACCTGCTACTATCTATTACCCAGCACCTGACTCCTCCGCTGCAAGATCCCTGTTCAGCTGTATGTTTTCCTCCATGGCACTTCATATGGCCAATGCTAACGGGGTGATGCAACTCAACGCTGATGTATGACATTTAAGTTGCGCTATGGAAATTTAAAGCGCTACTGTGATACACACACAGAACATCTCTTATAGCAGATTACCTGCCTTCTTGTTTGACACCATGCTAATGACAAATCGTCTAGATACAGGCTGTTCCTATTCACTGTTCATTTTGCAACAATGGATTAAGGACTTTGTGGGATGTGAGCACTTAATACCACAAAATAAATGCAAACAGCTCTCAAAAATGTGTCTGTAGTGGAGGGGCTGATTCCTGAATGCCTTCTATATACGAAAACTATTTCAGTATTTATCAAGAGCCATCCTTGGGCAAAATCCAAGCCCTTGTCTAAGCAGTCAAGACTCTTGCACTAACACTGCATAAACAGCATGAACATCGTTATCCAGCTATAACCCCACACGACGCATTTGTGTTAAGGTACAATCATCATCATCCCCAGAACCACCCTTCCTATCTACAGAAGCATCATCTACGTGAATTCAGGAGAGGTCAGATGGTGATATAATACCTAGACGCTGCTTGGCTGTCTTCTTTGTCCAACATGCGTGCATGTGGAAGGGGCTGTTTGCATTTGATCCTAAAGTTAATAAAGTTGATTAATACCAGAATTACTATCCAGCTATGCAAAACCACTGCTTTGCTATTACTCAGTTCTAGCAGAATAGCAATAACTCACTATTTTGGAATCATCTGATGAAATCCATAATAAAATGGAAAAGCAACAAGACTAATTTATGAAAAGAGGTGCAGAGGCCTACAGCTGCAAATAATTCTTTAGCTGAAATCCTAGCTGTTTTACAGCTGGTACATTCTTTGCCATTAAAGCTACCTTGTGTGGGGGGATAATCTAGTGAAGAAAAAATGCTCTCCAAGGTAGCTGATTAATGTGTAGGAGCTGGAAAAAAAAACAACTCATCATATCAAAGCAAGTACATTTAAAAAGTTAAGAATGATCACCTGTAGGGGAAGAATTTATGCTTTATAATTCAGTCTTTTCATTCCAATAGATTCATGTATTTTTCATACTGAAAAACATTCAAATGCTTAGCAAAACACTTACATAACTAGTGTTTGTCCTCAAAAGTCTGATTCTGTTCCACCCAAGCTGCAGCAATAGGAGAATGGTGTCTTTAAGACACCTTTATACCCCCCACATACTGGGGTCTTGGCACAAGACCACGAAGCCCCTAGCAAAAGCCAGGGCTGTCATAGTTTACCTTTGGCTCTCCAAAAGGACACTTCTGACTATGAAGGGCCTAAGAGCAAAGGTCTTGACTTCAACCATTTCTCAAATCACTGGGATAAGAGGTGCTTCACGTCCTGGAACAGCAAAAGGTTATGTAACATGATTGAGGGATCTAATTTAAAAAAAAAAAAATAGAAACCCATGGCATTTTAATACATTTGACTTGAAGTCTCCAGGACAACTAGAGTATGCATAACATTTCACAAATTAAAAGCTTGTTTTCGTTGTTGAAACTAACTTCCAGCTTTCCGGCACTTTATCCGAAGCTGAAACCCGACTCAACGTTAGTCAGCTGTTTTTAAACTATACCATATATAGCACATTATATATAGAACATTTCATGTACTGGAATAAGTGAGAATCCATGCTAACATGCAGGCCCTATTCCTTTATCTCTTTTTTAAATTAGTAGGAAGTCAATCCCCATCAACCGTATAGCCAACTTGTTTACTGTCAAAGATCCGTGTTTAACATTCCAGTGGCAGATATTTATATTCCACGTCAAATTCAAATTAGTACTCTTGAAAGGGGGCAAACATAGGGCATGACATCAATAGATCATTGCGCCACTGGAAGTTTACACACCAGCTCAAAATACTGCATTTTCTCTGCATGATGAGAGGTCACTATACTGACAAGGAATTAAGTAAAAAGCAAGTTGCACATATTTCATAAAACAGAAGTAAACTAGTACATCAGCAGTTTTTTTTCTGCCACTCCATTTTAAATTAAAAAGTTGGTGGTGGAGACCTCTGCTTGTAGCCAATTATGATCCTAGATGTGTGAGAGCCCAAGCTAGGGGATTATAAACAAGTCTCTGTCCTGCTAACACAAATGCAACATCTGAACTTTGGTGTATAAGCCTGTGACATTACTGAGCAAAAAACTGGGCTTAATAGCAAAGTGCTAGGAGAAGTTCTAAGCTGGTTTACATTCCTGCATTAAGCTCCCATACTGCTCATCTGTTGACAGTCGGTTTTCATAGCAGCATGGCTCCAGCTAGCAACCAGTCTAAAAAATGCCAAAGTTTATTCCAGAGTACATTTTTGTAACTCACGCATGGGGAGCTGTAGCATGAATTCAAACTGCTGCATCTGCTAAGAGTTCATATAGTGGTCTTCAAAGTCCCCTACAGTAGTAGCGCTCACGTTTATCACCTTTCCTGGCCATTTATTCATATACTTTAAGTCCAGAAGGGACCAATATAATCATTTAGTCTGACCCTCTTCCCAACATGGGCTGTAGAATTTCACGCAGCAGTTCCTGCATCAAGCCCAATTATTTGTGGATGGACTACAGCAGGGGTGGCCAACTTGTGTCACAAGCAGCATGCGTAGCCTCCAAGTCTGGCACATGGAATCATAGAAGTAGGGTCGGAAGGGACCTTGTAGATCTCCAAGTCTGACCCCCTGCCTGGGCAGGAGAAAAACTGGCCTCAAATGATGATCAGGGAAAGGACAGGCAGCACAGTGGCAGGACAGACATGGAGCAGAAAGCAGAGCAGCAGATAAACCAGGAGAAGTGGGCCTGGCGTGGCAGATGGGGAGGGTGTGGATCTTCATTTGTGGCTTCCACTGGGCTAGCAATCAAGAGGGCGGCAATGATGACTTGAACATCGCAAGTGATGGAGAATAAGAATTTGGTCCCAGAATTCCCAAGTTCACGTGCTAGATTAGAAATCCCAGGCTTGTCCATCTTTCCCCACCCCAACCCACTAGAGGGAAGGGCCTAGGAATATGTTAAGGTTTCTTGGCCAAATTCCCCTGTGTTGCCAGTACTACTACAGCTGTAGAGCGCTACCCTTATTCATGCTGAGTAATGCTTATGAGTCAGTCACATACGTGCACGTTTGTTCCCAATTCTCCTTTCCAAACCCAAGTTCTTATATAAATGGTTAATTCAGTGAAGATTCCCACTTTTTGTATGTCTTCTTCTTCCCAAAGCTGTGCTCTTACACACCCCAGCAGTTGGACTCTCCTCTTCCAAAGATTAGTAACCCATGGTCACTAAAGAACTCCAGTCCAGACAAGACTGGATTACTGCATGTTACTCAGCACGGCTTCCTCTTGCTTCTGGCAAAAGACACTGCCCCCTTTATCTACTCCCATCAGATATAGAAGGGTCATAAGTTGGTTGCTAAACAAATATTAGGATATACAGTACACACCTTCAGAAAACAGTGCTGGATGCTCTCAAAGTGAATCATTCTGCACTCCTACGTTAGCAGGGTAACACTGCAGCATGCTGCTGTTGTTTTACTTAACAAAATATTAGTCACAAACATAGTTGAAGTTCAGGATAAACGCACAGGATCCTTGATGGCTTACTCCCCCTGCTCCCCTCAACAGTGTGTGGAAAGTTTGGGATCAAAGGGTTTCTGGGTATGCCCTAAACCCTTCAACATATCCCTAATATAAGCCAACTTTAAGCCAGTCAACATTTGACAGAAAACTACAGGGGAGGGAGGAATCTGTACAAAAGCTTTGGGGTTTTGCATGATTTTTCCTGTGTCATTTGACACACTGGATGTGCTGGGCCTCAGACTAACAGTTCCCATTGTGTCAAAACACGGTAACAGTACTGAATTATGCAAAATGTCAGGGTAGATCATCATGATACCTTTTAACCTTATGAACCATGTGGGTGCACGCATCTGGCAGAATCCCAGAGAAGTGGGGCTGGAAGGGACCTTCAGAGGTCATTCAGTCCAACCCTCACCCTCAGGCAGGATCAGCCCTATATATGGATACACACAATTGCATGGCACCAGATTTTTTACACCAATTGCCTGCAATAGCTGAAAAACATATTTGAAATGCACCCAAATACAGACTAACTGTAGACTCTACTTTTCAAAGTGAGGCTTGGAAGGCCACGTCACTTAGGTGCTTTAGAAAACGTTACCATGCAACCGTGACTTTGCTGGCATTAAGGCTTTTGAACGCCGTGACTGTTTGTATTAAAAGGTATGTGTGTACATAAAATACACAATGTAAGGACAAGAGGTAAAGTAGCTAGCGCTCAGCTATAAATAGGGTTTAAAAATGCACCGGAGTGTATTTTGTAGGTGCGACTTCAAACTAATGAGAGTGTCATGGGTAGCCGGATCATTTAAAAATGTAAAAGGTCAGGTTAAACAAGACATGGTCTGAGTGACTAGCTACATGGCTTAAGCCTTTCCTTACTCCAAGATAATCTCAACTAAGAGGCAGTTAGGTTACAGACAATTATATTTTCTCCTGATGTTGATTCCTGCTGCAGGCACAACTCCTAATTCACAGGGATTCTCTTCAGCGCAGCTGAATGAATGGCTTTTTTTCATTTAAAATCATCTTCCTGGCAGGTTTCTTTTACCCAGAACTCTCAGCTGTCCACCTCTTACATATACTTCCACAGCTAAGGACATGCAAAATTGAGAACCATTTGGAACAAAAAACTATCCACATACAGATGTCATTGCTGTGACATAAGCTCTGGTTGATATGCTTCCTCTTTTTTGGACTAGAAAACACATGCCAGATTCCAAGAAAAAAACAAAATCTAAGGGCAGTCTTGTCCAGAAGAGTGGATCTATTCTACAGATCAAACACCAAAAAGCTTAGTTCTTTGGACAGAGGTGATCCTTCATGGAAAGCAGCAAAGCAGTGACATTTCTCAATCACCCCCATTTGATTAGGAAACCAATCAAATAGCACACAGATGCAAAGATACAGCAATAAAGGATACAAAGAAGTGAAGTTAAACAAGATGCTCCCCATCAGAAAATGTGAATTTATGCAAAGTTAATAAATTGTAAAAGTCTATTTAGCTACCAGTTGAATTCACTGGCACTTCCCAGAAGAACTGCTACATTCCTTTCTGCCCTTTGGAGAATTCCTGGGCAGTGACATCCTCAAAGAATCTTAGTTTCAATAAGAAGTTTCCCTTTCCAGAAAGCCTATTTTGGGTGGTATTTTTCCGTGGAAGATTAGACTTCTTGTCCCCACCACAGACAACTCAGGATGTTTACTTCAGTCACATTTTAACCTCTCTTCGTGAATGAGTGACATTCACCAGAAGTCCAGTTTGCTTGTAGTACAATGTTTCACAACAGAATGAAAACAGACACTGGGCTGTCATCATCCTTGCCACCACTATTTGTAAATATTTCTAGTACCCAGCACCTGAAAGCAATTCTTGTTTGTTTTTTTTTTTAAGTGTGAGTATCAGTTTCTTTTACAAGACATTAAACATTAGGGGACTTTGGGGAGCTGTGTGATTGATAGCAACACAACAGTTGATACTGATAGTATGACCGGGGGGGGGAGCTTTAGTTACCTTAAAATCAAGGCTGCAGAGACTGACAGCATCATCATCTTTCTCTCTCCGCTTCCTTTTCTGTAAGAAATGAAACCAAGTTATAGCTGTACACTAGATCCTGTTTCACAAAGCGCATGCTCCAGGGCTTGATGTTTGAAGCCAGCTTAAAGATTCCCTGCTTTTTGCACCTTCAAAACTGAGGAGGACAATAACTACAGGAGCAGTGAACTCTGTGATAGTTCACTGGAGGGAGAAATATCAAGCCTAAAGCACCTATTTCTGATTTTTTTTTTTTT
>NW_017729008.1:41940285-41950047 GCF_001723915.1 Gavialis gangeticus | reverse complement strand
TTTTTTTTTTTTTTTTTTTACTCACAACCATAAATAATAGGAGCTTAAAGAAAGAACCAAATGATAGAAAATAATGGAGGACCAAGTACATTCATTACCATAAAGTAATAAAGGACAAAGTACATTTACCTAATAGGACCTTGAATGGATTCAGGTAGGTACTTATTTAGTTACTTTGCTATGGTTCCCGAGTTGAGTCATGGTACTCAAGAAACACAAACTTTAAAGAAAAAACTGCATTGCCAAGAAATTGGAAAGGAGGTTTATTTATGGATTGAGACCTGGTTACAAAATTGAAAGCAAAGGGTAGAGATGAATGGTCTTTTTTCAGGATGGCAGGAGGTCAAAAGTTGGGTCCTGCAGGGATCTGTGCTAGACCTGGTTTCATTCAACATTTTAATCAGTGACCTGGAAAATTAAGTGTATAGTGAAATCTCTATGTTTGCGCATTATACTAAATTATTCTGGGTAGTCAAATTCCATGCTAATGGAGAGAAGCCGCAGAAAGATCTTGCCAAGCTGAGTGAGTGGGCAAAAGCCTGGTATATGAACTTCAGTATTGAGAAGTGCAAGGTAATGCACTTGGGGAAAAAAAAACAAAAAAACTTTTTATATGTATACAATGCTTGGTTCTGAACTACAACTCAGGAAATGGACCTAGGAGTCATTGTGGACAGTTCTCCAAAACATCAGCTTGATGCATCAGGGCAAACAAAAAAGCCAATAAAAAGTCAGGCATTGTTAAGAAGGAAAGTGAAAACAATGAGAAACATCATATCACTTTACAAATCCATGATGCCCTCACATCCTGATGCTGCAGTTCTGGTCTCCTCATCTCAAAAAGGATGTTGTAGAATTGGAAAAGGTCCAGGGAAGGGCAGCCAAGATCATTAGGGGTATGGAGCCTTTACCATACCAGGAAAGGCTAAAAAGGCTAGGGCTTTTCAATTTGGAAAGGAAGAGACTGAAAGGGGTTATGATAGAAATCTATAAAATCATGAAGTGTGTGGACATAGTGACCAGGGAACTGTTATTCACCAAGTCCCAGAATACTACAACTATGCAGCAACCACTGAAATTAGCAGAAGGCAGGTTTTAAAAAGTTAATAAGAGAAAGGGTTTTTTTTGTTTTTTAAACATAGCATTTAGTTAACCTGTGGAACTCAATACCACAGGAGGTTGTAGAGGCAGATGGTATAGCCAGGTTCAAGAAGGGACTAGACTAATCTCTGATCTCTGGCCCTCAGGCCAGATCTGGCCCATGAGACCACATCATCCAGCCCATGGAGCATCTCAAAGGACCAGAAATTTGGGGGTAGAGGAGCAGTGACAGGATTAACTGCTGCTCCCCTGCTGCCAAATTTCTGGACCTATGGCCTGGATGACACAGGCTGGTGTGCTAGACTGGGCCAGTGAATATTGGGGCCAGAGCATGGGGTCACCCTGTAGCTGAATCACACCTGCAGCCTGACCCCCTTCCCCACCATGCTGAATCTGGCCTGCAAATGAGTCCTGTGCCACTCATCCAGCCTGCAGGGCAGGAAGGCTGAGCACCTCTGGACTAGACAAGTTCATGGAAGATAGATCCATTAATAGCTATTAAACAGAATAGTCAGGGAAGGTCTAGCATCTCTAAATGAACAAAGGTTTAGGGAAGGAATGATGGGGATAGACCACTTGTCTAGATGCACCCAGTTTATATGCTCCCCTTAAGCATCCACTGCTGCCACTGTCAGAGAGCAGATGCTGGGCTAGATGGATTGCTGGTCTGACTTGGCGTGGCACTTGCATCCTTACAGACAAGGCAGGAAGCCATTTCAGGTCATGCAAATGGCACCAGTCATGTGTTCAATCCCATTCATTTCAGTAGTAAAGGTAACACTTAAGCCAAATTAAAAAGGTGCTTACTAACTTGTGCAGGAACAGCCTATCCTGTCTCATTAATACTTCTCACACTTACTAAGAACCTGCTCAGCTTCTGCTCACTAAGGCTCCTTACATTGTTACTCAAGAACACCTTGACAGATGGAGACCAGGGGGTGGCAACCTTTTGCCCTGGGGGGATGGACGGGGAGTGGAGCCAGTGACCCAGCTCCCTGCAGTGAGGGTAAGAGCAGCAAGGAGGGCACTGCTGTGCCCCCAGCCCCCTATGCCACTCATAGACCTAGGCAGACTAGATGGTTTCAGAGCTGCTAACAACAGAGCACCACAAATATTTGGGATAGACTTAGACTACAAGCACCAACCCTGAATGTTGGGCAATGTTCTAACCGCTGTATGATCCTACTATTTGGGGCTTAGGCTGAAACAACACCATTGAGATTTTCAAAGGAATTTTAAGGGTCTTGGAAGCTTCTTCCCACTGAAAGTCTACAGGAACTGGGATTTTATCTCCCAGCCCCCCCAAGATGTATCCTGAACCACACAGCCAAGATTTTAACAAAAGGATCCAAGAGAATGGATGGATTGATTTAAATGAATAAGCAAGAGTAAAATAAAGTTATATCAAGGTTTTCCATTTAATTCTTATTTATTGGTAGCCCTTCACACATCTTAATAAATACATGTGGAAGATTTTGCTAACTAGAAAGGTACCCTGCAGCTATGCATACCAAATATAGCAATTATATTACATAACTGTGGTATTTGAATATTTACATTATGTTAGTAACTACTGGATGGGTTTGTTTGTTTTTTACATTAAATGATCATAACCCTTTCCCCCCAATATACGATTTGTGTCCAACTCCATCCAAATCTACACTGGAATCCAACTTACATTAAAAAAGAGCCTTCATTGTATTTAATAAGATTCTTAACGTGTGCTGGACACGTTAAAAAAGTTTAGATAAGCAGAACTGCATTTCAAATAGCTTATTAAAATAAGGGGAGTATTATCCAGAGATGGTACTCTTGGCACCCTTGGCACTTGACTTGTAAAGAAGTTTTTCCTCATGTCTAGCCTGAAGTGATCTTCAAATCAGCTTGTGTCTATTATTTCTTGTCCTCCCCTGGGGGGCCTTGGTGAATAGATGCTCCCCCAGGTCCTGATGTACGCCCTTGATATATTTAAAGGCTACCACCAAGTCCCCTCTGAGTCTTCTCTTCTCCAGGCTGAACAGACCCATGTTGTTCAGCCTCCCCTTGTATGACCTGGTCTCTAGGCTTCTAACCATATACGTGGCCCTCCTTCGGACTCTCTCGAGCTTCTCTGCATCCTTCCTGAAGTGTGGCACCCAGAACCGGATGCAGTACTCCAGCTGCGGTCTCACCAAGACCAAGTATAGCAGGAGGATGACATCCTTAGCCTTGTTCGAGATGCCTCGTGGATGCAGGCCAGTGTTTGACTTGCTCTGCCAGCTACGGCATCGCACTGGTGGCTTGTGTTTGTTCTGTTGTCAGTCATGACATCCAGGTCTTGTTCAGTTGTGGTTCGATTGGAAGGAGACTGAATGTTCCTTTTTCAGCTGAATTTGGTTTATCAACTTTGAAGGAACCAGTCATTGCAGTAAACTCACTGAATGAGTTGAAATAAGATGATGTTCTCTCTGCACTTTAATAGAAAGCTGCTGTTGTCAATAGCTGGTTTACTACTGCAAACTCTGGTTGCAATAGCTTAACCAACAATTTAAAAGTTCAGCAGTCTATTTTTTTAACCCCACAAATGTATTATTTATGCCTATTTAATTTAAATATTAGTTAATTTAAACCTGTAATTAGATTATAAAATTCCTTATACTTTCACATTTTTATTTTAAACCTAATTTTCAAAGTCTGGTTTTATTTTTATTTTTTTAACCTTACAAGTTTTAAGCACCCTGGCTAGATGCCAATCCACCCAGCTCCTTTTATTCCTTTGAAAAAGTAGCCATACTGATGAGGTACTCCCTTGTAGGGTTGTTGCAACCACACAATTATTTAACAAGCCCTTTGCATACACCAAAGAAGGGCTCTTTTCTATGCCAAACCCCCTTCCTGTTCATACTTTTTATTCTATGACTACAGACTAACAATTACATTCAAACAGCTTTATTTTAAAAACACAGAAATTAACATATCCATTAGTGATATTTGATTAATTAGTCCCTCAGTTAACTTGTTGCCATGCTCTTATTAGTTGGTGACCTGAACCCCTACCAGTGTCCCATTCATTTGTGCACAAACCACTTTGGCTAATTCATTGTCTGTTAAAGTGTGATCAGTATATTTGGAAATGACATGCATGCTAAATCATGAAAGGAATGTACTCTTGATAATCAGATTGTCAGGGGCTGGAAGGGACCTCGCAAGATCATTGGGCAGGACCTTTTATGCTAATTTTCTCCAGAGCACCTGTAAAAACCAACTGATCTTCACAAAATATTGGATTTTTATTTTTTTAGCTTTTTCTGCCTCAATAAGACAGACATTCCATTTTGCAGAATTATCTAATTTGGTGATGACTGCTGTAAGTGTGCAAAGCAAAACTATTCGACTCAATGCACTATAATCATGTAATTCTTACACAGTGAGCACCCTGAATTTTTTAAAATAAAAAATATGCACACTAAGTGATTCTTCCACTATACTCAGCACTAGTGAGGCCTCACCTGGAGTACTGTGTCCAATTTTGGGCCCCGCACTTCAAGAAAGTTGTGGACAGTTTGGAAAGAATTCAGTGCAGAGCAGATCCAGGTTGACCTGGACAGGCTCAAGAAATGGGCAGACGACAACCTGATGGTATTTAACAGTGAAAAATACAAGGTTCTTCACCTTGGGAGGAAAAACCTGCAGCATCCTTACAGGCTCGGCAGTGCTACGCTGGCTAGCACTACGGATGAAACGGACTTGGGGGGTCATGATTGACCGCAAGATGAACATGAGCCTGCAATGTGATGCTGCGGCTAGTAAAGAGACCAAAACACTGGCTTGCATCCATAGATGCTTCTCAAGCAAATCCTGGGACGTCATTCTCCTGTTGTACTTGGCCTTGGTGAGGCCGCAGCTGGAGTACTGCGTCCAGTTTTATGCTCAATTCAAAAAGGATGTGGAGAAGCTTGAGAGGGTGCAGAGGACAGCCATGTGCATGATCAGAGGGCAGGAAAACAGACCTTACGACAACAGGCTGAGAGCCATGGGGCTCTTTAGCCTGGAAAAGCGCAGGCACAGGGGTGATCTGGTGGCCACCTATAAGTTTATCAGGGGTGTTCACCAGTTGCTGGGGGAACGTATGTTCACCAGAGCGACCCAAGGGATGACAAGGTTGAATGGCTATAAACTCCTGTGAGACTGTTTCAGGCTGGACATAAGGAAGAATTTCTTCACTGTCCAAGCCCCCAAGGTCTGGAATAGCCTGCCACTGGAGGTGGTATAAGCACCTACACTGAACGCCTTCAAGAGAAATTTGGATGCATATCTTGCTGGGATCCTATGACCCCAGCTGACTTCCTGCCCCCCAGGTGGGGGGCTGGACTTGATGATCTTCCGAGGTCCCTTCCAGCCCTAATGTCTATGAAATAAAAATGATCAGAGATGTGGGGGACAAGACTTATGAGGAAAGGCTGAAAGAGCTAGGGCAGGGGGAGGCAGCCCCCAGCATGGGTGCTAAAGCATGGCACGCCAGGGCATTTGGCTTGGTACTCACACCTTGATATGGATGGCAGGGAAGAGGCCGGGGCTGCGCTGCCACAACAAGGATCAGGCCCCTGGCATGCCAACACCTCAAGCTGCAGCAGGGGAAATTTAGATTGGACGTTAGGAGGAACTTCCTGACTTGGAGGGTGGTCAAGCACTGGAACAGGCTGTCTAGAGGAGCTGTGCAATCTGTATGCTTGGCAACTTCCAAAAGCAGGTTAGACACTTGGATGGTGTATTCGGAGACGATCCTGCCTCCAGCAGAAGGGCTGAACTAGACCACCTCACGCGGTCCCTTCTAGCCCTATGTTCCCATGATCCCTATTTATCTGTATAAGCATACATTTCTCAGGCAGTGAACCAGAATCTGGACAATTCACACTCAGAATTTAAAATGTATTTTCTTTCCTGTTATAAATGTTAAAAAAAACAAAACACTCTACTGTGTTTTGATATGACATGCAAAATGCACTGCCTACGAAGCTGAAAATGGCTAATTACTGATAGTCATGTGCAACTAGTCATTACAGATTTCCTTGGAGTGACAGATTGACCAGATTCTACTGTTGTTCCCGTTATACATTCTCTTCTGTCCCCAGCAGTTTAGGCTTTCCAGAGTCCCACATGCAAGTCTGCTAAAAATCACAGGAAACCCTGAGTTTATTTTGTCTGACTAATTTTGTGAATCTGTTCTAAACAGCAACACATATTCTGTCCAACAGGCCCACTCAGGTCTATTTGCTGAGCTGTTAATCAAGAAAAGTTTTTTATATATATAAAAACAAATTAATGTAGGATGCGATGTGTGGGGCTCACTGAATGAATACTTTCCCTTGAAATAGCAGAATAGACATTTGGCTGGCTTGATGCGGGTTTTTAGATTAAGTTACAAAAATAATTTTTTTTAAAACAGAACTTGCAAAAATACCACACCTTTCTGGTCTGAGGATTAATATTTTTTCCCCCTTTTTCTAAGTACATACGCATCTTTAACACGCAGCTATAGACCAAATCCCAGACTCTGAAGGAAGCCAAGATTTTATTTTTCAACTGGCTAGACTTATGAAATAAGCACTGTTTGACTAGGCCCCGTTTTCCCTGCCCAATATAGCTTCATACAGGACGCAGACATCTGACAACAGAGCCAGCTGTATCATTCTTGTGTGGCACTAAAACAGAAACAGACTCCAGGATAAGTGCTGGTTCATACTGCTCAGCAAAGTAGATGTTAGCACCGTTACAGAAAGGCAGTCATGAGGACACTGTTTTCTCATTCTTTCTAGAGAGACAAAGTCACACGTAATTCTTCCTGAGAAACTCAGCTCATGTGGCAGAAGATAGATTATGAAAGATATTAAACTGTAAATACCAGGAATCTTATTTAGCTTATGGAAGAAGCTCCAAAAAGCAGGAGCATTTTTCTAAATGCAATTCCTTGAGGAACACTCTTCTTCAATAGGCTTTTTGGATTGCTTATTTAAGAACGACTAAATAGCATTAGTATAATCATTAAATAAACTTCAGGAGCTCAATTTAAAGATCCAGAAGCCTCTCATGAACAATTATTCTGCATGCATCTGCATTAAAATAGGAACTCTGCTCTGTAGGTATTGGCCTGCTTTCTGCTGCTTACTGACAACCTGAGATCCTAGAAAACGATTCTGACTCCAGGGAAGGAATGTACGCCAGGACAAGCAGATTCCCAAAGATCAAAGACCCTGTTTTCATGCAAATGTCTCTTGTAACAAAAACAAGCAAGGAAAAGAAAAAAAAAAAAAGTATATAGCCAGTACTGGCTCCAGACACAAGCTGTGCACAGGCTTTCAGTCATCAGGTCTTTAATCAATAGCAGGGATCACCCAAATCGTCTACGGAGCTTACTCATAATCACCTCTGAATGCATGTAGGCCAAGGTAGGTTTGGAAGAGGGGGGTAAATGCAGTCACAGAAAGGGGAAGGAACAGCCTGGGAGAGAGGGCACCCATGTGGACTAGAACTAGACATGGGCTGCTTCTTCACTGTGAAGATCTGCCAACATGGCCTGGCATGCAAAGAGGTGCGATTTGGGATTGGCAAGAAGCCCCTTATGGAGAGACAAGTATTCCAGACAACTCCTGCACACAAAATTAGTTAGACAGCAAAGCCCAGTTCTGTCACTTAAGATGTATGCATAGCAGAAGCCCTTTGATGGCATAGCACAGGGGTGGCCAATTATTTGGACCGGAGGACCACTTAGAGAGTTTTGGTGAGCCATCATGGGCCAGGTCAGCAACCTCCCCCCACCACAAAAGCTCAAGCTCCCTAAGTGGCTCTGCCCTGCACACAGGTAGGGAGCAGCATCCAGGAGCAGGATGGGCGGGTGGCGGGGCCAGGGCTAGGATTGGGATCTTAGGGCTGGGGCCTGGAGCAGCTCCGTGATCCACTCCCCACACGCCCCCGTGACAAGAGCCAGTTCTATGGGCAGTGTGGGGAGCAGATCGCAGCTCTGCCCCATGCCCCGGGCCCATGATCCAAGGGGCTCCACAGAGATGGGTTGGGGCTGTGGGCAGGCAAGGAGCAGCATCCAGGAGTGGAACGCGCAGGCGGGGCCAGGGCCTGGATCTTGGGGCTTTCAGTGTGGGCCTAGGGCAGAGCCACAATCCGCTCCCTGTACGCCCCGGGCCATGAAACCAGTGCCTGCTGCAGGGGCACGCAGACAGTGGGTCATGACTCTGTTCTGGGCCTTGGCCCCATGCTGTTACCACCCAGTGATCCTGGCCCCGTCTGCCTGTCCCACTCCTGAATGCTGCTCCCTGCCTGCCTGTGGCCTCATCCCATCTGCCTGGCTGCATACATCCCAACTCTCTCCATGGAGACCCCAGGATTGTAGGGTGGGGACAGCACTGGGGCAAGGGCCTGGGCAGCTGGGCTGGGTCCAGTGGTGGCAGTGGCAGGTGTCACAAAGTCTTGAGGGAAGCAAGTCTGGCCACGGTGGCACTCCAGCCCCGCTGCATGCCTAGGAGCAGTGGGACTGGCTGCACGTCATGACCCGTGTACCTGGCTTGGGCAGGGCCAAGGGACCCACCATGGACTGGACAAAATCCCTTGGCAGGGCCAGATTTGGCCCACAGGTTGTATTTTATCCACCCTGGTATAGCATCATGTAGCTACACTTTTCCTAGTAAAGACCTGTACCTATATTCTGCAGCAATAGGGCCTAGGAAAATCAGCCAGAGCACTGTGATTACTCCACTGTTCAGGTCTGCAGCTATGCCAATCTCCTCAGTTATCCATGCTCTCCTTTATTTCTCCCCCTTATTCATGATGATTCAGCTACCATCAGGCCTCCCTCTACAGGCCCCTCCTTAGAGCAGACAACCCTATAGAGGAGTCCCAGTTTGAAACATCTCCTTGGGTCCACCAGTCCAGAGCCACCTCTACGTGCAGACGCTGGAATTCACCAGCTGCTCAGGATGAAGGTGAAGCCACATGGGCTGAATGACAGAAAAGGGGCTGAATGGCAAAGAGGAAATACTTAAGATAGACAGGGGAACTCCTGGAGTTTCACAGATAACAAAGCAAGTCATTCAACAGGGGGTTTCCTTGCTTAGGCAGCTGATAGTAGTGGGAGATGAAATTAAGCAAGAGTATTTAAGTCTATTATAGAGTTAATACATTTGCATGCCAAGAAGTAAATAAAAGCAGACTACAAGGCCAATAAAGAGAGACAGAACTTGAAAACACTTAATTGGTGGTATTGGAGCAGTTTCTCTGTAACCCCCAGATAAAAGCTTAGAATGAAAAAAACCCTAAAGAGCATTTCTCTCTTTAAGTTGCCCTACCTCACTGGCCTATTATTTGCATAGCCCCATAAACATACCTGATGCTTTAGGGCACCTATACATGAACAGCAAGGGTGCTCGTGTGCTCTAATTACAGCGTGTTGCGGAGCAGTCTCGATTAATCAAGTTTGCTGGAGAGTGGTAATTACTGTGTTCTGGCAGACTCCAGTGTCTCATGCATCAGCATGCTCATGCTTAAAAATGGTGGTAGGGGCAATTTAACTAAAATGAATTAAAAATGACCCTGCCGCCATTTTTAAGCATGAGGACACTGATACATGAGATGCTCTGGGTGCTTTAATTAGAGCAGAAATCACCCCCCCCCCCC
>NW_017729008.1:41933197-41940109 GCF_001723915.1 Gavialis gangeticus | reverse complement strand
AGCACGTATATAAACGCTCTTAATGCCCGTGACCTGAAAAGTAACCAGCCATAACAAAGAGGGGGTAAAATGCACTGAGGGGTTGTGAGAAGAGAGGACAAGGGTTACAAAAATAAGGATCTACCATATTTCATAGTGAATAGTTTGACACTGTGTATACGTCAACCCTGGTTTTCTGCTGCAGAAAAGTTAAGATTTTCATAGCCACAGTGTATAAGTTGGGACCGGGCTCAGTGCTTAGCTCGTACGGCCCCATCCCCTGCAAGTAGCGCTGCCTGGGCCACAGCAGCTGAGCATCAAGCCCATCCCAGTCCACCGCAAGTGGCGCTGCTGAGTGCCGAGCCCAGCCTTGTCCCCTGCAAGTGGTGCCAGGCTTAGTGCTCAGCAGCGCTGCTCGCAGCAGGCAAGGCCAGGCTCAGTGCTTGGCTGGCACGGCTCCATCCTCTGTGAGCCCAGCAGCGCTTGCAGGGGATGGGGGTGCGCCAGCTAAGTGCTGAGCCTGGCCCCATCTTCTGCAAGTGGCTGTTTCCAGCCGAGTGCTAAGCCTGGTCCCATCCCCTATGAGCAGTGCCAGGCTTGGCGCTCAGCTGTCATGGCCCCACACCCCTGTGAGCAGCCCTGGGCTTGCAGGGCATGGGGCCACAACCTGAGCACTGAGCCTGGCCCTGTGTGCTGCAAGTGGCTGCTTGCCTGGGGACAGGGCTGGGCTGAGTGGTGCCAGGCTAGGCACTTGACTGGTGCGGTCCAGGTAGAGTTGTTCGCAGGAGATGAGGCCACACCAGCTGAACGTTGAGCCCAGCCCTATCCCCTGTGAGTAGTGCCAAGCTCGTCCCATCCTCTGCAAGCGGTGCTGCCTGGGCCATTGCCAGCCAAGCGCCGAGCCTTGCACCACTCGCAGGGGACAGTGATACAGTGTGTAAGTCGACGTTGAATTTTAAGAGTGAAAAATTGGGCTTCACGCCTCAACTTGTATACCATGAAAGACAGTAGTTAGTTTCTGGGAAGTTACAGATTTAGTGTATTACAGAGTGTTACTTCTGTAGAATCCTAGTCGTAATGCCAGTTGTCGTATTGCTGGCTCAGTTACACTTAACTGGCTCAGTCATCAAGTGTTGGCAAAAAGACAATGGTGGCATTATCTTGGCATGCAGAGAGCCACAAGCCATAACATGCAATTTTCATATTCTGGTAAAGACTGATGAAGGGCACTATGTACAACTCAATAGCCCCTCAAGACTCAGGACGGTTCAGTAAGGAAGCATTTGTACTTGTCTAATTGGGGAGAGAGGAACATGTTGCTTTTCTTCCTCCTTTAGGAAGAGGGAACATTATCTGCTTGCACATTATTTCTGATTTTTTTAACATGCCGCACACATTACTCACCAGCGTGAAGTCCCAGTGAGATCCAGGAGTTAAAAATGTGAAAGAGCTGCCTCGCCTCAGAGGATACCTGCAAGCACAAAATGTAAAAGGAAATAAATTATAGGTTGATTAGACCACTGACGAGCAGAGCAGTTGCAACTTAATGCCTCCGTCAGCCTTTATATAGTTTTAAAAGCCTGCGGTGTAGCTAAAAAGAAATCACACTAGCACTGTCAAGTCTCAACAAGGTGACACAGACCTGCTCTAAGAACTTGCGACTTCTTTGATAGAGCAACACATTTCCAGGAGTTTTTCAACAAGTTCAGCAAACCCAAGGAAATTCGGTTCCATGAACCAAAGGACACAGGCTGTTGCGTTTTCTGAGTTGAGGGAAAGTTATGAAAGATGTCCAAATAACCAAGCTGCCTGACAGATCAAAATGCTGCTGCTTCATATTCATACTGCAGTCACCAAGAGCCTGCTAAGACCTTGTATTTCAGACTAATGTGCCAGGACCCCTAAAAGCATACAGGGAATCTTGAACCTCAGGCCCTGGGCTCAAGGATTGGAGCACTTGTCCACACACCACTTCCTGGGGCAAGGGGATCACCTTTTGAACCTTACCCTAATTTGCCTAATTGTTCTTAGGATTCCTGTAATTCTTGGAAGCCCTTTGCAAAGGGATCCCACCAGACGAGATGGTTTAGAAAGAACAAAGATGGTCCTCCCACATTAAGTAAGAGATAGCAGGTAACAGCTATAGAGGGGGGAATTACAAGCAAGCCATGAGACAACATTGGCCAGCGTGATATGAACCCTAAATAAGTCGAACTTTGAACTGATCAGCTGTATTAAAGCTGATATAAAGATTGCCGAATTATATTAGTCCAGATCAGTGGTTCTCAATGTCATTAAACCTGGGGCACTCTTTGGAAAATCCCACCTCTCTGTTGTTTTTACTATGGACAAAAAAAGAGCAATTCTTCTGTTCTAATCTCGGAAAGATTATAGCAGGTCAGGATTTTTGTAAAGACTATGGAATCCTATTTGAAATCTCTGGGTTTATTTTGTGAATCATGGTCGCACACCTAACAATGCTAACATTGCATGGCACCCCGCAGCACCCCTGAATGGATCTCAAGGCATCCCAGCGTGCTGTGGCACCCCAGTTGAGAATTTTTAGTTTAGATAATGACTCACCCAACTTCAATGCTGAGATGGAGAGAGGAAAAAAAATACAAGTGCCGGGGTCAGTGACGCCAAAATTTATACAAGGTACAAATCCTCCACACCTTTGGAAAAAATGAGGCCATATGTTTTGCATTCACTTGCAACTAGGGGCTGAGATTTCGTCTTTCACGGAGAAAGCAAAGCTGCCAAAAAGCAATGCATACAATATGTGGGTAATCTGCACTCTCGTACAGTGTTAAATGAACGGTGCTCATTACATTACTTCTAGTACTAGCAAATTTCACAGTCTGGTAGACGCAAGGTATGTTTTCAGCAATATTTTTGGTTTGTTGTGAGTGTGGTATTGAGGCATTTTGCCCAAAGTATGATTTCTAAATCTCAACCAGTGAGTTGCTTCAGAGATGGCCAGCTGTGTCTGCCAACAGGGAAGAAGAATTTACCTGGCTCTTTTCTTTGCGGGCATATGACACCCTCTCTGTTGGCTGCACCTTCCTTAGCTCTAGTAACATGAGGCAAGATTTTCAAAAGTGGCCGATTGACTTAGGAGTGTAATTTTTTTGGATTTTCTATGGAAAATATGCTCCAAAGTTAATCAGGTGCTTACAGGTATTCCCCACATGGGAGATTGTTTAAAGGGTGGTATCAGCAACTCTGGGTCCCACAGGTCAAACACAGAACATCTGTCACCAAAGCATCACACAGTGTGGGGCCTTCTGATCTGGAAGTAGAAAAGTAGCCATTTTTAGGCACTTTCACCTACTGGTTCAGAACAATTATCTTGCCTGATGAAACCATGGCAGGGAGACAAGCAAGGTAAAAGAAATCTTATAAGACTAAAGAGGTATTTAGCCTCTGCAGGGGAAGCAGTTTCCACGCAATGGTACCTCCGAACTAGAGGGAATATGCCGCCTCTTTCCACATCCTTGACAGATGTCTGCCTCTGTCCTGTAAGATCCCCTTAGCTGAATGGAAAGTGAATGAGGGAAAGCAAGCTTTTTGAAGCTCCCCTTACGTATACTATGAAATGCATAAGTAAAATGCCATCAATGATGTTCAGCTGTGTAACAGCACAGCCAGCAGATGATACGTGTACTTGCTTATACTTAAGTAGTCACTGCTGCCTGGACAAAGGACTAAAACAGGGCAAGTGCTTCTTTAAGCACTATTAGACAGGCCTGTGCAGTCCTACAGCTATATTCCCCACTCACCTGGCTGCTCGCACCTAACACAGCATCATTTTAATGCAACCCAGGAAGAGTAGCCCTAGATTTCAGGGGGGGTGGGGGGAGGGCGTCAAAAGGATATTTCCATTTACATAATCGCTGTTCCTAGTATTACAAATAAAAAGTACTACATAAGTTAGAGCTAAAACTCAGATTTCTAAGAAAATCACTTGCAGGTGCCTCAGAACAGAAGGATTTTAATGCTCTCATTTTCTCTTTGACCTTGCTGAGAAGAGGCAGTGTAATGCTCCAGAAGTCCCAACTGAGGGAGACTAATTTCTAGAGCAGCAAAAGCACGCTGACTTGAACATATGGCTTTTGAAAAGTTTGAAAAGTGGCAAAAAACTTCCTACACATGAACCTGGAATGAGGCTGTCCCGAGTGAATTAATTCTAAGCTGCTCTGCTGTCATGACCGACATCCATGGGGCTGAATAAATTCTAGTGCAGATACAGAAGAACATTAGCAAGAGATAATGAATAGTACGAGCTGGCCTTCTGGTTATGCTAAGCCATGCGTAAGTTAAGATTGCTCAGGAAGAACAGGTCTTGAGGACCACTGGATAACTTAAGGCAAAGAACAGAAATGGCTGACCGCCGAATGACCTGATAAGAAACATGAAAAAAAATAATACCACACTAATGAGCAGAGAAGCTGATACAAAAAAGGGAGCATTAGGAGTAAAAACAAAAGGGGACAGGTGCCAAGATACAAGAACCAAAGATGCCAGGTGAGCAAGTGTGGCAAAGCAGCAAGGAAAAACGAGCATATCTTGGCAAAAGGACAGAAATGCTGGCACCAAACTTGGGTACTACAGATATAGATACAGGCGCCCCAAGGACGGTCTCTTTGTAGCAACCTCAGGAAGTGTAATTAATGCACGGTGTTGCTACCACTATCCCAGGCAGTTTTAGCGAGTTGGGTGAGCAGACCAGCTAGTGTACTGTCTACCTGACAATAACCTCTTTGAGCTCCTCGCCACCAAACACAAATCTGAGTCATTCTTTCTGCACTGCACCTAGACTCCAGGGCCATGTCCACACGAGCACTGACATTTCTTTCCCCGGGGACAAGCAGCAGCAACACACCTTGTGCCACTGCTACTTGTCCCCAGGGAATGGCTGTGCCATGCATGCTCTAGTACATGGCAAGTTAGCCTGTGTGGGGTAGGGGAGAATGAGGCCAGTAACTGTGCTGACCCAGCAGCCTTACCTGGGGTCCTCGGGCCTCCCGGGGCTGCAGCCATAGCAGGAAGCCTGGCCGGCAGCTGGAGCATGGCTCCAGCCAGCCAGGCTCTGGCTTTGTGTGGTGCATGCTGCTACCATGCGTGCCACCCTGCTTTTTGGCATGGGCTTTTTTGAACCTAGGATCTCCTGGAGTCAACCCTGCCCACTCCCTGCACTGCAAGGTAGCGGCACAGGGCACACCTGCATGTGCAATGTGCAGTGCTGCAGATGAGTCTGCGACACCACATACCACATGTCCGCACTCATCTGGACACGGTCATTTGCCAGCACTGGCCTCTCAGAATGGCCAGACACAAGCAGCTCAAACAGCAAAAGCGATGGCAAGCCAGAAGCCACCCTAACACATACCCAGAGTCTGCAAGCCACGCTGTGCAAAGCAAAAACAAGAGCAGGATGGGTCCGAGCTTTAGCTTTCACTAAGTAATCCTGTGACAGGATGTATCAACATACCTTTGTTTTACGGACCTTGATTGCAATTACCACTTTACTCCTGCACCAGCTGTTGGTGGGGAGGGGAAGGAGATCTGAGGGAATTTCATTCTGCTGAACAGTGAGACTTATCATCCTGGCATGCTCATTTCCTTCTGGAGCAAAGCCTTTCCTCCTCTAGAGCGACAGCCTGAATGCGCATACTAATCTGCCTGCTGCTATCCAGTACCGCAAGCCCCACCTGCCATTTTACAAGGAGTTTATACAAGAAAGAAATCATTTGGAAAACTTTTTGGCATTGTGAAGTGAATCACCAGAGTGGGACCATAAGGGAACAGCATCCAAAATTATGGGAAAAGCAAGTTGTTATCAATGTCAGCATTAGAATTGGCACACTAAGCGCAAAATCCTAGAAAACAAAGATGAAAAAGTCTCCAAAGAGGTCATTTAGTCTAGCATTTCTCAACCTGTTGGTCGTAACCCCCCCCTTTTTTTTTTTTTTTTTTTTTTTTTTTTTTAATATTCTTGCAACCCACTTTTGGGTCACAAACAAACTTTAAAAATGGATCAACCAACTGTAAAAAAAAGGGTTCTCCCTTAAAGGAGAAAAACATAGGTTGCTGTGGCTTTTCCCTTGCAGGCTGGCAGAGCTCCAATCTGTGAGTAGTTCTTGGGGCCCCTCATGCCCCAGACCCCCCTGCCCCACACATGGGGGGGGGGCTGGGGACACAGGGCAGTGGGTCAGGAGTGAGGGACACTGGGTCGGGACTGGCCATCGATGTTTACATGTGGGACCTGGTACATAAGAGGTTGAGTATGACCGATCGCATAGCCAACTTGCAGCATAAGTGCCACACGTGGCATGGGCAACCTCTGTGTGGGGCACATGACAAATCATGGAGGGCACAGCGCAGCAGCAGATCGGGCAGGAAGCAGACAGCAGATCAGGAGATTGGGCAGCGAGCAGAGTAGTGAACAGAAAGCAGAGTGGGACGAGGCAAAGGAAGGGGTTCAGAGGGGCACTGCAGAATTGCGCGGGGCCAATCTGTGGCACGCTGGCCGAGGAGGTTGGCCCCCACTAGTCTAGTCCATCCCATCACACCAAGGCAGGTTAGCTCTGCCTAAACCAATCGTGGCCGGTATTTGGAAGATTTGCTCTTAAATGCCTCCTCCACAGCAGATACCACAATCTTCCCAGGAAGTCAACTTCAGCAGTTGGCTGTTTAGCTTACACCCCCCTTGTTGCAATTTAAATCCTTTATAGTTTCATAGTTTCTAGGGGTCGGAAGGGACCTGAGAAGATCATCTAGTCCAACCCCCTGTCATGGCAGGAAAGAGTACTGGGGTCAAACGACCCCAGCAAGGTGTTCATCTAACCTCTTCTTAAAAACCCCCAGGGTAGGAGCCTGCACCACTTCTCTTGGAAGTTGGTTCCAGACCCTAGCCGCCCTGACCGTGAA
>NW_017729008.1:41919320-41932405 GCF_001723915.1 Gavialis gangeticus | reverse complement strand
TAAAAAAAAAAAAAAAAAGACTTCTTATTGTCCTTAATCTGGGAAGCTAGTCCCAGTTCCACCTCTGCCTTGGGTGTTCTCAGTTTTCCCTTAGCACCTGCAAAGTCTGGGCCTACACGCAGAAGGGAGTTATACTGCAGAGCCTGTTGTTGGAGGGTAGACAGGCCTCCAACGGTGAGATGGGGAAAAGAGAAGACAGACATGACAGGTCAAGGAGCCAGTGACAACACCCCAACACAGGGCTGTGAAGGCAGAAATTTGGACAACCATCAAGGACCAAAACAGAGCACATGGCTCTGGAACAGTACCTGAGGCAGAGGATGCTGAATCAAAGAGTTGCCACGAAGCCCTTCCACACAAAAGGTCAAGCACAGCATCCCAACCTTGTACAGTCCAGAAAGCCATGGAGAACATGCTATCCTGTGGCCTAATTACAGGCCCTTCTCCACAACTATCATCTCGGTGGGGAAGCAGAATGCTTTGGAGTTCTGCCATGCCACGACTGCACGAATCTCAAGTCAAATAACAACTTTGAATTCAAGGAGCATGACTATCCCTTTGCTATTTGTTATTTATTCTTGTCATAATTCTGCTGGAAGGAAGTTTAACAGGTTGAGAAGCACTTCTGGAAGAACTTGACATTCTGCATCCCCCCTCCCCCACCCCAAACAACCCCATTGTATTGATTCCTAATCAAAATCCACACCACAAATTTCAGTCACTTGGCTACAACACATTCCTCATCCACAACTACTCCGTAACCTCAAGGACACATTCCTGACCTTATTTCCTTGACCCGCTGGGACATTATGCACAGGGCACCCTCGCCAGCTGTCCACAACCTTGAGAAAGTGTCACTCCTCTAGCTCCTATCGACCATCTATGCTTTCTCCCTGGCTCTTTCAGCTGTTGTGCAAAATACAGACATATGTTATGTGAGGCACATGACAAGAAACACCTGGCTTCATTAAAAGGCACTGCTACCTTCTTATCAGTCTCCAGCACACATGCGCTACTGACCTTCAACTGCTCAAGATACACTTAAGCTGTTCCTTTCTCTTGAGCAAGCATCAGGGAAGCAGAAGTTAAGCTGGGTCTCTCGAACTGCAATGCCCCCCTGGCAGTGTCCACTGGGGTCTGAAGTATAAGATCTGCTCACTCCAGAAAGCTGGCCCAAGCCTCTTACAATTCACAGAATTATAGAAAATGAGGGTTGGATGAGACCCCCAGGAGGTCACATCGAGTCCAACGCCCTGCTCAAAGCAGGACCAGCCTCAACCACATCATTCCAGACAAGGCTTTGTCTAGCTGGGCTTTAAAAACCTCCAAGGATGGAGATTGCACCACCTCTCTAGGTAACCCGTTCCAGTGCTTCACCACCCTCTTAGTGAGAGTCTCTCTTAATATCCAACCTAAACCTGTCTGGTTTAGGCATCAGGGACCTTTCCAGACCTTCCTATCTTAAGAAACCTTTCTTGGTAAATCAACAAGGCCTTGCAGCAACATGCAGACATTTCTGTTTTCTGTTAACAGTCTTTGAGGAAGGTGGATGTGTGCAGCAAAACACCAGGATGTGTCCCCCATCATTAGTCCCACAAGACTGCAGTCAGTGGGTCTTCTGCGCATGGACAAGCACCAACACAGCACATCTGTACCCTCTTAACAGCAAAACACCCACGACAACATCAGTAGCAATAAGCAGCAAGGAGCAGCATTCAATGCCCTGTGCCAGGGGCCTGCAATCTTCTTACGAAGAGTGGGGTTGCCAATCCTCACTGGAGCAACCCTCTCCACAGCTCCCCAGCCGCTGCCTCCACTTACCCATATGACCAAGTGTTGCAGATCTCCACCCTGAACAGCAATAGGGATGGGCAAATTTGGTGGCAAGGCTAAGCTCTGGCTGCTGCAGGGGAAAGGAGGATACCACAGAGGGGATTTGTGGTAGGGCAGAGGAGGAAAAGGAAGAATGCAGTTGGGTGAGCTGTGCGCCACCAATTCCTCTGTCACCAAGGGCCAGACCTGACCCCTTTACAGGCCACAGGGTGCCAGGCCCTGCCCTACATAGCCACAGCATCAAGTGTTTACCTTTGTGAATGCCAATACCCATGCATCATCCCTTTCAAATTCATGATCTGCAACCAGAGCCCCTTCAGCTATTTACTCATCCCAGTGTTGACAAAAAAAAATGCAGGAATGTTATAGACTTCCCAGGGAGGAGAGGAGGGGGAGCACACTGCTTATTTGACCTGATTTTTTTTTTTTTCCAAAAATCTTGTTGGTTTAATAAAAGAGATCTCTACTATGAGCCCAGGAGCTTCCAATGCACACGATAGACATCCAAGGTATATAGTGGAGTAGCAGCACACTGCATCATGGACTATTTGCCCAGATTGTTACTATCGTCCAACCTGAGCAAGCCGAGAGCCGAGTGGAAGCAGCACTTCACAACGAAGGTAGCGTAAGACAGCAGAACAAAGTATCCAGTGCAACATTGCTGTATAGGCAAATCCAAAAGACCAAAGCTGGGTCACTTAAAATGGGGGGGGGGGACGGGACTCCAGAACAAAAAACTTTATAATAGACTAATATTGTGGTTATTCTTTCTGGTTCCTCAAGGGAGACCTCTCTTTGTTTCATTGTTTCCAGTATTCCTCCTTTTGGTGATAGATTGAGCAGACACATCTGGAAAGAGGGCAGACTTGAAAGTAGCACTGGCCACAGGCATTTCCTTTAAGTTTAACGGGAACTCTGAAGAGTGGAAAGAGTCTACTGTAACTGTAGTCTGCTGAACAAGGTAACTTTGTAGCTTTATTTACTTATAAGTCCCCAGACCTTTAGCTTACCTCCATGTTTCAGAGCAACTTTGGAAAGAGCAATGGAGGATACGTGGAAAACATTTTCCAGATGCAAGATGCTGCGGCTGCGTTCTGGAGAGGCAGCGCTCTTCGCACTAGAGAAGAGAGGATGTTAAGTCTACGCAGGAAGCACAGAAGTCTGCTTTGGTGTCCCCTCTTGCCTTAAAGAAACGGAGGGCCAACACTTTGTTCTCTATTGGCAGCATTTCTTGTTGCTAGCACACAACCTTGTGCTTACTTTTCCCACAGCAAAAGAGAATACACTGTCATACAGAAGGCCCTGATCTCCACGCTGAAGGTACACTTAGCTTTATTAACAAAATAATATCTGGATGGGAAACATGGGGCTTTTTTCCCCTATTTTTACTTTAAAAGGTAAATTGCAGACTAGACTCACAAAAACCATCCACCCATATTCATGCAGGCATAAGGAACTGAACACTACCCAGTGCAGAAACCTGCTTGGCAACATAGCAGGGTGGAGACGGGCGGCCCCAATAACAGCAGAGGAAGTTTGGGGAATTTACTGTTTAACATATTGATAAAGGAAGTCTCAGGGATAGCCTCAATGGTTTTGCATTGAAAGCAGACAAATTACATGTCTAAGGAAGCGCTGTCGTTGTTAATGTCTTCCTGGCGCAAACACTAGGTATGATTCATGCAAGTGGCTTCAGCAGAAATCACTTCACCCTTTAGACCTGGATGAAGTGATCCCTCCCAAAATTTCAGGGAGTACAAGGTAAAGAACAGCACATGGCAATGTTTTGACATACCTATAAACTTGGGCACATCTGCAGCATATTTTAGTCATCACTTAGGTCTTCTCTGCACATGCCCTGCTTGCCCTCCCCCTCAACATCTATTCTCCATCAGTGAGACACAGGATACTAGGCTGATGGATCCAGTCCGGCCCAGTAAATGACAGATTTCATGTTCTTATTAGCGAACCCAAATTATTTTCATCATCCTTTCTTATACTTCCTTTTTTCTTTACTTCAGCTGTCCATGAGGAAGGGTTTTCTTGGCTGGCTCTTCTTTGAAGTCTTATGCAGAGTGGGGAAAAACAAAGACTGTATAGATAGGATCATAGGAAAGTAGGGTTGAAAGGGACTTCGAGGTTGTCTTTTCTAGCCCCTGCTCAAGGCAGAATTGTCCCCAACTAAGCTATCCTAGCCAAGTGTCTATCCAGCTGAGTTTTGGCAATTTCCAAGATGGGGAGTCTATCATTTCTCTAGGTAGCCTGTTCAGTGCTTGACCACCCTCATAGGCAGAAAATTCATCCTAATCTCCAACCTAAATTCCCCCTGCTGCAGCTCAAGGCCATTGCTCCTATCCCTGTCCCCTACAGGCACAGAGAAAAGCCCATCTCCATCTTCTCTATTATCCTCTTTCAGGTATCCAGGTTGTAACTGGATTGGTCTAGAGGCAAAAGGAAACAGAACTCACTGTAGAGGTGATATCTTTTATTAATCTAACTCAATTTTTGCAAAAAAAATTCTTTATTTGCAAGCACAAGGGTGCCTGTGCCTGCAAGCTTGCAAATAAAGACTTTTTTTGGTGCAAACATCTAGTTGGTCTAATAGTTAGTCTGTCACCTCTACCACAATTTGATTCCTTTTATTCTCTTTTAGGTATTTGAAGACTGTCATCAGATCCCCATTCAGGCCCCTTTCTCCAGACTAAATGACCATAGCTCTTTCAGCCTTTCCTCATTAGTCTTGCTTCTCAGGCCTCCAGCCATTTTGTTGCTCGGTGCTGGACTCCCTCCAATCTGTACACATCCTTCTTTAATACCACGACTATCAGGTCTCAAAACATCTGATCTCTCTTTTCCAGAAGAGTGACTGGCATGCAAGGTGGACAAGGTTCTTTGGGTAAATCAATTATCTTTTATTAAACCAACTAGTTGGAAAAATTCTTTTTTTTAGCAAGCTTTCGGGCATCCCTGGATTCACTGGACAAGCAAGCCCGTACTGTTCTGCCATTGCCACCAGGTTTCATTTTCCTTGAAGTCTGCACTGCCTACCTCAGCATCATTTAGCCAGTCTGCTCCAGTCCTTTGTCCTCACTTGATGACTTGTCCAGGAAACGGCAGAAATGCTTTGATCTGGCAGCTTCGGTCCCACTTAAGTTCCAAAATACATTCTTTAGACTGGGCAGCTATTCCCCGTTTCCTTCCCCTCTGGCTCCCAGTTTTTTGCGTGCATGTGTTTGTTTCCAGTGAAGTCTGCTCTGAAACCAGTCGAATCAGTTAAGCACAATTTGACCGTGTATATTGTACCAATATGAGCATTCTGAAAGCAGGTTTTGCCACATGGTACGTTCAACTGAGATATCAATGCAGAGAAGAAAAAAGACATCCAAGACAAAATTTTAAAGAGTGTAACAAGAAAAACCTTTTGATTTTTCACTGCTCAGCAGTATGTAGACATCCAAATCTGCATTAAAGCTGCTAGACATTGTAAAGCAATGTTCAATAAATTTCTCGTGGTTTATAAGAGGAAGAACTACTTGCCAGCAGTATTTCACATCCTCAAAAGAAAACACACTGGGTGGAAGATCTCCATACTATGAAAGTTCCCAGGAAAACTGCATTGGTGAATTCAGCATTGACTGAATGTACAGGTCATTTCACTGTCATTAATGCTCCTAGTTAGAGCAGCACTTTCTATCCTTAATTATACAGGAAGCAAAGAGCAACGTATGACATTTTGGCAGCAGCCGCCTCCTCCTTCCCAGTCATTAATTCTACCAGTAGTCTTAGCTTTCAGATAAGTGTGCCCTGGGCAATGGGGTTAACAGCTACCAAAAAGCTTAAAGTCAAAGGCTACTTGGTTAGGACCATATGCAATTACTGATCTCAGAGCTACTTGTACTTTTTGATGCTATGGAAAAAGTGATTATTTTGTTCCTCTACATTGGAGTAACTTGGTTTCTGAAGGAAGCTTCTTCAGCCATCTTAAGCAGGCCCAAGTCACATAGAGGGAGTTCATTTTTAAAGAGTTTAAGCCTAATGTTGGCCAAGAGGGGATTTTGCTTTTCCTTTTTAAAATGACTGTTTGATCCTTGTGTACTTTAGTTAAATATTATGGCCATTTATTTGAAGAAGGATTTAACAGCAATGCCTAACACCAGTAGATAAGGCTTCAGCAGATTATCCAGATGCTGATATTTTTTGAATAATGACAGAATTGACCTCTACATAGCTGCAAGTTGGCCATCTTTCCCCAGTCAGTGTGGTAATACACACACATTGATCACCATTTCAACGCCCAGATCCTCTGATATCTTTTCACTGCAGACTTCCCTTGTGACTTGAGGATCTTCCTTCCAGTTTGCCTTCAGACTTCCCTCCCAAAGAGATGTGCTCCAAGCCAAAAGCTAGTGAATGCTAAACTCCCTAGCAACTGTTGCCAAGACATGGCTTCCAGCCCATCTGCAAAGGAAAGAAAACGAATTCCTGGTCATGTGTGCTTAGCTGTTTTCTCCCTCAAATGGGTTTGATTGCCACAAAGTTTTACAAGGACAGTTTGGTGCCCATGAGCAGTTTCAGTGGTTTGCAATTGTTGCTGCATACCATAACCTACATGTTTGGAAGGGCACCCTGCTCTTCAAAGAAAAGACCCCACCATATTTTCTCACGTCACACCCCCAAATAAGACATGCTTCTTATTTTTAGAAGGCAGACTGCAGGAAAAATAGATTTTTCCAGAGTCATGGGTGACTGTGCAGCAGCTCACCAGTCACCAGCTAGTTCAATCACTGCTTTAGGCACAAACTAAGGAATCGGTAGCAGCTTTTTTGCTCAGTCAGAAGGCACTGACAAATTCTTTAGCAGCTGCAAGAGGGTTAAAGTTGGACTCCACACCCACAGCTTGCTGGCCTAAAAGCAGCAGCAGTCTTTTTAGGAGCCATTAGAGCAATTTCTCCATGCTTTGGTTTCGGGAAAAAAAGCCTGCTTTCCTGCTAAAAAGATGCACTCTGCAATTTTAGAAGGCCGATTTTTGGAAATATGCTATTAAATATAGCATCGGGTGAATTGTAAAACTAGTTCTGTGAAGCACCTTCAACATTACATTGAAGAGTCAACTTTCATAAGAGAAGGACTTGGATTCACTTCTCGTTTGTGAAAACGCATTCTAGTTTCTACAGCCGTAGTGAAACAAAAGCAACACGGGAGTCGTAGGAAAACTGCAAATACCAGATCAGACCACACCAGCAAGCACAGTACCACTGAAGACCACAGGAAAAGACTCAGATCTGTCTTCCTCTCCATACAGAAAAGGGAGATGCTTTCTCTAGACGTCATCAACACTAAAAGTCTTCCTATCAGTGACCTCCTATCACACTGCCCAGCTATACTTTGGTCCATGTGTTTACCTTTGTTTCATCAAGTCCATGATTATTTCAGAAAATTAGCAGTAACTGATCTTCTCCTCTGCAGGCCTTCTAAAGGTTTTTAAGGGTGATGAGAAGGGAACCATAGAGGAGAGCACCTCTAAAATGGAAAATATTCTGCTGCAGTTGCGAAGTAACTTGCAGCATGTGATACAAGAGGGGGACAATGAATGCACAAAGGAAGCAATGAAAACTGCATGCAGAACTGGCAATCTTGAGTTGTTTCTTTTTTAAAGGAAATTTGTGTGCGTCCCAGCTCAAACTAGCCAGATCAGTTTCCAAATCCTTTGAATCATTCAAAAACTTTATGTGGCCCTACACCAGCAAGCATCCTCTGCCCCACACTTTTCAGCCCGGGGCTTCAGATACTTCCAGATCCTTTGGTGGGCATCAGCTTGGGGTCAGAATGCCCCCAAATTTCACTTGCTCCTGCGGCCATATGGCTGAAGGCAAGCTAGGGAGGAGCTTCCCATTTCCATCAAGTCAGCACGTAACCAAGAGCTTCCCAATAGCCAGCTTTCAGTAGGAGAACAAGGGGGATCTCATAGGGAGTCCTGTATGCAAGCGGACAGGGGTCCACCCTCCACTACACAAAGCCATTTTTAAGCCACCTACTTGGTCAGGTTATTTCTCCTTGTCACCTTCGTGGTCATGGTATTCCCCCCCAAATGCTTACCCATAGGTCAGGTATGCCAAGAGTGTAGCACTACTGACTGCTTCACAAAGTTCATTGCTTAAGTTTCCCAGGGTGGCTTTTAAATGCATCCTTGATAGACAACCTGGAGGGGAGCAAGGGGGGACAGGCAGCTGTTATCAAATATTTCATTTCTTGGCATGTACTCTCTGTTGCATGCTAGTTCCCAACAGAAAGATGTGAATTCCTTATGGAGGAGCTAGAATGTGTGCAGCCCCAACCAGTCAAGACTGTGCACCAGGCCCTTGTCAATCAGGTTGGTCTCCTTTCAGCTCCAGCATGAACACTCAACCCCGTTACCACATACACAGGACTCATCTTTCTGCTGATTCCTATATAAACAGCGCTTCAGGAAATATTAGGCAGCAAAGAAAGACTAATCAAGGAAAAGTTCCAGGCAGAGCCGTAATGCAACACTTCCCATTATAGATGTGTAAAGTAGCTTACTAGAGAAAGACAGGCATCTGTGCATCATTTTAAACCCCTTTTTAGAACGTGGCTCTGATGACAGAGTTGCTGCTGGGTTCTCGGTAATAAACAACTCAGCTTGCAGATATCTGTGGCCACATTTTAGTTCAGGTTATTCATATTTTGTTGGGTAATCTTAGCCCTTTAGCCCTTAGCTGAAACATTTCACAGACAAACCTCCGCAGAAAAGAGAAAGTAAGTGATGTGTATGCATGGTCTGAAATGGTCAGTAGTCAACTAGGGCAAAAGTCAAGTGCCAAGCAAGTAAGCAAACAGCAACAGTCATGTCAACAATATCTGTTTTAATACAGAAACAATTTACCAGGAAGAAAACAGAACATTTTCCTAGACGAATTGGTCTCAAACGACAGCTATGCTTACAGAAAAGCTTAGACTAAATACAGCATTTCTCAACACATGGGTTGAGACCCAAGTGGGTTACATGAATATATGAAAGGGTTGCAAACAAAATTTAAAAATGGATTTGCCTTTAAAAGGAGAAAAATGTGGGAAACTGTGGCTTTTCCTTTGCAGGACGGCTCCCCCATGCCCCACACACCCACCCCCTGCCCCACACACGGGGGCGGGGGGGGCAATGGGGCAGGACTGGCCATCGATACTTACAAATGGGTCCTGGTACAAAAAAAAGGTTGAGAACCACTGGTGTACTTTCACCACATTTTTCATTCCTGAAAAAAAATAGATAAGCAAACAATAGGCTTTTCCATGCTTCCATTCAAATTTAAAATAGTAGCATGTTTCCAGGCAAGGGGGTTAGAGGGCAAAAAGCACTTTCCAAAACTAGCTGAAAAGTAGTTGTACTTCAATGTCACTTTTTCCACTTAGGCCTCAGATACCTATTTTGAATGCTCTCATGGGAGAGGAATGAGAAACCAAAGTGCCCAGAATTCATGGGAGCGAGATCGCTGCTCCAAGACTCATGCCAGCTAAGGAAGACTGTTTAGGTTCAAAATGAGAGAGCTATTTTGAGTTCTCGTGGGAACAATTTTGATCCAAGCAAACATGAGAAGCCAGCATGCAAGAACAGTCAAGAAAATGCTTTAAAAGTTGGTTGGTATCAATTCCTTTATATTGGTGCAAAATAAATGCGTCTACCAGGCCTCAAATAAGCCTCTCTTATTTGGGGTCTGGTAGACGCATCTATTTTGCACCAATATAAATTTGGTAAGTCTTTTCTTTATAACCAAGGTAGTTGCAAAGATTTGACTCTGTGTGGATCCAATTATACCAATTATATTTAGTGTAAATCATTCCCAGTCTCATTTGCAATATACTGGTAAAGTGTAAGCCACCTTTTTTACTGGTGTATTCTGGGGAAGAATCCCTTTATCACAACATTAAGGGACTGCTGATACCTGGATCACTACACATGCATGCTTACTTGTAAAAAGTTGCCTGGGTCCAAGCAGCCCAAAATATTTGCACAGAGCTCTTTATGAGTCCACACATACAGTAATATGCAACTTGACACAAAGGGTCATGTCTCTAGGCCTTCTTATTTAAGAGGCATAAAGGTTATTCTTATCCCACTGCAGCAAGTGATCCATCTCCTTTTCACCAGGCCAACACCCACCCCTCCAAAAAAACCAAAAACCCCCCAAACCTTCCAAAACAATAAGGACTAACTGAACAGAAGAAGTGACATGTGATTTAGATAGTACCTGATCAGATTAACCTATCTAATATTGCAGTAAAGATCACCCCCAGAATATAACAGTAAAAAAGGAAAAAGATGTTAGGGGCCTGGAAGTTGGCACATAACTGGAGGGAAAATGGAATGGGAAAAAAAAAACAAAAAACCCCTGAAGACAGCAAAAGATTGGGATTCAGGCAGAAAACTGTTGCAGGGTGAGGCTGTAGTGTAGAGCATGAGCTGTATAGGATTTAAGTACAATATGGTAAAAGAAACATAGCCTTCACATCGTGGGTGGCACAGCTGCTCCAAGTGACCTCACACTTTAAACATTTGAAGGCTGCACTAGCACCATACCTGACTGTACAAAAGAAGTCATTATTTTCTACTTTCTATTGGGGCAGCGCTCTTGCTAATTCCCCCTTATCAACTGCAGGATAAGTAAACTTTCTTATGGCTCGTAGTGTAGGCAGGCCTGGAAAGCAAAAATGAATCAACTCGAGCTAAATCAGTATTGCACAGTGTTTGCAAGTGTTTCACTACACTGATTTTAAAGATCAGATATCATGGAGATTGGGCATTTAACCAGATTCTAAAGGGAACTGAATGAATTCAGAGGACAGATCCATCAGGTGTTAATGTTAGGACTCTTTTTTTTTTTTTCTTTTTAAGAAAGTTTCATGTTCCAAGCCAAATCAAGTCCAAATCCGTGAGTCAGTCCAGAGCCATAAGTGGCCCTACAACCTGTAAACATCCTCCACCCCCACCAGGGGCTTCAGATATTTCCAAAGTCTTCTGGCAGGCATCCTATGTGCAGGCCCAAGCCCGAAGGCTTGGGGTTCAGATGCTCCCAAGTTTCACCTGCCCTCAGCCACATGGCCACAGGAGCAAGCTAGGAAGGAGCCCCCCGTTTCCATAAAGCGGGCTTTAAGCCCTAACACCTCAGCAGGTACTAAACCACGCCAGAAGAACAGTTATCCCTGGGAACACTTAAGAACTGCATTCTTGGACCCAGATACATGGAGTTTCCCCTGCCAGGTAAGTAAAAAAATAAAAAAAAATAATAAAGATTTGTATGCTCTAGTGTCTACTCCACCCCTGTGACGGTGGAGATACCAGGCTGGATAGACCTGTGGCCCTTCCCACCAGTCTAGGGCTGTAGGAAACAGCAAAGGAAAATCAAAATTCAACCAGATTTAGCTCAAGTCCTGACAGCAAGCTAAGTGGTTCCAGTCCTGCTCCAAACTGAGCTAGCCAGCCTGAGAATAAAGCACCTCCAAATCTGGTAAAAGTTCGCAGCTGTATAGAAATAAGGAGTGGGTGAGAGCCCAGGTTCAATAAAAGGCCTTGAAAGACTTGGGTGAGGGGAGGGAAATCTTGAATTAGGTAAGACAAAGTGGTAGCAAGTGGATAGATGCAAGGGGCAATTAATATGGTTCTGGCAGTTGCACCTTCCTGGATAAGGCCATGTTGTGTAGGTTGAGAGGATGTCACCGTTGGGGAAGCTATAGAAGGTGGCTTTAAGTTATCATGGACAGGATGGGAAGAAAGCCCTGATAGCTTCCCCCCCTCAAAACAGCTGACAAACACGTTACCATAAGAGTACTGACCAGATTGGAAACAAGCTTCTAAATGGAAATGCAGAGCACAAATTTGTATTTAATAAGACTTCAGAGCTATTTCCAGTTATTTTACATAAAGAAAAGGTCTAGGAGAACATCCCCTGTCTTATTTAGAAGGGAAGATGATTAACAAAGAGTTCACCAGACTTGAGGCATTCATTAAAATTTGCTTTACTTTGCTCTACTAGTGGTTATTCAAGCCTGAGAGCACATTTTTGGTGGATTAGTAAAATGTTGCTGTTTCTTCTAAACAGCATCCCAAAGCAATTATTTAAGCGAGGGATGAAAATACACCCAGCAACATCAATCTGCCCTCTTGTGTACATACACTTACATTGTATGAGTCCTCCAGCACGCTGATCATACGCAGCATCCTCTGTTTTAAGAGAAGTGCTGGGGACTAAAAAAGGCTACACTTACTAGAATTTAATAACCAGTGCTCATTGATTACAGGCACAGCTTGCTCTAAGCTTTCTGTACCTCATTATTACTTTATAACAAGGGAAGAAGTCATAACAGAACAAACAGTGTCATTTTATGCCAGTAAAATTATGCACATATATGTATAAGCAGAGCACATTTTTGCAGTAATAAAGATAACTGCAAACCGGTGATTACAGGAAAAGTGTTTACCTGTAGTTGAGTCATATGGTAGGCGCAGCATAAATTAGCTAGAAGTATAAAGCAATAATACAAGAAGGTACATAGTAAAAAGCTGTAACTGAAGTAAATAGTTTTTTTACTAGTCTCAAATACAATACCGGAAACAATGTCTTATCACACTGCCTTATACGATCACTGAATAGGCATCTACTCTACAACACACCTTCTGCTTCCTGAAGGTTCACAAGGTATAGTACAAATTTCACACAAAGAAGCATTTTAGTTGATATAACCTCAAAGCCAAGCAGAAGCGCGGCAGTTATTTAACATACAGTGACTAAAACAATCATTATTTTAGATGAAGAAATAATGGCAGTGTCATGTAGCAGATAGCACCGTTCACTAGAATTTCTGTCTTACAGCAAGTTTAGTCATTACACTTCTCTAGAATTTGCAGTTTGCCTATAGTTTAAAAATGGGTATGATTCAATATAACCTACCTCACATGGGCATTGTGGGGCTCTAGACCTGCGTACCCAGGAGAGCTGGGAATGCTACATGCAGGGTGGATAAAAAACAACCATTTTAAAAATAAATAAATAAAATAAAATCAGATTTTTAAAATTTAAATCAGATTTTTTCATGTATTTGTATTTTTTGTTAAGGTGCTTTTAAAAAAACCTATATAAAGATGGTTTTTAATTTAAGATATGTTAAAGATCTCATCATGGAATAGGAATTATAGCTTCTAATTATATACTATTTGAGACAATAGATTCATGTAACCTTTC
>NW_017729008.1:41916846-41919116 GCF_001723915.1 Gavialis gangeticus | reverse complement strand
CTTCTAATTATACACTATTTGAGACAATATATTCATGTAACCTTTCTAGAAGTTTTATAAATAGGTCACAACAGGCCATGGACTATATTAGGGGCTCCAATCTTGCGGGGTTCCCAGAGGCTCCTCCATAGATTAGTAAAGATTAAACAAAACCACTCTACACAGTGGGACTCAGTGCTCAGTCTAGAACAGGGGTGGGCAAACTACAGCCCGGGGGCTGGATCCAGCCCCCAGAGCCCCTAAAAAAAATTAGAAAATGTAATATTTATTTGCTCCTGGCTGCCTGTCAAAGATGACAGGAGCCAGGGGCAGTAGGACCCAGGGAAAGCCGACAGAGGGACCCAGTAGTGAGGCATACCCAGCCCCGCCCCCCCAAACAGAAGCCCCTGCCTAGCAGAGGTTTCTGGCCTGGGACCATGGGGCGGTTCCTGCTTCTCTGCACCAGAGAGGGAAATGCAGCCCTCAACAGGTTGCCAAAACTTGGTAAGGGGCCCTCCGCCCAAAATAAGTCGCCCACCCCTGGTCTAGAAGATCCCATCTCTGTGATGCTTAGTTACATTTCTCAGACTGTAGGTTTGTGTCTCCAGAGATCAGAGGCAGGCTAGGTGCTTTGGGTAGATGTGGTATCTTTTATTAGACCAACTAAATAGTTGGAAAAAAATTTTCTTTGCAAGCTTTTGGGCACAAACTCCCTTCTTCACCCATAGGGAGAGTTTATAGTCTCCAGCGATAATCTTGTTAACAGCATTATATGGAGGTCAGTTTTCTCTGATTAAAATAAAAATCCCCAGTTTTCAGATTAAAAAATGTAACCCCAAATCCACATTTTTCCCTCATTAAAATGACACGGCATAATAAATCATAACATTTGTAAATAATTTTTTTTAATTAAATATATTTTCTGATTTAAAAAATCCCCAATTCCATATAGAAATGAGGATTTTTTAAATCAGAAAACCAGGATCCCTGGAGAGAACAGACCTGATACCCACCCATCAGCCCTGTTGCCTCTCTGCAGGTTTGTGTACACACTGTCAAGCCCTTACCATACTCTAAAAGGGCAAAGTTTCAAGAAGTGAAATGAATAAAGGATATCAAACAACAGGAATTCACTTTTTATAGAAAACAATGATTATATTGAGGCTTCCTGACCAGTGATTTCAATTGTGATTTAAAACGATTTAAAATCAAATCCACCCTTGCTACATGTGAATGAGAGGCAGGACAGGCTCTTAACTAGCTAATGCTTTAGGCTGGGCATTTATACCTGTGTTCCCATAGTGTGTGTTGGGGGGTGGGGGGGCTTTAAAGTGGCTCCAAGAGCTGCTTTAATTAAAGCGCCTGGATCATCTTGTGTATCAGCATCCCCATGAACAAGCTTTAGTTAAAGTCCCCCATCCACCATTTTTCAGTGTGGGACACTGGTACATGAGATTCTGGAGTGTGATAATGATAGCGCATCCAAGCAGCCTTGCTGCACATATATAGGCCCTTAGAGGGCTTGGGCAGACGACCTCAAGTGACCCAGAAGTACAGTTCTCATTTAGAAGTCAATGGAACTTGTGCTCCTAAATCACTTGGGCTCTTTAAAAAAAAACAAAAAACTCACACTTGGAAATCCTCTAGACAAACTGAACCAAAGTCTGTAACTGATTTTTCTCATGGAGCAAAATATGCAAATTTAAAATAACCCCTCAATCTTTGAAGACTTATGTATGAAAAACTCAGCTTGACTGTAACTTTATGCATCAGTTCATACAATTTTATGGAGTTCTTTTCAATGCCACAAACAGAGCAACGTATCCTAGAGTGTCAGCAGTGAATCGGGAACCGTCCAGATGACTTTGCAGGAGGCTTCTTAAGAAGCTTAAACTTCTGGTGATGAATACCTCCACGAGCTTAGCTACATTCCTCTCCTACCCACCCCTTCACAGATGTGGACAGCACATATTTCTATGTTTGGCTCAGTTTTCAGGTCTCCCCCTTCCACTAGATACAGCTCCATGATTTAAGACGAGGCTGATCTGAAAGACAGGACTATGAGGGAAATAAAAATCACCCTGCTGTGCTCAGGAAAATGTTTCCAGGTCACCCCAGGAAGAAAAGCCAACTATGTTATTCATCAGTAAAATAAAATGAATTCAACACGCCATCCATGACAAATAAAAAAAAAAAAAAATACTGAGCTCAACACAAGCAAATATGGTAAACACAAAGTGATATTTTTTAAAGCACTGTTCAATATCTTCATCAGTGATTTGGATGAGGGG
>NW_017729008.1:41901401-41916835 GCF_001723915.1 Gavialis gangeticus | reverse complement strand
GTCCCTTCCGACCCTAGAAACTATGAAACTATAAGGCACCATTTTAGAAATAAAAGCTAGCTTACCATGACACCTAGAGGTATAACATTTGATTGCATCTCCTCCCTTACAGCAGCTTGATGAATTCACAGCAAGCACCGTTCAGGACATAATTTGAGAATGTGATATGAGTCTTTAGGAAGTCTCACTTTTTTGCAATCTTGTCTATTCAAGACACATTAATCATGCTCCTCTCCCCATTTTAATCTTTTTTTTTCCTGTTTACAAAAATAATTAGAGATACATCAGGACCTAACTATGCAAGGTCTATTGCTAATACTGAGATTTACTTTCTGAATCCCAACTGAAAATAAAAACATTTAACTTAAAACGCAGGGATTCTATCATAGGCAGACAAGGGTGAATCTGATATCTTTTATTAGACCAACTTAAAAAGTTGGAAAACAATTATTAAGCAAGCTTTCGGGTTCAAAAACCCTTTGTCAGGCTAAGGAAGTTTCAGCAGTTGGTGTATGCTCTTCCTGGATGGGATGAAAAGTAAAGAAGCCAGAGGCTGGGCTGGTATGCACACAAGACAGGTAGTTAGTGAAAATGTAGGTTGAGGAGTCAATTCTAACATGCCACTTCTACAAATTCACAGGGGATGTAGGAATCAAAAAGCGATGCTTTTAACACAAAGCATGGTGCTGAGAGCGACAATAAGCAGACATCCTCCACAGTTCTAGCAAGAGTTGCAAAAAGATAGAGGGGGAAACAGCCATTATCCACTGTTAACAAATCTTGTGTGGGGGATCAGAACTGCTCTGCCTCAACAGCAGTCTTCACACAAGGGCTCCTCCTCTATTTCAACATGCACATAAAGGCACCAGGGGAGCTGGAAAGATTTCACATGGCAATGTCATCAGCACACAGATTAAGCTCAGGTGTATTCTGGGCACAGCCACCACAGACCTGAGGACATGCTATGTCTATGTGAATGCCAAGTTTACTACATTTATTTTGCAGTTCTGTTAAAGCCTTTGACCTGGTATCCTGCAATGTTCTTGCGAGAAAATTGGAGGACTGCAGGCTGCTCAATAGTTAGGTGGGTGGTAAGCTGGCTGCGGGGTAGGACCCAGAGAGTCCTAATGAACGGATCCATGTTGTCCTGGCAAGAAGTAGGCAGTACTGTCCCTCAGGGGTCCATGCTCGGTCCAGTGCTTTTCCACATCTTTACTAGTGACTTGGTTGTGGGGGTAAAGAGCTCACTGACCAAGTTCATGGGCGACACCAAGTTATTGTGGAGCGTGGTTACGCTTGAAGACAGGCTGCAGATACAGGCGGATCTAGACAGGCTGGCAAGTTAGGTGGACCAGAACCAGATGAAGTTCAACATCGAGAAATGTAAAGTGTTCCACCTGGGGATGAACAACTACAGGTTTGGCAACACTAACCTGAACAGCACCATGAACAAAAGGAACCTAGGGGTAATAATAGACCACAGTATGAATACGAGCCAGCAGTGCAAATAGTACCCTGGCATTCATCAATTGATGCATCTCCAGCAAAACCAAGGAAGTGATTCTTCTGCTGTACTCAGCACTGGTGAGACCACAGCTGGAGTACTGCATCCAGTTCTGGGCACTGCACTTTAACAAGAACGTGGTAAAACGTGAGATGGTCCAGAGAACAGCCACCCGTATAATCAGAGACTTGCGCAGCAAGCCTTATGAGGAAAGGCTGAAGGACCTGGGATTCTTCAGCCTGAAGAAGAGGAGGCTGACAGAGGACTTGATGCCGGCTTACCGCTACACCAGAGGCGTACATCAACGGCTCGGAGAACAACTGTTCACCAGGGCATCCTTGGGGAAAACCAGGAGTAATGGTCACAAACTCCTGGAAGATTGTATCAGGCTCAACATTAGGAAAAACTCCTTCACAGTCAGGGTGTCCAGACTGTGAAAAAAGCTCCCTCCCAGAAGTGGTGCAGTCACCTACCCTGGAAGTCTTCAAGAGGAGACTGGATGGTCCCCTTGCTGGGGTCATTTGACCCCAGCTGCCTTTCCTGCTTGGTGCAGGGGTCTGGACTCGATCTTCTGAGGTCCCTTCCAGCCTTTACAATCTATGAATGAACGTTGGACCCTGAAGGCAGGAGATTACAATTACACCATTTCTAAAAACAGCATATTCTGGTAGAGTCATTAGCAGTAGAGGTACACCGATATATCAGTTGTGTATCAGATCAAAAGGAAAATTAACATGATCAGCCATCAGCTTTTTTGGCTGGTATAGCTGATAACGTCATTGATAAATGCCATGTGCATGCACGCAGGTGCATGGGGCCAGAAATGCAGCTAGGTAGCTTGGAGAGAAGCACCCTGCAGGTAAGTCTGGGGAGGGAAGGGGCATGGAGGGGCAGATCGAGGCCCCATGGTGAGGGAGGGAGAGGGGCAGATGCTGCCCAGCCAGGGCAGTGAATGCAACCCTGGGGCCAGGAGCAGGACAGAGCCATGGGCAGCTTGTCCAAAGAGTGTGGGGTGGGGAGAGGGGTGCAGATCCCGGGCACTGTGCACAAACCCCAGGAAGGCATGGGGGGCATGTGTCCCCTGGATGTGTGTGCATGGCAGAGGTGGGTTATCTGCTGTGGGCTTGGGCTGTGTTGGCCTCTTCCCGGCAGGGCAGGCAGGAGACGTGGGGTTCCCAAGAGAAAGGCAGCAAAGCATAGTGCCCCAAACAGAGGCAGAGTTGGGGAGAGGGCTTGGGGGGCTATAGCCACACCAAAATTTCCCATAGCCACCCCTCCCAGTGGCACCACTGCCGCCACCCCACCTGAGCCCAGCCTTCCCCCCACCCCAGGGAGGAGGCTGGAATTGAGATGAAAGCAAGCACACTGACCCCGTGAAGTTTAAATGATGCTTGTGTTTCTTGTAATAGGAAACTTCAGTTCATAATGCTGAAGACCAGGAGTGTCAAAATCCTCTTGGGCCAAAAACTCTTTATCCAGATGACAGGGACTCCTCCTGGCCAGATCTACAGAGCCAGCAGCAGCTGGGGTGGGTCCACGGCCAGTGGCACAGGTCCACATTCAGGTGATAGCATGGGTCCAGGGAATCAGGTGGCAGAGCAAGCCAGAGCTCTATCTGCTCAGCTTTAGTTCCCCCCACTGCCACCAACAGCCATGCCCATCAGGATCCAGGGACCTTGAATTCTGCAGCAGGCCAAGCCTCCAACTCCAATAGCCAGCCAGACTACTCGCAGGCTGGATCCAGCACCCAGGTCATACGTCTGACACCCCCACTACAGACATGCTGTCGCTCTTTTAAGGGTGTATATATTCCCTTCACAAAGCTGGTTAACAGAGATCTGCTTTCTGCTCAAGCAATACTGGTAGCCTCCAGTGCACACCTGTAAGTAGAAGACTGCACCCAGTGTCCTAACAGGCAGGTCCGAGTTAAATTACATTCATTGCGTTTATATGCTGCCCTCCCCAAGAAAGGGGCAAGCCAGCTTATAAAGAAGAGATCAATTATATAAACAGATAAAAGTATTATAATCAAATAGCATATTATAAAACAAATCCTGCAAGCCAGGGGTCAGCAACCTATAGCCCCTGGGCCAGATTCAGCCCACAAAGCCATTTGATCTGGGTCCTGGTACCTGCCCATCTACCTCTCACCCAAGCGGGATCATCCTAGCCCACAATCTGAAAAGCTTGCCTGGGGCTGACCACTGCCTGGAGCAATACCCCAATACTTCACCCTGCCTGCCAAAAGCCAGCCTGAATAAAAAGGTCTTGCAGCACTTCCAGAAGAAGTGTAGGTTCAGACTCCGATAGGCCACAAGCAGAAGGGCGTTCCAGAGCTGCAGACTACCAAGAACAAACTTGGCACTTGGATGGTACTTACAGGAGGTTGCTCACAGCTGACCTGATGTATGAGATGGTGATTAAACCCAAGGCGGTGATCTGTAAGCAGGTCACAGCCTGTTTTAGAGAAGGCTGCAGTCTTCCTACTTTCACCTTTATTTTGAAGAGGTATTTTGAAGAGGTGTACTATTAATTAGTTAACACCTTGCTTCGTCACACCTTGATCTCTGGTCCTTCCAGATAACACAAACTAGGCCAGTAGGTGGTTGGAAGACTGCCAAGGAACCAGGCCACAATGCTGAAAGTAGCATTCGTTATTCACAGGTAGCACGTTTTGCCTGGTGTTTGTAAAGAACACCGTCATCACAGCATCTCTGGCACTGTATGACTGCTAGGAGGTAGTCTTTAAGATGTGGAAACTCAGCCAATTTTTTATTTATTTATTTTATAAGGATAAGTATAACAGTATAATGCAATCATATGGGGACAAACAAAAACAGGAAGGCCAAGGCACACATTGAGATGCAGATAAACAGAGATAAGGGAGAAGAAATATGCTAGAAATAAGATAATTTTTTTTTTTTTTAAATTGAAAGGAGGGAAAGTTAATACTGGGTGACCAAGGGAAGGCTGAAGCATTTAATGTCTTTTCTACATCAGTTTTCAAAAAGGTCAAGTATCAGATCAAAAGCACAGCAGGGTAATGATTCTGTACAATAGAAAAAGACCAGGTTAGAGATTACTTTGACAAATTAAATGTTTTCAAGTCAGCAGGACCTGACGAGATTCATCCTAGGGTACGAAAGAAATTAACTGAAATCATCACAGCACCCTTGGTTATTTTCATTGGGAACTCATGGAAGTCAGGTGAGGTCCCAGAAGACCAGATATATAATCTGTGGGCACTTCCAATTTCGCTTTTATCTTACAAGCCGGCATGCTCTATTAACCAGCGTGCTGGCTTGTAAGGTAAAAGCAAAACTGGAAGTGCCCACCTTGGCACTCCTGGCTTTGCTGAGCCCCCACAGCCCCAGGCATAGCAGCCTGCGTGGGGCCCACCTCCCTATCCCTCAGGGCCCATGGGAGGGGTGGCAATGCAGCAGGTGGGGCTGCGATGCCCTGGCTGTGGTGGGAGAGGCAGCACCCCAAACGGGCAAAGACGCCTGTTCAGGCCTCAGTTAACCGGCATATTTTGTTATTTGGCACCCCCAAATCCCTATGGGTGGTGAATAACAAATCTTTTGCTGTAATCTCCTTCTTTAAAAGGCATGGAAAAGAGGGGGAAGGGATACCCTGAAAGACATTGAAGCAGATCATCAATCTGTTTGTGAGTAGGTATAGGCCAAGATGTTAAGTTACAGTCAAAATCAATTTGTCAAGAGCAAGCCACACGTAACCAACCTGATTTCCTTCTATGACAAGGTGACAGTCTTTGTGGATGAATGCAACAAATGTAGAGATACCTTGACTTCAGCTAGGGGTGCACCGATAAAGATTTTTTGGGTCAATACCAATGGCTGATACCAATCCGATTCCCAATATGAAGCCCAGAAGCTTGGAGAGCAGGTTCTGGCTGGTATGTTTGTTGAGGGGAAGGGGTGGGGGAGGGAAGAGCCACAGGAGGGGCAGATTGCAGCCCCTGTGGTGGGTGAGGGAGTGGCACTGAGGCTAGGACAGGCATTGCCAAGCTGGGGCAGGACACAGGATGGAGCCACGAGTGGCTTGTCCAGGAGGGCCTCACTTCTGCGTATACCCCCAGAAGAGCCATGCGGGGGGTGCGCTCCCCAGATCTGTGTGCAGGGTGAGGGCAGGCTGGGGCCAGTGGCAGCACCAGGCTCTTCCCGTGACAGGGCTTGGGCCAGGGCTGAGCTCGGGGCAGGTGGCAGCACTGGGAGGGGGAGGTTACTGGGGGAAGGCAGGGGGCTGTAGCCTACCCCACAGACCCTCCTCCCAGCATCACCACTGCTTGGCCTAAGCGCAGCCCTGGCCCAGCCCCCACCACTGGGAAAAGCCTGGTGCTGCCCCTGGGCTCAGCCTGTGGCAGCAGCCCAGCCTCCCCCTGCACACAGATCCAGGGGCACATGCCGCCCCCCACCCATGGCTCCCCTGGAGGGTGAACGCAGCAGTGGGAGCTGCCCTCCCTCCCTGCACACCCTGGACAAGCCGCTTGTGGCTCTGTCCTGTGCCCTGCCCCAGCCCATCCCTGGCTGCAGGAGTCTTGGATCTGCCCCCCCAATGCTCTCTCTCCCCAAAACTTACCAGCCAGACACTGCTCTCCCAAACTGCTGGGCTGGCCACATGCGTGCTGCAGCTGTGCCCATACACATAGCACTTATCAGCAATATTATCAGCCACATCAGCCAAAAAACGTCAATTGCCAATAACGTCAATTGCCAATAACGTCAATTTTCCTTTTATTGGTGCTGATATGATATGGACCAATGTATCGATGCACCTTTAACTTGAGCAACACTTAGGACATTATACAGTAGAAAAGGATCTGGGTGATTACAAGTCAACAGTAACTTTGCTGCAACAAAAAGTTAACAGGAGTATTGTATACAAGTCACAAAAAATAGCTCTAACTATTCGGCACTGAGGTAAGGTCTTGCTTGGAGCATTACACCCAGTTTTTGACAAAATGATTCAAGACAGATGTGGACAAATTGGAAAGAGCTCAGAAGACAGTAAGAACAACAACAAGTCTAGAGCAGCAATTCTGAACCAGGGTGCCACAGCATGTTAGGTGCCTCGAGATCCTCTCAAAGAGGCTATGGGGCACCACACAATGTTAGCAATGTTAAGTATGCAAACCAGGGATGTAAATATTGTTTTAAAAATTATCCTTTAACCCCCTCCAATTGTATTAACCATTTAAATGATAACATAACTTATTGGGTGGGGGGTGCAGAGCCCTGGGCCCTGCCCCAGCAGAGGGGTAGCAGCCCCCTGCTCAGATCAGCTCTGGGAGCCGGGGCCATGCACATGCACAAACCCACTCGGATACAACTGCTGCTGGGAGCCGCAGGGGGTGGGGAAAGGAAGCAGCAAGCCCTGCCAGACAACACAGCCCACATGAAACTGTGACCAGCAGCAGGTGGCAAGGGGCTTTCCTAGCCTCCAGCAGGCTGGGAGGGAAGGAGGAAGCAATGCAGGTTAGGGACAGGTTTAAAGTTTAAGTAGCCCATTCTCTCTCTCCAGCCAGCTTCCCACACCTGGGAAGAAGCAGCTAATTGCTTAATTGATAAGTCATTAGCAATGCTAATGATGCCCTTTTCTTTAACCTCATGGCTATGGGTACTAGTCCCCTCCAGCCTTTCCACCTCCACTCCCTCCCTCCCACCTGCCCTGCAGCCTTCTTCTCCCGAGGCAACCTGCTGTTTTCCCTTCCCCACCGGGCTGTGCCCCATGCTAGATGTTAACGGGTAATGCATTACCAGTATATATAGACTCATTGTTTAAACATTTAAACCTTTCACATCCCTAAGGCAAACATAATTCACCAGATAAAGCCAAAAACTTCAAAACAGGAATTCATAGTGTCAAAACATTTCTGACCTGTTGTGATTCTTTACTACAGAAGAATTGTTCTATTTTTTTTTTTTTTTCTGTAGTAAGAAAAAATATAAGAGTGAAATCTAAGAGCTGGCATTTTCCAAAGGGTGCCCTGAATCCATAAATGTTGAAAAATGATGATCTAGAACAGAGGCAGGCAATTATTTTGGTTGGAGGGGTGCTTCATGAGTTTTGGCAAGCTGTCAAGGGTGGTAAAGGCAGCCATACCCCCTGGTTACTACCTTGGGATCAGAAGTCTCACCCCTTAACCCCTGATCTTTGCTACCAGAAGTCCCTCCCCTCACCCTGAAAGTACTCCATTTGAGAAGGGGGTTTGCCATCTTGCAACTGGAAAAAAACAAAAACAAATTATATATACTAAAAAATTCAAGGGTTTTTGAACCCAAAAGCTTGCTTAAAATTTTTTTTTCCAACTATTTAAGTGGGTCTAATAAAAGATATCAGATTCACCCAAAGAACCTTGTCTGCCTATGTCCTTAGACCAGCATGGCTACAACCGACACCCCTGTAACATGCACAATAACATTAATTTTTTTTTTGTCCCGATTTGTGTGCATTTGTGTTATATATACAGAGGTGATTACATAACAGCTCCAAATGAAGTCTTACTCATATTGCAGGGGTGTGGAGAAGGTGTGTGTATATGGGGTGTGGGTGTGTACGTGGATGTGGGTGGGTGGGTATGGGGATATGGGTGCATGTGTGGGGCACAGCAGTGAGCAGGGCTCCCCTCAGAGGCACATGAGGGGGTGGGGGGGTTCAGTGTTTCTGGGGTGTGTGAGGAAGAGTGTGGTTGTTTGGTTTGCAGGGAAAGGCTTGTGGGTATAGTGAGGTGCGCATGGGAGCCCCCATGCATCCCCCTGAGCTGGTCAGGACCTGCACCCACCCCACAACAGCCTGGAGCCCGCACGCCCTGCAGCACCCCCCCCACCAACACCAACAGCATGCAGACCCAGCCTGCCCCACGCTGCCCACCCATGGCATATCCTGCTGCCCCCTGGGCACGCAGTGGAGCTGCAGAGGCCTCATGGCTGGAGTGCCTTTCTAGGCAGACCAGGCAGCAGCAGCAGCTTTCATCTGTCGCCACCGCTGGCCCCAGGCCTCAGGTACCGGTGGGAACCTGTGTCACAGCCCCAACCCAGAACCTTCATGCCTGCTCCAGACTCGCCTGCTGATGCTAAGCAGCAGCAGCAGCTCCAGCTGGGCAGAAACTGTTCCTCAGCATAGGGGAAAAGCAGCCCCTCTCCCTTTATCATTGCCAGGCACTTCCTGCTATAGCCACCCAGAGCCTGCACCCGAGCTACCCTGTAGCTCCTCTGCACTGTCACTGCTGCCCTGCTGGACAGCCTAGAGGTGGCACTGATAGTGGCAGAGCCGTAGGGCAGCCCAGCCACAGGCTCCAGGCAGCTGTAGCAGGAAGTGCCCAGCACCAACGAGGGGGGGAGGTGAAGCTTTTCCTTTCCTGAGCAACAGTTTCTGCCCAGCTGGCACTGCTGCTACCACTGTTTAATGTTAGTGTTAACAGGCGAGCTGGAGCAGGCGTGGGGCGCGCCAGGTTGGGGCTGTGGTGCAAGTCCCCACCAGTGCTGCAGGGCTGGGGCCAGCACTGGCAGCAGATGGAAGAACCTGCGCTGCCTGCTCTGCCTAGAAAGGCAGTCCAGCTACGGAGCTGCCTCAGCCCTGCTGCATGCCCAGGGGGGCAGCAGGACATGCCATGGCCAGACAGTACCCGGGCCAGGTGGGACTGAGACCTGCCGCATATCGGACAAAGCCCCTTTGTGAGCTGGATCTGGCCTGTGAGCCATACTTTGCCCACCCCCAATCTAGAATCATGATACGTGATAAAAGGTTGAAAGAGTTGCTTAAATTTGAAAAGCAGGAAGAGTTGAGGGGTCGTTTGTGGCCGCATGAACGCAACAACGGTATAACATTCCCACTACATCTGAGCAGTAGGTGAAAACCTCAGCATTTGATATCTTAGGTGTTCTTTTTAATTAAAAGGTGTTACATAAGTGTGGAATATTAAGGTGCAAGTTCCTGGAGAAACCTCACTGAGAAGCATTTTATTCAAGGCTGAAACTTGACTTCATACTATGCTGGATAAGAAACCTCTCTAATCTGGCCCTTTCACAGCATCTGATGAAGTAAGTTGTTGACTATGAAAACTCATGCCTCTCTGAAACAGTTTCCAAGAGTAGAAACAGATGTCATGTTTCATTGCCTTTGTGCCTCCATAAATATTTTTATGGTGGCACAAAGACAAAGCAAACAGATGCCCATCCACAATTCGGCTGCAATGTAGGTGGTATAAAATCTGAGCTGGTTTTTCATAGCTGATATCAACAGTCTTTAAGAAGGGAGAGAATGGACAGCCCAGAGCTGCCCACATTCTCCAGCTTGCTCAGAGTAGCAGTCTGCAGGCTTTGGGGACCCAATCCTACATGCCTAGGAATGCATGTGTGGGGCATATGCCCATTCCTAGGCACACAGGATCAGGCCCATGAAACCTCCAGAGTGCCTGCCCAGGCAACCACCTTGCAGATGCATGCCGGAGGAACCTCTGAACCAGGATTTCTCCAGATTTGCAACCAGCAGGGCCAGGGATCCATTGGGTCCTGCACCCCCACCGTACCATGGGGCTAAGTGGGTCCCAGCACAGAGACACAGGGCACCAAGGATTTCTACATCCTGCACCAGGATGGCAAGGAGGCACAGATCAGCAAGGGATCTAGGAAATCCCTGGGCAAGGGAACATGTCACCCACTGTCCCGCACTGGGCCTCTGCTTGATGCAGAACAAGCAACACGAGTTTCACCCAATGAAGCAAATCAGGTGGGGCAGGACACAATCACACCACAGCTGACCTGCTTAATTTGAGGACATCTGTTTCTATCCTAAAGTGTACCCCTGCCCCACACTCTACATATTAATGCAAGTGACATGGAATTATGAAGGTAGACCTGGAAAGAGTCCAGATGAAAATTCAGTATGTTCCACACAATAAAAATACGGTGAGATTTTATTTTTTTAATCATCCTTCGATTTCCCCAGGGCACACAAACAAGTTACCAACATGAACAAGTTACCAAGAGGTGAAGGAGAGCAAGGCTCTATAGCTTTTGTACATGGGTAGTACAATAGCTAAGGCTGGAGGGGGGGAAGAGAAGGAAGTGGGGGAGAAAACAGCAGCTGCTATGGTGCCAGCCAGGCTACCATGGCTAGTGATGCCACTGCCACCTAGAGCACAGATGTGCCCCAGTACGCCTCTGCCAAGGGGCATACTTACTTCCCCACAATAAATGGGAATGAACCTGAAGTTATTTCACCCTCTTTAATTCAAGTCTTACCAACACAAAGGGCTTGCTTACATGCATTGCTTCCACTAGTCTCAACAGGAATCGCCCAAATTACACTTCCTGCCAATAGATCTTTAAACTGTGTTTATTTACATTGTAGGAGAGACGTTTCCTTCCTCATTAACTCCTTTCCGCCAGCTACTTCCAGATCATTACCCTGTTGTTTTCTGGTTAGGTTCAACTTTACAGTATTTTGACAACTTTCAACTAATCACTTTACTCCTCCCATTCCTTCTGCTTGAAAGCATTAGCTCCCCTCTCACAATAGGGTTCCTTCCTACAAAAGTCTTTCCTTCCACATATTAACCTAACTGCTATCTTCACTCCTTTTCATTTCCCTGTAGCTCCTAAGCTTTTCCTCTGAGCTTTCAATAGGTCTGTGGCTTGATACACACCAGAAACTACATATCCACTACTTCTGCCAAAGAGCAGCAGAGTAGGCTGTAGGCTGACTCAAGAGTGAAAGTATATTGGAATATTTGTTGGGAAGAGGAGATGAGCAAGATCAGTCAACTGGCACCAGAGGTAGAACACAATTGTTTGTGCAGTTAAGGCAACAGGATTGTAAGCTTTCCTAAATGTCTTCATGATGGGAATTAAACTAACTTGCAAAGGGTTTCCCCTTCAAATCTGCCAAGATAACTTATTTCTAGGGCTGTCAAACCTGCTAGCACTGAAGGCATTAGGAAATTTTACCAGTGATTTCACAGGAGCTAGGTCTCTCGCTTCTTTTTTTGAAAATTTGGTAGTGCCTTAAAGCAAGTCACTGCTTGTGGCCGTAAAACAGTTTGGCCCTTTTAAGAAAAAGGGGCAAACTATTTTACATGTGCAATCCTATTAAGAAATCAGTGCTTGCTGTTAATGTCTTAGTAGCTGTAGTAGTTCTAGGCCTCTCCAAAATTTATAGTTTCAGGGGGCCAAACTCTACCTTCAATCAGCAAACCAATGCCTGCTGATTTTTAGGGTAGTTGCATCAGAGTGGATCTATTTATATCGAAGTCATTTTAATCACTGATGTTAATCCTGCTTTGCATTTATACTTTACCCTACAAAAGGTTCGTTCCCATTGACTGATGAGGATTAAAACATATTGGTTTGCATCCAAGGATGGCAGTTGCACTAAATGTCTTTTTTCCCTATCCTGTTACCTCATTTATACACATTTGAGTAATTATATAACTTAACATACATTAACTCAAGTTCTTATGTTTTGGTATGTTAGTGAAGAGTGAATGATGCTTTTCTTCATTAGCAAAATTTTTTTAAATGCAGATTTGTATTAAGTCACATAAGGATGGAATTTGGTAGTTTTACTTAGAAAAGTCTGTGATGGTTCTATCCACTTGGTTAAGTAAGACTGGCTTAAGGGTGCTAGATAAATGCATCATCTCTTTCCTAATTTAGCATTTACTGTACAGCAGCAGTTCCCAATCTGTAGTACAGATACCACCAGTGGTATGCAAACCACCTGTCAATGGTACACGTTAACAGATTTATTATAATTACCTTATATGACAAAAATTTGCTGGTGGTACCTAAGGTTGTAAATTAGTGGCGCACAATCTGTCAGAGTTTGGGAACCGCTGCTGTACAAAATCCTAGATCTCTCTCTCTCCCATCTGGCTTTTATTTCCACATTGAAAGAAAAAATATTTAATTCCTAGTCTGTCAATTTCAAATGAACCAGTCCAAATTAGAGAAGTAAACATTTTTTTTTTTTTTAATTATCCATTTAACCTCCTCTAATTATATCGGTTAAAGGAATAAAGCGTGGCTTCCCTTCCCTGCCAAACTGCGCCCAGCCCTGCACTAAATAATAACTGGTAAGCTAGGCAGTTATCACTGAGCTCATCAGATAAGTGGTTAATCATTTAACCTTTCACATCCCTAGTCCAAATGAAGAAAACATCCTCTTATGCGGGAGTGGGCAAAATTCAGTATGCAAGGCCTTTTTATCTGGCACACGGGGCCCCTAAAAAATTTAGAAAATTAATATTTATCTGCCCTTGGTTCCTGTCAAAAATGACAGGAACCAAGGGCAGTAGGACTCAAGGGATGCCTGGCAGATTCCCACAACAGCAGAGACCACCCGACCTCACTGGAAGCACCAGCAAGGGCTTCTGACCTGAGACTGCATGGCTGCCATGCTGGAACCGCAGGTAGGTGGGGGGGGGAAAATAGGGGAGAAGGGCAGGGGAGGAGCCTGGGGAAAAACTGAGCGCAGGCGGGAAGTGACCCCCCCCCCCCGTGGCCAGCGCCCCACACTGCAGCCACTCGCAGCCTGCCTGGGGCTGCCCGTGCCTGCTCTGGACAGCCCCGCAGACTGCGAGTGGCTGCAGCAGGGAGCGCCGGACACAGGGCAGGGAAGGGGCCGCTTTTATCCTCTCTGTGCTCAGCTTTTCTCCAGGCTCCTTCCCAGCGCGGAAGAAAGTGGCCCCTCCCATGCCCCATAACTGGCGCTCCATGCTGCAGCTGCTCACAGCCCATGCAGGGCTGTCCAGAGCAAGCACAGGCAGCCCCAGACGGGCTGCAAGCTGCTGCCACGCAGGGCACCAGGCAGGTGAGGGACCACTTCCCCCCCCCCCGAACACACACTCAGCACCAGCTTCTAACCTGGCCCCACTGCCAGCCTGGGCCTTGCGCTGGCTCCGGGCTTGCCCATCGAGGCTGCACATGGCGACAGCAACTGCAGCCCCCCCGCTTGCTCCACCGGGCAGTGTTTGCCACCACCGCCTCTGGGCTGCCCAGCGCGACAGCTCCAGGTGGGCGGCAGCAGCAGCCTACACTGCCTGGTGCCGGCACAGAACCCAGGGCTAGCAGTGAGGGTGGATTACAAGCTGGTGCTGAGCTCGGGGAAAAGCAGCCCCTTGCCCGCCCTGTGGCTGGCACCCTGTGCTGTAGCTGCTCGCAGCCCGAGTGGGGCTGCCTGTGCCTGCTCAGGACAGCCCTGCGTGGGCCGTGAGCGGCTGCAGCAGGGAGCGCTGGGCACAGGGTGGGCGAGGGGTTGCTTTTCCCCCCACACGCGGCACCAGATCCTTCCCTCCTGGCAAGCAGGGGGTCAGAGCTGTGCACTGCCCCCTGCCTGTACTGTGGGGCACTGGGATCGAGTGGGTGGGGAGCCAGCGGGAGCACGAGGCCCCGCACCGGTGCCAGTGCCGGCGGGGCCCAGAGCAGGGTGGCAGCAGCATGGAGTCCTGGCTGGCAGGGGCTCTATGGAGCCAAGCCAGCTCCCCGCTCTCCCTGCTGGTGCAGCCCAGCCCAGCTCCACAGCCCCCTGCCAGCCTGTGCCCCGCTTTGGGCCCCAATGGTGCTGGCCCTGAGACATTGGTCCCAAGACATTGATCCCAAGATGGTGACCAGGGGGCGGGATACCTGTCAAGGGGCAGGGCACTGTCAAGGGGCGGAGCTACCCATGCTGCCCTCGACAGCCTGCCAAAACTGGGTAAGCGGCCCTCCACCCTAAATGATTGCCTGCCCCTGCTCTTGCACCTACTTAAGAAACTGAAAACAAGAGTTAAAGCAAAAGGTTTTTCCACCCCCCTCAACAACTGAAAGTACGGAGATTTAATACAAATGAAGGTACTAGCATCCATTCCATTGTAAGGAATAAAGATAATGAAACGTGAAGACTTAAAAAGTATCAGCTGAGCTTAACATTGAAAAATCACCACTTACTCCGTGTAATGAAAAAACAGCATCCTTTGGCACCTCCCATTATGCACAAAAGTTTCTCTTCTGTACCAACCGCTCCAATGACCACATCCCATCTGACATCCTGATCTGCCTTGCACCCCCTTAATTTTTTCCTTAACAACAGGACTCATCTCACATGGGCTTTAGTTTCTCCCATTTTGATCTTGACCTCACTTGCGTCTCCAACTACTGTCCCATCTCAGCTAATTTAACCATGTTCACCCTCACTGCTTAGAGCAGAGGTTGGCAACCTACAGCCCCTGGGCCAGATCCAGCATGCAGCGCCATCTTATCAGGCCTATGGAGTAGGAGGGAGGGTTTTCACCCATACAGTGTCCAAGGCACAGGCAAAAAGTAGCAACAGGAGCACTGTGGGGGGTGGGAAGAGGTGGTTATAACTGTGGCTACAGCAGTGGTAGCACAGACCAGGTTGCAAATAGTCCATGGTTTGAGCTAAGCTCTGGTGTAAAGTGTCCCCCCCACCCCAACTTTGTTAAACCCCAGCTTTGAGTTCTCCTCCAATTTCATTCTAGACCCTCTCCAACCTGCTGCCACTTCTTGCCAGTAAGTTTCATAGTTAGCAGGGTCGGAAGGGACCTGAGCAGATCATCAAGTCCGACCCCCTGCCATGGCAGGAAAAAATACTGGGGTCGTTTGACCCCAGTCAAGCCAAGGTAATTGTCAAGCCTTGTCTTAAAGACCCCCGGGGTAGGAGCCAGCACCACTTCACTTGGAAGTTGGTTCCAGATCCTAGCCGCCCTGACCGGGAAGTAGCGCCGCCTGATGTCTAATTTGAATTTACTCTCTGCCAACTTGTGACCATTATTCCTGGTCACTCCTGGCAGTGCTCGGGGAAACAGCAATGCCTGCTGGTCCCCTCTGACTAGTCTGTAACAGGCCACAAGATCCCCCCTCAGCCTTCTCTTATGGAGGCTGAACAGGTTCAGGTCCCGTAGCCTCTCCTC
>NW_017729008.1:41890086-41896401 GCF_001723915.1 Gavialis gangeticus | reverse complement strand
CACAAGATCCCCCCGCAGCCTTCTCTTATGGAGGGTGAACAGGTTCAGGTCCCGTAGCCTCTCCTCATAGGGCCTGCCCTGCTGCCCCCTGACCATGCGAGTGGCCCTCCTCTGGACCCTCTCCACGTTGTCCACATCCCTCTTGAAGTGCAGCACCCAGTCTCAAGTGACCTCTTCCAAACCAAAGTTCAGAGCCAGTACCCCATTCCTCAACCTGCCAAGCCACGTTCAACATTGACTGTGGTTTTCTTCCTGAAATGTTGTCCCCTGTTGGCTTCCCTGATGGTCTTCTCCTGCCTTTTCAATCATTCCTTCAGTCTCTAAGAATACTCCTCCTTCCTCCTGTAACGTACAATGGATGTTTCAATGAGGTCTGCCCTTGGTCCCCTTCTCTTTTCCCTTTATCTCGTGGCACTGCCAGGACTGAGAGTCCTCAGCTGTGGGATTCTGAGTCCCTTCAGCTGTGGAGCGCTGCCCTGGCTGCGAACCCTGTCAGCTATGGGACTTGCAGCTGCAGAAGCCCGAGATCGTGATCCCGGGCTTCCTCTGTACTATCAATAAGGCCTGATAGGATCTGATGCTGGATCCCACAATCACGCCTCCTGCCATGCATGTGTGGCATGGCAGGAGGCATAATTGTGTGGATTACGCATCCCATCCCATCATGCCTTTACCTGAATGTTTAGAGCAACTCGAAAACAGAGCTCAACCTCTCTCCCCAAAGCCTGTCCACAGGCAATGAGTAATGAGACAGCAGAAGTCACATCTATTATCTTGCTGACCACTGGGGCCCACAACAAGGCTCCCAAGCCAGACATCTAAATTATATCTACAGCCATTTCTACACTTGATCCTAATGGCAGACACAGCCGCCGCCACCACATGGATGCAGAGCTGCACACTATTGTTGGGTTCACTGCTGCAGCTGTGTTAGCAGAACATGAAACACACCTTGGAAAAGCATTAGCTGTAGAAGGAACTGCTGCCATGCCTTTGTCTGCTCTAGCATCTACCTTCTGCGGGGCAGCTTCTGTTTTTTTAAAAAAAACAGGAAGGATGTGCTCACTGTCAGCAGAACAGACTCAGCCTGTGTCTGAAGATTTTTTTTCTACGTAAGAGCTGCCATTCACTGGGTCAGAACATAGGTTCATCTTGCCCAGTGTCCTGTTTCACACAGGGGAAGAGTAGATGCTGAAAGGGAGAGTGAACAGGGTACAGCCATGGTTTCCATGCCCCCCCTCCCAACGTCTTCTCTCTCCCACTTGCAGCCTCCAGTATTTCAGATCTAGTGCAGGGGTGCTCAACTTCTGGCCTGTGGGCCAAGTGCCAGCCAAATGCAGCCTGTGGAGCCATTGCATCTGGCCCACAGGGCTCCAAGGGTCAGAAAGTTTAGCAGCGGGGGAGTGGTGGCCAACACCCCGCACACCCAGTCGGAGCCTGGCCATGGCCCCTCCCTCCCACAGGGCTTGGTCATGGCCAGGCCACACCCCCTTCCCTCCACAAAGCTGGGTCACATCCTTCCCCCCCACCTCATAGGGCCAGGTGAAGTCCCCTTCCCCTTCTGTTGGGGCAGGGCAAGGTGCCCCCTACATGGCTGGATGATGCCCATGCCAACACCAGGCACTGGATCAAAACCACTATCCAGCCTGTAGTTGGACTAGGAACTGCCCATCCAGGCTGCCAGGGAAAAAAGTTGAGCACCACTGATCTAGAGAGGTCCAATGCTGGTGCTGTACCTCTAATTCCCAAGTTCAATAGCTATTGACGCACCTTTCATCCAAGAATCTGGCTAAACTGTCAGCTTCCACAACATCTTGTGGTGACTTCAATTGTACACAGTATGAAAAAGAACTTTCCTTTATTAGTTTTAAACTTACTACCTACTAGTTTTATTTTATGACCCTTCACCCCCAGTTCTCATATCAAGATTGTCAATAATTAACCCCTATTGACTTTCTCTTGACCATTTAATATTTTGTAAGCCCTTATGTCCCCCCTCAAGCATCTTTTGTCTAAACTCAATAGGCCTCCCCTCGTTAATCTCTCATATGGAAACCCCTCCATACCACTAATCATCTTTGTTGCCCTTTGGGGGCTGGACTCGATGATCTTCCGAGGTCCCTTCCAGCCCTAATGTCTATGAATTATCTAGACCTTCTGCAGAACATCTTTAAAATCCAGGCTTTCCTAGCTAACCATTCAAATGAACTCTAGCCCATGCTCACCATCTTGCGCTTTGGTTATGGTAACATTTTCTCTGACTGTAGGATCATAGGAAGGTAGGGCTGGAAGGGATCTCATGATCTAGTCCAGCCCCTGATAAACCATCCTCAGACAAGTGCTCGATTAACCTACTGTTCAAAATGTCCAGGGATACAGATTCCACAATCTCTCTACGTATTCTGCTTAAGCATCCTTGTAGTCAAAAATTCATCCTAATCTCCAACCTAAGTTTCCTCTGCTGTAGCTTGAGGTTATTGCTTCTAGTCCCTCCTACAGCCACAGAGAAAACCCCATCTCAAACACTGCAATGGGACAGGTAAAGTTGCATGGATGCACTGTTTCCTCAGTCCTCTGAAGTCAGTGGGAACTTCCATTGACTTCAGTAGAACCAAATTACATTCAAAGTTTGCTACATGGAAAAGATCAAAGCTGGTAACATATTTTAATATCCTCTGAGAAGCTTGCCAACAGTACAGCAAAAGACAACATGTCAGAAATATTACATTCATCATTTACCAGTATAATTTCTGTAACAAATTCACTGCTTGCTGGTCTTGCAATAGATGAAGTATTGTGATTGAGAGAGGCCCGAGAAAGAAACAGCACAAAAATGGGGAGGAAAGAAAGAACTGAAGCAGAAGAGTGAACTACCAAGAACGGGTATTCCAACAGAAACAAGTCAAGAAAACCTTTTATTGACACAGAAAGATAAATCACAACACTGGGGACAGAGGGGAGGGGAAACAGACTTAGGTTTAATAACCAACACTAGGAAGTGACTACATTAAAATAATCAGTATGCCTTCACAGTACTGTAATAACATTTATGTTAACCATCTTGTGAAATAAGAACATGCCCAAAATGGTCTTAAATCTAGTATGGCCATACTGCACTATAGTCTCTTAAAATAAAACTTGCCTATCTAGATGGTTTTCGAAACTCCACAGGAAAAAAATGGCCTGTCCAAAGGATAGACTTGGATATTAAATTCACTGAAGTGAGAAGTCCCGTTTGTTAGCATTACACTGAAGTCAGAACAAATAATAATTCGGTGACCTTGCACTGAATTTCATTATTTTACCAACCCCAAGAAGCCTGATGAAATTTCCCAATACAAAGAGAAAGCAAGTTCTTTACTCTAAGAAAATTAAACACTGATTTCAGACAAGCTGCAAGGGGGTGTAAGGTCAGAAGGAAAAGGGAAAGAAGAAAACAATGATTTTAGTTACTAAACTAACCTTAGATTACAGCCAACATAAGATTTTTTAAAGTGATAAGTGAGAAACATGAATAAACAGGAGCCCACTTATAAACCTTGGAAAAGTAGGCAACAATCTCCCCTTTCCTGCTAGGCCCTTACAGTAGGCCCCCGCTTTCTAGCTGCCTTAGTAGCCACATCATCTCTCTTCAACTGAGGGAAACTGCACTGCTCTGACCCCTTTCATTGCAGCATCAGTCTCAGACACTCCACTTGAATCATTTTCTTGGCTCCTTCTTTCATCACGTGAAATTTAAATGTTATGTCATCGCACCACCAATCCCCTCTACAATCGTGCAGCAGACTCCTTGTTTATTTGCCTCATATTAGGTCACACGCAGACATCTTCACCAACTATTTATTCTAATAGTATTTACTAACTTGATTTATATGCTGCCCTTCCCAAAGTGTCAGGGTGGCTTACAAGACAGAACAACACATAAGAGTAAAGTGAATTTCAAAATAGGACAGGACATAAAAATTCCCTAAACAACACCCCAGCTTAGTCATGCTTGCTAAACAGCTGCCCAGATAGGAAGGTCTTGCAGCATTTCTAGAAGATGCCCAGGCTCAGATTCTGATAGATCTGGGACAGGGGCATCTCCAGAGCTGAGGAGTGAGTAGGGAGGGCAACCTCCCACCTGTTTTTGCCATGGGAACTTGGTGAACTGATGAAACTAGGAGACTGCTATTGGCTAACCTTGGGAACTGCGATAGGGTGTAAGGGAGGAGGTTTATTAGATATAAAGGGGCCAGAAAGTGTAGAGCTTTATAGATAAAAAACAGCATCTCGGACCACACTAGCTTTTATTGCTTGGTACGCTGGCAACTGTTCCTTTTTTCATACTACTCTTTTCACATGAAATATTCTCTGAACTGATCCATAAAGAAAACATGCAGTTTTCCTTCTAAACCCTGATTAAACAAATGACTATTGTGTTACCTGTAAGAAATCTGCCAGGTAACGGTCATCATTCAGATTGAGTAGCAACTGAGAACAACTGTCATCATTCACAATTCAAATATTTGAAGTGTACAAATCTGTACATAGGAAGTTTCCCTCTTCTTCACCCATTGTAGGCAACTTATCTTCCCACACAGCAACCCCCACCCTTCTCCCGAGGCACGTCACTCACTACCGATGTTACAGCCTGCAGCAGCACTGTGCTCCAGTCCAGACTGGGGCCTCCAGAACTAGTGCAGTGTAAACTTTATGCAATATCTCCCTAGACATGGGAGGAAATGGCTAAACATGAAGCATGTTTGAAAGCATCACCTGATGCTTTATTCCACATTCTGAAGCATTGGTCCTGCCTTCAGCAAAAAGCAAAAGGTATTTCTGGAATTTATATGGCACGGACGTGATGATCTTTCCAGAGGCAGGCCCAACCCCGCAAGAGAAACTAATTCTCCATGGAGCACCATTTAACTCCCTCTTCAACTCCCAATCACAAGATTAGCACCTGAGGGCTCATTTATGCAGAAACATGCAGGATAGGTAACATGCATAAACAAAAGCATGTTAGGATGGTGTTGAGACTCCATCATGGGGAGTGTGGCCAGAGATCAGTTAGGCTAATCCTCTTAAAATTAGGCCACTTTCCAACTGCAGGTGCTTCCTCAGCCTGATGAAGGGTATTTATATGCAAAAGCTTGCTAAGAAGAATTTGTCCAACTATTTGAGATGGTCTAATGGAAGATACCGGATTTCCCCAAGAACCTTGTCTGCCACAGCAGGGGTTAGCATACTTGTAAGTTTATGTACATCAACCTCACACTTTTAATTAACTGATTCTCAATTTTCCTGACTGCCCCCTTATAGAATAGCTGGGAGGCATAGTTAATCTACACATGAAACATTTTGTGTCTAGTTAAAAAGCACAACAGGGTAAGCCCTGAAGATATTTACATTTTATGTGAAGATTTGACATACACACAGCTTTTTTTCAGAATATTTCTAATATTAACTGTTTATGTAAATATCTGTTTTTCAAATGACGCCGGCCAGAATGGGAAGTGTTTTACTATAACTGGCCATTGTCAGTAGCTCCCAAATACTCATGTTTAAATTGTGTAAACGTATCTGAACAAATAAAAGAGCATCCATCTCAGGCTCTGATTTTAAACAGTTTAAAATCCATGCTTAAAAAAAGATGCCCTAATGGCTAGACACTTCTCCTAATTTTAGAACTACGCAAAGTCCACTCCAGTAAACATGTCTGCAGAAATGATTTCCTAAACAGAGTAATTCTGTTGTACACTTCACATCTCAACAGAGCTGGCAGGCAGTGATTCTAGTAGTAGGAAATTATCTATTTTGAGACCTGTTTGCTGACAAAAGATGGTATCTGTTTAATCTTTGTAAAGGAGTCCAAGGATAACTATGAGGGGCAACATAGTAACTGTGGATTAACTTCAAAACTGAATAAAGTTGTTTAAACAGCATAACCATAACAAAAGAAAAACACTGCTATTGATTACAAAATAGACAAACTCACATCAATAGTGAAGGCATGGTGAGGGATGAAGAGGACATTAACATTAGAGATAAGAGTAGCATCCAAACCCAACTACTTCTCCAAGGCAGACAAGGTTCTTTGGGTGGATCCAATCTCTTTTATTAGACCAACTTAAATAGTTGGAAACCAATTATTAAGCAAGCTTTTGGGTTCAAAAACCCTTTGTCAGGCTAAGGAAGTTTCAGCAGTTGGTGTGTGCTCTTCCTGGATGGAATGAAAAGTAAAGAAGCTAGAGGCTGGGCTGGTATGCACACAAGACAGGTAGTTAGTGAAAATGTAGGTTGAGGAGTCAGTGGGTGAGAGACAGGCTGGAG
>NW_017729008.1:41888820-41889900 GCF_001723915.1 Gavialis gangeticus | reverse complement strand
GGGGGGGGGGGGGGGGGGAGAAGGGGAATGAATGAAAACACTTTTTGTTTTTCACTGCTTTGTTATCTAGAAAGGTAGGTAGCTTAGCATCCGCATTGCAGAGTACTCTGCGGTTTCAGGTGTTTATTGGAAGCTCTCTCAGCCCTTGATTGGAGGAATAGAGGCACAGAAAGCAAAAAAGTTAAGAAAGTTAATAACTGCCTAGCCCTAGATATCACTTCTTTAGTGAAAACAATGGACTAACCTCTCTAGTTCTTCATCTAACCAGAACAGGTTGCAGGGGAGCAAACACAACATCATCCAGTTTTAAAGAATCCCATAGGCAGAGGAAGACTTCTAAAGAAAAATGAAACAACAAAATTCACACACTAATGCCCACTTCAGGAAGAGGAAAACCTCTTTCATCTTCACAGCAGTTTCTAGCAAACTTATAGTTCGCTCTTGGGGATAAAGGATCACCTATTTCTTCTATCCAAACACCTGGCATACTGGGGTCTCAGCTCATGACTAGGGTTTCTGGTTAACCAAGAACACATCAAACCAAGAACACAAGAAAACAAGTAGTCATCATTACCCAGTAATGAACACCGCAAGCCTCTGCCAATGCCACTTATTTTACCCTTAGTGACAATTTCTTGCTAAATCCAACAGCAGCAAGCCTTTGCCCAAGGCTCTTCCCAGAGCCGACCCTAGGGGGTACCGGGCCCAGGGCAAACCAGCCTACATGGGGCCCCCTTAACACCGCGCAGGGCCACGGCACGGCAAGGGGGGGTGGTCTCCGTGCTTCTTTTGTATAAAGAGCCCCTGAAACATGCATGTAGACGGGTTAGGACATTAAAGGCCAGGTGCGCGTGCACGCACGCATGCTAAGCACCGACATCGCCTTTGAGGGGGTGCCTGGATTGAATGGCGATGACCCGGATTACCCGCCACTCCTGCAGCCGCTCCGGATTAACGGCCAGTCCTGCCACACGTGCAAAGGAGGCGAACCCGAATTAACCGCCGAGGCGAGGCGCGTAAATCCCCCCCGAACCCTGCGGCGGCTCCTACCGGCTGCAGGGGGCAGCCGAGCCTGCCCCG
>NW_017729008.1:41887962-41888806 GCF_001723915.1 Gavialis gangeticus | reverse complement strand
CGGGGTGGCCCCCGCCTCGGGGGAGCGGCTGCGGCGGGCCCCGGCGCTGGGGCGGCTGCGCCTCGTACGAGGCGGACGAGCAGCGGAGCCGGGCACTAGGTCCATGGCTGCGCGAGGCCTTAATGGCGGCGGCGGCGGCGGCGGCGGTTTGAAAATGGCGGCGGCCGCGTCTCGGGCCAATCCGCGGCGGCGCTGCTGCGCGTTGCTAGGAGACAGGAGGGGCGGGGCGTCATGAGGGGGATTATGGGGTAGGGAAGAGACCTGATCTGGCAAAAACAGATACACGTTTGTCTCTACAGCGACTTTTCCTGTTGGGTGCGTACATTTGTGCGGCAATAACAAAAATTCATCTTAAAAACCTCACGACAATCCATTTTTTTGTGGATTATTGTTAGGGGCCTTCTTAAAATGGGCAAGTTTAGGGTATAACCAGAGGGAAGGGTAAAAAGGGATTTAAATCCAGTTTAACCCCAGGCCTGCTAATACTCAAGGTCCTGGCTGGAGCGTCTTGCTCCCCCACCCCAGGGAAGGGCTAGACAGTCATATTTGGGGTCATAGGCAGATGCAAATCAGATCTGTTTTATTAGCTGGGGAAACATTTTTTTTAAAAGCAAGCTGGGGGGGGGCTGACTCCTGCCTGACCTTAAATATACCCCCCAATCTGCCCGTGGGGTCCTTACCTCCTTGGTACGGCCAGAACCTGCTGAGGCTGTAGAGCAGCAGAAGGGGAAAGGGTAACTTCAATATTGAAAGTGTTTTTCTCCCCATTTGTGGTTGTTTGGGGGTTTGTTTGTTTTTTAAACTAGAACATTAGAAGCTCATTTCATCATACACTAAAGTTAAA
>NW_017729008.1:41877004-41882962 GCF_001723915.1 Gavialis gangeticus | reverse complement strand
CCCCCAATCTGCCCGTGGGGTCCTTACCTCCTTGGTACGGCCAGAACCTGCTGAGGCTGTAGAGCAGCAGAAGGGGAAAGGGTAACTTCAATATTGAAAGTGTTTTTCTCCCCATTTGTGGTTGTTTGGGGGTTTGTTTGTTTTTTAAACTAGAACATTAGAAGCTCATTTCATCATACACTAAAGTTAAAAAAAAAAAAAAATTAGGAGAGATTTTAAATAAAATTAGAAGATTTTAATTATAAACCATAGTGCATGAAGAAGTGAGCTAATTCTCTCCCTTTCCCCCCAAAGCTAATGACTAGCTTAAGATGGGTCAATTAGTCTGAGATTTGACTGGCATGAAAACGGGCATGGACAATCCTTTCCCCATGGCACAAGTGTTCCCACGCAAAAGTATTACTTCAGATGCTTCATATCCACTTAGTGTGGCACAACGGGCTCATTAAGGTCCAGGGTTTTCCATGAGACTCAATCTGAATACAACTGGTCGTGTTTTTTAGCCCAAGTCTTGCACTAAGCGAGCAGCAACCTGTTACTAAATTTTCTGTTACTATGTCCCCATCTGAGATATGGGTCAATACTGGTAGGAGTGCCCTTTCAACCACAAGGAAAGTTAAAAAAATTTTCCCCTTCCACTACTTTTCCCCCTATCCTTTGGAAATAGTGCAGTTACTTTGAAGTAGGAGTTGGTCATCTAGATGGCAAGGCTGTTCAACCTCAAACTTGTAAGAAGTCTGCAAACAAATCTCTGGCTCCCAAGAGAACTACTGTGGATGGTTTCACAGCAGATCACATCCATATGGGTCACAAGTTTCAAACCATGCATCACCCTCACCGCTGCCCCCAAATGGTTTGATGCCCAGGAAAGCCACATATGTAGCTTGTCTCAGTACTGTTAGTGAATTTAAATAAGCAAGTGGCTATTGATAATCTCCAGAATTTGCTAATGGGGAAGGGGAAAAGAGGAGGGGAGACAATCTTCTGTTGTATTCCAGTTCCTACAAGATTAAAGAAAGAAGAAAAAAAAGCAGCAAGCTGGGAATCCCTGGTAAGCAATTTGGCAGAACAGAGAAGAGAGTGAAGCAGAACTTGGTTTAAAAGTTCAGTACCAAAAAGTGAGTAAAAATTGTAAAAAATTATTGCATGCCTCATTTACTGTCAGCATGGCTTCCTGCCAAGTGATAATTTATTGGATCATATCAACATAATACTCTTGATGCGATTATGCCCTAGTGGATTAAATCAGATGGAAAATAATTCATCTTTGCTTATTTATTGAATTAGGTTTGTAATAGGACAGAGCTGTAGAGTTGAAGTGACATTTCAAATCTTAAATCACTGTTTAAAAGGTTTGATTCCTTCACCCAAATACTTGTCGCTCTCCGATTTAAGAGAGATTGCAATTAAAGGTTAGCATTCTTCATCATCATCTTCGTCCCCATCAGTAGAATCCCGACCAACCTCTTCATAATCCTTCTCCAAAGCTGCCATGTCCTCCCTGGCTTCAGAGAACTCGCCCTCCTCCATCCCCTCCCCAACATACCAGTGCACAAAGGCCCGCTTTGCATACATCAGGTCAAACTTGTGATCTAGCCGGGCCCAGGCCTCGGCAATGGCCGTGGTGTTGCTCAGCATGCAGACTGCCCGCTGCACCTTGGCCAGGTCTCCCCCAGGTACCACTGTGGGAGGCTGGTAGTTGATGCCCACTTTAAAACCAGTTGGGCACCAGTCCACAAACTGGGTTGACCTCCTGGTTTTGATGGCCGCAATAGCAGCATTCACATCCTTGGGCACCACGTCCCCCCGGTACAGCAGGCAGCAAGCCATGTACTTGCCTCGGCGAGGGTCGCATTTCACCATCTGGTTGGCAAACTCAAAGCAAGCGTTGGTGATCTCGGGCACTGACAGCTGCTCATGGTAGGCCTTCTCTGCCGAGATGATGGGCGCATAGGTGGTGAGGGGGAAGTGTATCCTGGGGTAGGGCACTAAGTTAGTCTGGAATTCTGTAAGGTCGACATTCAAGGCCCCATCAAACCGCAGGGAAGCGGTGATGGATGACACGATCTGCCCTATCAGCCTGTTCAGGTTGGTGTAGGTGGGGCGCTCAATATCCAGATTCCGGTTGCAGATGTCATAGATGGCTTCATTGTCCACCATGAACGAGCAGTCCGAGTGCTCCAGAGTGGTGTGGGTGGTCAGGATGGAGTTGTAGGGTTCCACCACTGCCGTCGAAATCCGTGGGGCTGGGTACACTGAGAACTCCAGCTTGGACTTCTTCCCATAATCCAGCGAGAGGCGCTCCATCAAGAGGGAAGTGAATCCAGACCCCGTGCCACCTCCGAAGCTGTGGAAGACCAGGAACCCTTGCAGGCCACTACACTGGTCAGCCTCAGAAAGGGTTGAGGGGAAAAAAAAAAAAATTAGGAGAGCCCATGTTAACTCAATATTGAAGACACATTTGCAACTGTTATGAGTAAAAGTAACACACTTTTATAATACAGGTTCATTTGATTATAGACCCCTCCCCTTAAGATAATTTTTATATCAAAGCACTCCAGTAGTGTAATTAAGAGCTATGACTTTAGGTGAACAAGGTAGTGATTGGTACAGAAGGACAACCATTCAAAAGTTTACCTGAAGGCTTCATCCACTGGAAGAGTTACAGCTTCAATCAACTTCTCATTCTGCTTTTCCATTCCAAAGCATCATTTAAGTTTTGATCCTTTCCTCTTGCCATCCTGTACTTAGTCTTACCACTGGTTTTTCAGCACATGTTTAAATCACTATGTGCCAATTTTTTTGTTTTACTGTGCACTGGATGTTCTCTGAAGAGCTTCTTCCTTCCTGTCATCTCCCTAGTTATCTGCAGCCATTTCCCAGAAATCCACTAGTTCCCACTTTCCTCTTCGCAGTCAAATCCTTATCTCATGGTATTAAATATCCTTGCCCATGATACAGCTTTGAATTGGAGAGCATGCATCTATAATCCCTCCCTGTCCAGAAGTGCACAATCTACCTGCAGGTCTTGGGAATGGGTAGTAATAAGTCCGTCATACCCTGCTCCCCACCTGTTTTGGGAGGGGCAGTAGGAAATTTTTTTTTTTTTAAGAACAAAAGTATCCCTTCACCCCTAGTGCATCATCTTTCAATCTATCCCCATCCATTATTTTATGGTTTTGACCTTCTCCCTAATTTAGTCTAAACATTAGGAATTAGAAAGATATCAGTATTATAAAAAAGGCCCAGGGAGAAGAACACAGCTATTATTGTTCAACATGTTTGTCTGGTTTATTGCATTAAAAGGGCTATTCCTGAAAGAAATAAAAGCAACTTCAGCAGTTTCTGCACCACCATGCATATACACTGCTTTCGAACATCTATGCTGCAATCCAGCAGTTGGTCATCACATCGAGACCGAAACAAGCCCTTAGGATGAATACTGGTTGAATTGCAGGCTCAGGAGCTTCCTACTGGCCATACCACAACACAAGAACATGAATTCAGCATACACAGGATCAGATCTATTACTGCAAGTCTACACTACCCATTTCTAAAGGTGGGTTGGAAACTCAATGCACTGGGAAGTTATGATGGGGGTGGGGGTGGCAGCAGCTCAGTTTATGGAAGGACAGTAGGCCAAGAACAGACCCAAGTTGGATATGCTTATACTACATCCCTTTTTTCCTTCTCCCATTCTCCCCCAGTCCCGTCCAACTGTTGCATTTCAAGTTCTTAAAGACTAGAAAGTGTACATCATGATATCTAAAGATAAACAGAAAAAGGGTTCCATCACAGCAATACTGTTACTTAGTCTGGTGCCCCACTCCCACACATCCTTACCATTTTACGAGTCCTGTCAACAACAGAATCTATTATCTCCTTCCCAATGGTGTAATGGCCTCGGGCATAATTATTGGCAGCATCCTCCTTGCCACTGATGAGCTGCTCAGGATGGAAAAGTGAGCGGTATTTCCCAGTTCTGATCTCATCTTCAAAATGCAGTTAAAAAAAAAAGAAAGAAAAATCCATAAACAAGAGCTTCTGAAATATGAAGCAAGGATCATTGGGTAGTCACAGCACAGGTCTCTACAAGTGGATGCATCAAGGCTTTGCATTCCTGCCAATAGCTTGAAGACGTATGAAAAGCAGCTACAATGCCAAGAATGCATAATAAAATGGCAACCAGTTGGAAGAGACCTGAAGGATTGTTCAGTCCAACCCATTGCACAAGTACTGAACTGCTACTCCAAAAAAGGTCACTCATCCAATGTATTCCAGTTACTACATGATTAAAGACAAGCTGGGAGTGCCTGATAAGAAGTTTAGCAGAAGAGACAAGGCAGTGAAGCAGAGCTTGGTTTTGAGATAGTAAGAGAGAGTTATGAAAAGCCTTGGGAGGGGGAGAACAACCCCCCCCCCCACCAACTTCCAGTGGGAGAGGTTTTGCAGCTTTTTTTGCAGGCTACTCTCTTGCCTCACTGTTCTAACAATTAGGATTTCCTTACCACCTGAAGTCTACTTTACTAGTACTTTAAGCCATTGCTTTATATCTTGCCCTCTACAGAAAGGAGGGCGGGGAAGAGTTATTCCCCCACTTCTGTACAGCTGTTACGTCCCTCCTTACATCAGCTTTTCTGCAAGATGAATATGCTTAGTTCCATCAGCCTAGACTCATATGGCTTTCCTTCCAATTTGTTTGTCACCCATCTCTGGACCCTCTCCAATTTCTCTACATCCTTCTTAAAGATGTTGAGCCTAGAACTGCATGCACTACTCCAGATAAGTCCTAACCAGTACCAAGTAGAATGACACTATTACCTCCCATCTTATACCCAATATGCGTGTGTGGGGTTTTTTTTTTTGTTTTTAATATAAAGAAAGAGTGTATCACATTTATGCATCACAGTTTCAACAGGAGTCAGCAACACCTTTTCAGTAGTGCTGCCCCCCTAGTCAGTCATCTCCCATTCTGAATTTGGCCTTTTGATTGGTCCTCCCTAGGTATAGCATCTTTCATTTGTCTGCACCAACTTTCAGCCTATTGTCTCAAGCTCATCTTCCCAATCCATTAAAGCCCTCTGAATTCAGCCCAGGAACCATATGAGGAGAACAAGAAAGGATACAGTAGGGAAACAAGTTCAGAGGAAGAATAGATACAGGAGACAGCAGAACAGTTTTCTGGGAGACGTGGCATTATTAGTTTGCCAAGAGGGCTAGTTGTTAATATTAGACGGATTGAGACACACTCCCAAGACTTTTCCACAAAGCCAAGTGTTGCAGGGCTCATAAGGAACATGCTCAATAGGAAATAGGAGAGGAGGATATCAGAGTGTGGTCCATTTTTGAGACAGCCTGGAAACCCCTGGTCCGAGTTACATGACAGGCACATAGCCATAACACAAACTTTTTCTCAACCCTGCCTCACTTCCAAATGGTGAGAAGTTTTCTGCACATGTACCACAGTGGAGGTGGTGTGTGTTCTCCCAGCTTGCCATGGAAAGGCTGAAGCTATGCTGACAGCTTCTGTAGATTTCAGTATCTTACCTATGACAGTAGGTTCCAGGTCTATGAACACAGCTCTGGGCACATACTTCCCTGAACCAGTGTCACTGAAGAAAGTCCCAAAGGATGAATCATGTTGTTCTTTTGCTTTATCAGTAGGAATGGTCCCATCTGGGTGGATCCCATGTTCTAGACAGTAGAGTTCCCAACAAGCATTGCCCATCTGAACTCCAGCTTGGCCAATATGGACAGAAATACATTCCCTCTAAGTAGGACAAGGAAGAAGGTAGAATGAGTCTTATTTCCAATTCCATGCCTTTCCACCCGTTTCTTGAGAAGGAGCTGAGGGCAAAACCAGCAACCCCTTCCTCATTAAGATATGTTATACTGGCTGACATCCTGGTTTTTTAATTCAGGTTTTTTTGTTTGGTTGGTTTGGGGGGGGGGGGGGGG
>NW_017729008.1:41875976-41876791 GCF_001723915.1 Gavialis gangeticus | reverse complement strand
TTTTTTTTTTTTTTTTTTTGTGGGTGGGGGGGGGGGGGGGGGGGGGGGGTCAGGGAAAGAGATGAAAAAGAGGTTAAAATAATGATGTAGCAGGCTGGGAGCATGGAGGAGCATATACAACAGGTCAGGTTTGAAAAAAATCATGCCCAAGCAAGTATAGCCATAGACTTCTATTGTGCAGCTATACGAGCAGTGGGTTCCTAGTCTTTTTCCTATGGCAACTCTACTTCCAGCCCAGACCTGATGCCCATAATGAAGTTTGTGGGGCTCACAACCCCACTCACATGGGCCAGACCTACATTACCAGTTATTCAGCACAAGATGGCAATCTTATGTAGGCAAATATTGAACAAGGATACCACTGCCCGTATATGCCAGGATTTCAACAGGAGTCTTATGTACCAAGTGGAGATTTTGATGTCTAAAGCTGGAAAGGCTATTGGGGGGAGTGATCTGGTAGAGGGAAAAACACGTTGTGGGTTGAACTTCATTGTAGCTGGATTTGGATAGCTTCAGAATAGTATAGTCATAGCTAGTTAGGATGAACTGTGTAATGTGCCCTGGAAGTCTTTTCCTGATACTCATGTGGGTTGGCTGTGTTTCTTTAATTGCTGCCTTTGGGTGGCTAGGGAACTTGACTGTTGGTGTCACATATTGAGGGCAGGGTGCAGGCATCTCCCCAAAATGAGGTTTTTGGCCCTTCAATCCAGCTAGTTATGGTCAAGAGATTCTTTTGGGTTTGCTTGGTTTTTTTCTTGGCTTAATTTTTCCTAAGATGCTCGAACTTTAGTTTAGTGTTTTCAAGGAGTAAGAGG
>NW_017729008.1:41863033-41870976 GCF_001723915.1 Gavialis gangeticus | reverse complement strand
AAAAAAAAACCAGCTCTGACAGAGGTTATTTGGGAAAACCTTGTTCCACCCCCCTTCCACCCAAATCCAGGCATAACTAAAATTCCATGCTTCGGTGGTCTGCTTTCTTGCTGTGCCATATACTTCTCAAGGAGATAAGCCTAGCCCTGTAAAGAAGTGGGATGGGGAAGAGGTGCATTTATACAGGACCAAGGGAGGTGCTCCAACTGCTTGCTGCTGTTTTTATTTTTTCAAATCAGCTGCATGGGACTAGTAATGAGCTCTAGTTGACAAGAAGCAACACCCTTTGAAGTAAAAAAAACAACACCCCCCCCACCCGCCATGCACAGCAAATAGCTAGGCAGATAACCTTTACATTGTCAACATGCTGCCCACTAAACAGGTTGTGAACCATCCCGCATCAATAGATGAGGGTTGTACTGTAGTACACAGTACTCACAATATTAGGAGTTCAACAGGGGCAGTTCCAGGGGGTTGTAAAATAGTTAAATACCAGCTGCCTGGTATCACCAGCAGCATCTCTCTTGAGGCTGCAGTGAGAGTCCATTGACTTCATGGCCCATTGTGATCTGCCCCATGCCTCCTAAACACTTCATTCCACAATGTGTTAACTATCTCTTTCAATGGTCTTGACTTTTCACTAACCAAGCTATCCTTTCTTCAGCAATGCTGCTGTCTGTTAGTTGCTCCCAGTAACATAACTCCTATTTAAACAGGATTACAGGCTGGGGTTGTTTGGTTGGTTTATTTAAATTCTAGCTAAAAACATTAACTCAGGTGTGGAAATAGCTGTCAATGAAGCATTGGATGCACTATTAAGATTTTAAGAAAGCCTTTAAAAAAAAATTAGATGGGGTGGGGAGAAAATAAGTGAGGTGTCCATTGAATTCTGATGAAACAGAATCTTTTGCCTACTTAAAAATAAAATAAAACAACAAATTAAAGTACATTCCAATAAGTGTAGCCCTTTGCCTCTAGCTTATTAGTAAAAAGTCTCATTTCTTTTCAAGACAGCCTATTTTTCCGAGTTAAGTGGGATGATGCACCACTATCTGCACTCCCATTTCAAAGTCCTACATCCACCCACAGAGTTTAGTGTACGATCTTGAATTTGAAAGGCATGTTCCACTATTTCTGTTGAGGGGCAGGAAGCAGCAGCTGAAGTGAAAAGATGAGTCAGATCTTTCCAAGCCTAGCAAGCCCTTGGACTTGCGCAAGGTACTCTATTCTCTCACAAGCAAGCAACACATTCCTATTCATCTCACCATTTTTAGGTACAAAGTCATTCAATCCAAAGACTCATTTACACCTGGGCCAACCACAGGAAGCCTTGGGCACAAGCCTGGAGCAGGGCTTGCACTCCTGCCTCTAATGGCTACAGCAATATACCTTATCTGCTACCACATCCCAGAGATGCAGGTATTACTTAGGATCCTCCCCGCTTCCCTGCAGAGACTAGATCACCCTAAGTAGTCAGGGAGGCAGATTAGAGAAGTATGCAGTGGTAGTTACTAGCATTAAAAGGAGGTTTCACCATATACATAAGGTCTTAAAACTGACCATCATAGCCTTGCTCTATCAGCATATGGCCACTTCATTATTAATACTGGAAGGGCCAGATTTTGTACAGCATTATATCACTTCACATGGTGACAGAAGCTATAATTAAGATTGCAAAGCAATTCCAGGATTAACCTTGGTCTCAGAAGCACATAACCTTCAGCTTCAACTGAAGCTTCCCCCATGCTCTGTCTTCACAAGTGGGAGGGGGAAGATCTAGTTTGAACAAAGTCCTTCTAGCCATCACACTCATCTATACCCTCAGCTAGGATTTTATTATTCCTTCTAGTTGGCATGTTAATAGTAACTGGTCAATGAGGACTATGACCTTTATGAAACATTAGCAAGATTAGTCAACTGATTACAACACAACACATGCAAGGTGGTTTGCACTGCAGCTCTCAAGCATACATGCAGTTAATTACCCTGGCTAATCTAGGCACTGTTAAAATGTGTGCTTTGGTAGACACCAGACCACTTTCAGGATTTTAAAGGATTTCAGAAAGACATGAGTCATTATGTAGGAGTTTAAGGTGGCAGTGTTTGTAGTGCAAGTATTCATGCGCTTCAGGGTAGTTTAAGGGTTACTTGCAGAAAATTTAAAGCAACTTAAGGTTTTATGGTATCAAATGTCTAAGCCATAAAGTTCTGCACAACTGAGTTTGTCACTACAGTACATGAAAACAGGTCTTTTATGCCATAGTAGTTTTCTAATATTTAAATAAAAATGTAGGCTACATGCAAATTGCACCTTCTAGTCACCCAGCAAATCTATAACAATAGTTTTGCCAAGTGAGAAATTCAACTTTGTCAAGTTTTTAAAAAAGTTAAGTCAGGAAAAATGGCTGAGTTAATGCTGGAACCACAGGTTCAGTCAGCCTTTATTGTTGGTGCTTCCTACACAAAGTAAAATGCTTTTTAGAAGTTAGATTTAAGAATTGGAATTATCCGAGTCAGTATAATTTTTTTTTGCCCACCTCTTCCAGTTTCCACAAATTGGCATTTTAGCCTGAGCCTTATATTTAGTCTCAAATGAGAAGAGGCAATTTAACATAAGAAGCTTTTGAAACCCAAAGCAACACTTGCATGTTTTTTTTTTATAATCACACCATTCTTTGATCTTCTCAAAGAAAACACTTTGCTTCCACAATTTCAAAATGATCATTTACATGGGGCTAATGACAGGCTGTACCCCAGAATAGTTAAAGTGGCTAGAATGAAAACCCTTCTGCTACACAAGCTTGGGGCAAAAAGCATAATCCAGTATTCTTCAAGGCTAAGCTGGTTACAACAACACAGCTTTCACCAATTCTGCTTTTATTAAGTTCCCCAAGAAAGGGGGGCTGGGAGGAAAGAGGAGCAGGTAATCTTACCACAAAGTTACTGAGACCCCATAGCTCTAGGAGTTTGGCTTCAATAGTCAACAATCCCCCCTTTCCCCTTTTGATTCTTGCTCCACCTAAATTTAAGCCAACCACCTGGGAGGGGTAGCAGCATTTCTATTGAGGCAGTGCTGAGAGATTCAATTGACTTCTTGGCTCATAGTTTAGCAGGGAGATAACACTTTTTTTTTTTTTAAATGGTCTTGATGTTCCACTACTCAAACTATTTCTTCTTCTGCAATTTTTACTGCGTTAGACACTACTGGTAAAGTCTCCCTTCTGTCACAGCCCTGAAGATGGTTTTTAGCTCTAGCTAAAAGCCTTAACTCAGGTTTGGCAATATTAACTCAGGTATTGAAATGGCTGACAATAAAGTATAGGAGACACTGCTAAGATGGCTAGATTTTGTTTTATGAAGCCAAATAAGAGATATTATTATAAATTAAGTGTATAAGACTAAGGATGCAATCACTTCTCACAATACTTGCTTAGTTTGTGGGGGCAGGGGGGTAAACTTTATAGTCTAGTAAATTAGTGGACATTCCAGTAATGATTTTTACTTTGATCTTAAGCTGAATACAGTGCTAGCTTCCTAGCATATTAGTAAAGCATCTAGTTTCCTTTTAGCTGGAGAAAGGGTTGTGTTATGGTAGGCCACACCATCTGCACTCCCCCATTCTTAAATCCTAGCTCTGCCCACAGGCATTGGGATTCGTATGGACAAACCCAAAGTTAAACAGGAAAGGAAGCTGTTTGTTGGTGGCAAGTTTATCAGCCATGACATCAAGAATGTTTTAGCCCCTCCTTTACACCAGGCCTAACCCAGACACAGAAACCCAAGGAGGAGCATATCATCTTTTAGACAAGATCATCTATAGCATTTCAGTAATAAATCAGATTTATGGAGTTGGCTCACAGCTGGAGCTTTCAGCACAAGTAGTTTTATGCCGGCTGTTAAATGAACCGAGCCAGCCTGAGAGCACAAAGGCTTATCAGGAACATCTAAAACTTCAGACTTATTTACCTGCTTGAGAAAGAAACATAATACAATCAAGCAAGAAGAAAAGCAATTATGAAGTCCCCCACTTTCTCTCAAACACATGCTAGCTCTCCAGGGGCAGAAGGAGTTCTAGTTTTATGGGTAAGGAGAAAGAAGAGAAATACAGGGCACCCAAGAATACTTGCCTCAAACTTAAAAATTCCCCAAGCAGGCTACTCTAGTTTCTTTCCATTAATTTAAAACTAGAGGACATAGTTCTCTCCTCCTCCTGCCTTAACAAGCAGCTTTAGAAGAAGAAGAAAAAAAAAGCCCAGCTTTTCCTTGGAGTACACTCACTCTCTTACTTCCATGAAGTAGAGAAGGATCATAAGGTTCATGCTTAAGAAAATGGTAGACTTACCATTGTTATAGCCAAACCACACCTAACCCCAGCACCAACAGTAACATGCTAATACAGCTGGTTTCTGTCTGATTTATAGAAGTCTGTGAAAAGCCCAGCTGTGCAGGGGCCAGTCCATTGTGTGTTAAAGGGACAGCACTGCTTTCTTTACCCACCACCCCTGTGGAGCTTCATGGCAGGGCTGGTGGGGGAAATTTTCTGGGACTTGTGTTTTGTAGGGGTATTCAGTTCTGTTAAAAATTAAGTTGTATAAAATGAGTTGAAGTTCAATTGCATCTTGGAAGAAAACAAAGGGGGAAATACTTCTGGCGGTGTCCACATTTATCCCCTGGTCATTTGAAGAATGGAATCTTTTTACGATGCATTTTTGTTTCCCTTGTCCATATGGTATTACAATACACTACTAAATTAGAAAGTCAATATGAGAACAAAACATTTTGATTGACCTCAAAAGCTTTCTTTTCTTTAGGAAATCTCCTTCAAGATGTCTGGGTGCTAGAGCAAAGCCAGATCTCAATCTTGAAATCCTTCATGAAACAAAACTTCTGTCCTCTGTACAGCTCTGATTTACCCTGGATGCAATAAGAGAGGAAGGGAGGGCACTGGCAAATGGAGCCATTCATATGCAGACTCCTTAGTTAATGAAGTTCATTTCATTAATGATATAGGCTTATGTCCTACAACTGTGGGTGGATCCCACAGTGCACAGACTGACTCAGCTATACCAGTAGCTGTATGCAAGTAGGATCATGAAAACTAGTGCCATGCTGGTATACATTAGACAGCAAGGAGCAATTTTAATCCTGTGACCATTGTGCCCAGCTCCACTGAAGGTACCTGAATTGCAGCAGAAACGAATGTGGCCTCTGGTAATCGGTGACACTGAAGACTAGGGTCTGCTTTGTTTGGGTGGACAGACATACCCGTAGTCACCATGTTTGAGGGGCCTACACCAAAGCACGGCGTAGCCTATTATTGTTCTCTATTGCTATACTTAATAAGGCAGGGATGCCTCAGTCGAGCCTGGGTCCTCACTGCACTACATACTGGATGTATTCCCTGCTTTGTAGAGTGTATGGGGTAAATAGACAAGACAGGCAAGGGGCAGGAGTGCAGAGAGGTGATGTCTATCACTTCTGTGAATCCTCTCGCATTGCTCCCATCTCTCTCAGTCTTCAGTGCATTTATCTTAACAGCAGTGCTGTGAAGTAGAATAGTGCTGTTGTCCTTCTGGCATATGGAGAGGAAGCGAGGCCAAGTGATCTGCCCAAGTCACAGAAAGTCTGGAGCAGAGCAGAGAACTGAGTGGGGGGCAGCCAGGTCCAAGCCTAATACCATGATTGTTGGACCATCCTTTCTCTTGTCTGAGGTCCCAAAGCAAATGAATAATGGAGTTGGGAATAATATCCAGTTTTCTTGACCCCTACTTCAGTGCCTTAACCACTGCTCTGCATTGCCTTTCCAGTGGCTTACAAAGGGAAGACTAAACCATTTGAACCTATGGTACAATATATGACAGAGATGTGCTTACACATGGTCATTCTGGTTGTGTAGATGGGATGAGTGGTCCTTCATTCTGGATTTGGTACATGCAACTCAGAATTGGGTCGTATCGGAGGGGTGTGTAAGAGATGCTTGCACTGTGTCTGCATGAAATGTGTGTCTCCTGAGGCTAAAATTAAGGGCTCTAGTCTGACTCTCATCATCCTTGGACTCCACTAACTTCACTTGTAAAAGGGGATCGACATCAGATCTCAACCTTTTTTGCCTTGAGGCACCCCTCAATAGACACAAAACACCCCTTGATAGACTTGAGGCACACCTCAGAAAATGCCTGCTGTTAGTTTTCACTCTCTTTTTTACTACAGAAAAAAACTAGAGCAATTCTTCTGTTGCAAACAGCTCAGAAAGACCGCAACAGGTCAGAATGTTTTTACCAGTATGGATTCCTATTTGAAAATGGGGTTTATCTTGTGAATCATGTTTGCACGCCTAACAGGGCTAACATTGTGTGACACCCTTTAAAAGAGTTCAAGGGACCCCAGTTGAGAATCACTGGTCTACAGTACCTCTAAAGGTAAGATGTTTTAGACAAGCCACAACTCTTTAACCTACCAGAAAAAAAGGTTAAAGAAAGCTTGAAAGCTCATGATAGATATATTCAGACTAAAAATATGGGGCAAGTATTTAACTGTAAGGGCAAGTGGCCAGTAGAAAGACAGGCTTTTTAATATGCAGAATGAAAAAGTGAAAAATGTGCATTTGTGGTCAAATGAACCATTTTGTTCAACCCAAAATGAATAATTTGCATTCTATTTGGGGCATCTTTATGAAAAGCAATGACATTGACAGGCATGACAAGCACTATTGACAAAATCAGGGAGGAAGGCGCAATAATTTCCTTTTCCCCCAATAGTCCAGGTGTTAGGCCACTCATGCAGGATATATAAGACCATTCTTTAATTCCCTTCTTTCCTGGAGTGGATTTACCCAACATTTGCAAGGGCATCCCCCTAAGTATCATGCTTTAAGCCTGTGATTTTCAACCTTTTTCATTTGTGGACCCCTAAAAAAATTCAAATGGAGGTACGGGCCCCCTTGAATTGTAAGGGTGGTTATTCACATACTTTTGGCTGATCACAGTCATCTTTCGCAGACCCCTTAGACATAGTGTGCAGACCCCCATGGGTCCACAGATCCCAGGTTGAAAACCACTGCTTTTGGCCATTTTGGAGGTAGGTTACTCTGGGTCCTGCCTAATGACCCTGCTTCATTGTATAAAATACTCTCTTGTTCCTCGGATCAGAGGCTGGAACCAAGGTGACTCAACTCCTGGGTGAGTGATACAACTACTTGGCTACAAAAAGCGTCTTTTTTTCTTATACATATACAAGGTGGAACAACTCCAACAGCTCAGATTGAGGTTCACTCCTCCTCAAATACTAGAAAACCCTTCCTAAAGCCAATTGGTTAGGAGTATTTCCTGATTATGGGCTCAAGTCCCTTCAGGCAGATGTGGGAATTAAAACTATGCCTCCCATATTCTGGGTGAGTACCCTCACTACTAGGTTATAGGATAAAAGCCTCAGGAGAGATATATGGTGTGCACCTTCCTGCTGGCTCTGTTTTATTCACCTAAAAGTATTTGGCAAACCTGATGCCAACTCAAAGTGTCAGGCAACACACTAGTCACATACTACAACAACAATGACTACTACTACCATTATGTATATTTGAATCTCCGTGGGGTGAGATATATATGTCAGAGCTGGTTGTCTTTTTTTTTTTTAAAGATACAACATATGGGCTCTATTAGGAGACATTCTTTGACTTGGAAATCAGATTAGATTAGCGTAATTAATCCTTCCTGGCCTTAACATCTATAAATAATACATCTAGTCTAAACATGTTCCTCTAGCGTGAATAAAATAGCAAGGAATTTGTTAGATTTCTTTAAAAGAATTTCAGACTCCAAAGGCCAAAATTCCCGTCCCAGTAACACTGGTGTGTGCTGTAGCATTGCTCTAGACACCGAACCCTATGGACTGATTTCTGTCTTATTTCATAGATTTCATAAACATTTGGGCTGGAAGGGACCCTG
>NW_017729008.1:41848368-41860555 GCF_001723915.1 Gavialis gangeticus | reverse complement strand
TCCCCATGGATTTTAACCCAGAGGGTCTCAAGTTGTCCACGGTGGGTGCCAATGTCAGCTTGCAGGGACAGGTGGCTTTCCTTGTCATAGAGAGCTACACCCGTGCCCCTTTTGTCCACTCGATCCCTCCTGTATAGGGTATAGCCGTCTATACCCATGGTCCAGTCATGGGTGGAGTCCCACCAGGTCTCTGTTATCCCAATGACATCGTAGTTATTTGCATTTAGGAGGAAAACAAGTTCCTCCTGTTTATTCCCCAGGCTCCTGGCATTTGTGTATAGACACGCAAGTGTCCCCTTAGGGGCTCTTGCCTTGCTTACATTTTGTTCCAGGGCTGGGGCTGGGGTGGGATCCCTTATGTGCCTTGGCCTGCTGGCTTTGCAAGGGTCACTCGGTGGGCCAGCAGCGGCAGTAGTCCCCCGCATTCCCTGGTGGGCTTAGTTTAAAGCCCGGTGGAGCAGGTCAGCCAGTCTAGCTGAGAAGAGCCTCCTCCCCAGAGGAGAGAGGTGGAGGCCGTCCCTTCCCAACAGCTCGCTGCCTCTCTTTCCAAAGAGCGGACTGTGATCATGGAAGCTAAAGCCTTCCCGATGACACCAGCTTATTCACATTAAGCAGCATCTTGCTTGGAGTACAACCCCTGAATTCGCTAAATCTCACTGAAGTTTTGCTGCTGCTCTTATTGAAAAGCAATGTATCACGGTCAAGATTTTTTCCCCCCTTTTTCTGCAATTGGAAATGAAAGTTTTTGGAAACACGCCTCTCTGGCAAAGTTCCCTTACTGAGTTAAATGTTTTTTGTAGCTTGCAAGACTGGCCTGGTTGCAGAGTGGCAATCTGCTTGGCACTGGCCTTTCCCTATGCAGTGCCATGCATATTAGGTGGTCACATGAAAGAATTATCTGACAATATGACTGGAGACTGGCAGGGCTTGGTGAAAGAGGGTTGCTTTAATGAAAATCCATCTAGTATGGGACAAGCACATGGTGTTTGTCTCTGGGACTTAATTCAATGGTGGAAAGGAAATAGTAGGCAAATATGTACAATCCACTTTCCTTGGACATTTTTCATTTGAACACACAACTTCAGAGAGACCTAGACAGATTGGAGGGCTGGACCTTCAGACACCTAGCCAGATTGGAAGATTGCACCAAAAGAAATCTCATGAGGTTCAATAAGGACAAGTTCAAAGTCTTGCACTTAGGATGGAATAATGCTGTGCACCAGTACAGGATGGGGACCAACTGGCTGGGCAGCAGCTCTGCAGAAAAGGACCTGGGGGTGACAGTGGACAAGAAGCTGAACAGGAGTCAGCAATGTGACCTTGTTGCCAAGAAGGCTAGCAGCATCCTGGGCTGCATTGGTAGAAGCATTGCCAGCAGATCAAGGGAAGTGATTATTGCCCCCCTATTTGGCACTGGTGAGGCCACATCTGGAGTCCTGTGCCCAGTTTTGGATGGAGGATGAAGCTAGACTGTTCTCAGTGGTGGCAGATGATAGAACAAGGAACAATGATCTCAAATGGCAGCAAGAAAAATTTAGGTTACATATTAGGAAAAACCGTCTCACTAGGAGAGAGCACAATGTATAGGTCTCCTCTGTAACATGCTGCGCTGAGTCTGCCTCGCAGAATGGCAGGCACTCCTACGTCTGAAGGGTCTGGTCTACTACAGCCCCAAGCCCTAGTGTTGACCTGTTTAGACAACCTAAAGGTGACCAACATTAAATGGGTCATGAGTGAGTTGCCATGTAAGGATACCTTGTAAGCATTACTGAGTGATCTAGTAATCAGTTCAATAAAAACAGGTCAAGTGTTAATCTGGTCATCGCAACAGTAACCAGGCTTAAAACTGGTTTAACTGAAATTCTTTTAAAATGCATTTTTTTGGGGGAGGGGGATATTTCCAAGTCCAGTTGCTAGAGAACTGTCTGGGACTCGAGAGAACTGGATTCAAGTGCTAGCTCTGTCACAAACTCCCTGGGTGACCTTGGGCGAATCACTACAGCTCCCTGCCTCAGTTTACCATCTGTATAATGGGAATAGACAGCACTTCCATATCTCACTGAGGGCCTGTCCCTGTCAGGACAAGTCTGAGATGCTCAGACACTCAGACCCAGCTAAGTACCAGGTCTAGAGAAGTGAGCATACCCCTTGGTATCTCTGAGACTGCCCATGGACCAAAGATCTACTGCCATGAAACCACCCCACGGCAGAGGACTTGCTTAAGATTGATGCACTGCTTAAGTCCTAGCTGGGACTCTTAGATCCAGATCCTGCAAATTCTTTGGCATATGCTTAACTGGAATGACAAACGGATTCTCTGAAGTCAAAGTTACGTAAGCAAAAGTATTTCAGGGATGGGGTCTTAAATGATGCATAGGGTTGAGGAGTGGTCTATGCAGTGGGGTGAATCTCTGTGAGAGTAAAGAGAGGTCTATGCAGTGGGGTGAATCTCCATGTGAGCAAGGGGGAGCAGAATAATACAAGCATATGCCCCTGCTTGCACCCCTGTGTCCATGTAGAGCCCACTAAACTCAAACCCACTAACCCCAAACCCACTGAACTCAGCGGGATTCTGGGCATCGGCTAATTTGGATGGGGTCCATCAAGTGTCCAAGATGCAACATACGGCTGATCATTTCATTACCAGTGATGATACTGATCATTATTCATTTGTCACCATGTGCTCCTCCATAGATGCATAGATTCGAGGCAGGGATAATCTATCCCTGTGGCATATCAGCCACTTCCTTCTAGCTAGAAGGAAACTGCTGCATCTGCCTTTGTTTATTTGCTTTTCAGATAACACTTCCTTTAGGGGGAAAAAAAAAACACTTGAGGCCAAATTGCATCCAATCCAAGGCTATTAAAAGCAGCAAGATTACACCAGGTACAAAGTAGCATGGAATTTGGCCTTTCATATATAATATTTCTAGGCAACACACAGAGAAAGGGTCTCTGTTGCTTTAAATGAGCAGTACTTCCCTATATTCAGGTGGAGTCAGTCCCTACCAGGCTATAAACTTCCAGGGAGAGGCAGAGGCAGCTGTTTTGCTTTGCTCTGGGGAAGTTTAGAGATTCATCATGGTAAGAGCATGCCTTATGTTTGTGTTAACTCAAATGTTGCTATATTGTCTGGATATACTTTAAAGCTACTGCTCTAAGCAGTGAGGTTCCTCCCCCCCACCCTGGAGTTGTTAATTCAAAGCAGCTTAATTTAATTGCTGATTATCTTGAACCAGAGTTTGCTCCTTATAAGGTAAAAGTTGGGTACTTTGTTGAAGTTATTTTGCACGGCCCTTCTCTGTTTTCACTCCCTCCACTTTCTGCTTTAGAGCAGATGGTGCCTGTAGAGTTAAATGTATAACTTAAAATATGAATTGCCTTCTTTCTTCCTTCCTAATGACTCTACCTTGATTATACACATATGTGGCAGGCTAAAGTTTACAGTGGCCTTTCCCCTGTGTCCAACACTTCAGCTATTCCAGCGGTATAGGGAAGCCATGCATGCTGTAGAGACTTTAATTTTTTTTTTTCTTATGAGTGGGCTGCCATGTTGCCTTTGTCTGTTATAATCCCATGGGTTGGTATGTTAAATGAATAAAGTTGCAGTCATCATCCCTTCAGGCTTTTCCGACTTCAACTTTACAGAGTTTGTAGGTTTGCAATTTAAATAACTGACTCCGCTCGCTTTAACTTAACTTAAAAAAAATGCACTCCAAGTAAAACTAGTTATGAAAATAATAACTGTCACCTTATAGTAAATTAATATAACAAAGTAAAAATACCCTTAGAAGGCTGACTGAAGTGTGACGGTGTAAATCTCATACAATGCAAAGAAAGAGGCTTTCAAAGTAACTTTGAGAGTCTGATTTCAGAGTACTGTAGCTCCAGGGACATCTTTACAGAACAGTTTAACACTTGCATTGCATTTTAAATATGAAAATGGGCTGGCTGACATCTTGCCTACAGCCTGATGCTGTAAAACACAATTTATTTTGAGGCCGCTTGCAAATATTTTTGATCTGCTGTCTGCAAACGCACCGTTCTTTTAAATGCCCATTGTAAGCTTTGCTTTTTCCTGCTGGTCTGCTAGGGGGTTTTTCCATTCCCCTTGCCTTCAGTTTAAAAGACCACAGCCCTTCTCTATCTGAAGCAGGTGCTGTGCCTCATGGACTATAAAGAGGCTAGTGATTTGAACAGCTGTCTCGTGCCAGAGCTATAGACATGCCGGTAGTGGTGACTGTAGCAAATTGTGGCAAAGAAGTATCGCAACCATCTCGGTGGTAGGGATTGGTGAGCTGAACAATACACTTCCCCAAATAGTGCAGATAATAGCTGTGACTTGAAATGGAGGAGAATGAAGGCCAGAAGGGATCTTGAGAGATCCTGGTTGGGACTAGATCCAGCCTGCAACTTTGGTGTTCCCATTACTATGTGAATAGCCCTAATGACGTCTGAATTAAAACTACCCTTCAGAATTTGCTCACTGGAGTCCCCAAGCTCCAAATACCCCAAGGGGCAGAGGGACATCGAAGGCAGTCTCTCTTCCTTGACTTTGAAATGACTCCCCTTGCTCTGAAGCTTCATCAGCTGCTGTTGTGGCCAGCCCAGACAGAGCTGTCTACATCTGATGGGACTTTAGGGAGAGAACAGATGCCTTTTTTTAAATAAGGAGGGTGTGCTAGATCATGAAACCTGACTTTTACCCTTTGGTGGTGTTTCTGCATGCTGCTGCCCATGTGCTCGGCTACAGGGCAGGGTAGCATCTTCTCCCCACTTCAAGAGATGGGCCCGAGCTGTGTTGAAGTGGTGTTTTGAACTCCCTGCCACCCAGGACAGTCTGGATCAGGGGTGGGCAATTATTTTGGGCAGAGGGCCGCTTACTGAGTTTTGGCAAGCCATCGAGGGCTGAATGACAGGCAGCCCAGGGCAGATAAAAAATTTAGAGAATAAAAATTTAGGGGCCCTGCAGGCCGGATGGAATGGCCTGGCGGGATGCATCCAGCCCCCAGGCCACATTTGGCCCACCCCTGGTCTGGATCCATTGCAAATATAAATGCCATCTGTGGTATGGTAGCATGAAAGGCCCCAGGCAGGCTTGAGCTAGTCAAGGCTTGAACTGGACTGATAGTCCTGGTCTTGCAGTCTAAACAGAGGGAGCACTGTCATCGCCCCCCAGCTTCTGAGATGGGGAAACTGAGGCACCAAGGGTAAAGGAGTTGCCCAGTTTGCACATCTGGCAGAACCTGGATCTGAATAGAGATTTCCAGGGTCTCGGTCACAGCACAGCTAATGAGTTTCTCCATGAAACCACTCCTCCAACATTTCAGCAGAACATCTTCCAACCCCTGGGGTGTTTGTCCATGCCTAACAAAGAGGACAAAACTTTACACCATGCACTCATCACCAATTTCATTTGCCTGTTGTCTTCCCCTCTTTCTCTGGCTTTCTGCATTTCATAGCTTTGTTTTTTTGCCTTCCCCAGCACGTGTCCTGCTTGCTCAGAGAGCTACAGGCTTCCTGAGGCGGGACCCTCTACACGAGGTGGAGGCTAGTAGGTTTGATCCTAAAGCCCTCTTGAAGCATCAGCCGTGCAAGAAAAGGGGTAGAAGACCACTTGCTGCCTGAACCGAAAGTGCGGGAGCTCACTCTTAGTGTGGGTACTGCGAGTCCAGGGCATTGATCCACAGGTCCCTGTGGGTTTGGTGCTGGGGAGAAGGGTGCTGAGCCGTACCCCAGCCACCCACCTGAGCATGCAGAGTTGTTTCAGAGCCAGAAGCTCACTTGTGAAGCTGCTCTGGATTCATACTCAGCCTCCACACTCGCATCTGCCAGAGATGGGGGTTTGAACAGGGGCTGAGGATGAACCTAGAGCAGTCTCTGAGGTGAACTTCCAGCTCTGGAGCATGTAGGTGGGCAGAGTATGCTTAGTCCTATTCTCCCTAACACCCCCAGCTGACATCACATGCCGAAGTTCTGCATTTCCATCCCAACCCCAGGCTGGAAAACTTTGCTTTATGGAGGTGGTCACGTGCAATGCATGTCTATTTTGTATGACCACCGGTGTTACCTGACCACTAGCCAGAGCAGTCTCCTCCCACAGCTAGGGTTGTGCGCAAGCTCTGAGTTAGGCAAAATGCCTGCAGGTAGACAATAACTCTGAAGGCAACAACAGAAAATGGTCAAGGCTAAAACTCCGCTGTCACAGAACGTGGTGAATGCTAACAATGTAGTAATGCAACCTGTCTTTAATTCCAGAGGGAGTGCATTTCTATCCATATCGGCCAGGCTGGAGTCCAGATGGGCAATGCCTGTTGGGAGCTGTACTGCCTAGAGCATGGGATCCAGCCGGATGGGACCCTTCCCAGCACTGCTTCAGCCAGACCAGCGGTTCCAGAGGTGGAACAAGTGGATTCTTCTTTTGAGACCTTCTTCTGCGAGACCGCATCAGGGAAGCATGTGCCCAGGGCAGTCTTCATAGACCTGGAACCCACAGTCATTGGTAACTTGATGGGACCAATGCCTAAATATGTGGCAGTACACATCTGCCTTCTCTTTCTGGTGTTTTTGCTGGGATTGGACTGTATTCTGATTCTGTCTTTAGCATTTTAAGTCTTAAGACCAGCCCCAGACACTTAGGCTTCCACTAGTTCTGGATCAAACTTGGAGTGACCCGTTTGTCATTCACACTACATTATAGTGTAACTTAGCCATCTGTTTTTACTGATGAAAGTTATCTTGCTGCAAGTGGTGCAGACTTGGAATAGGTACACTCAATAGGGAGATGCTGAGGATGTGGCCCACTGAGTCTTTTGATGCCTGGCTCTTAAAAGCAACCCAATAACCCAGGTTTTTTGGTTCCTTTAGAAAAATGTAACCTCTGCAATGTGCTTCTCACTGCTTTACATGCTCTTTAGGTCTCTGAAAGAGACAATGTAGTGATCCCAAGTGGGGAGTTTCTCTGTAAATGCTCCCCACCCCATGACACTCTTCATGGCTGCTCTGCTTGGTGACTTTGAATCTCTCCCTTGTGTCTAGGCATCTTGCCTTTCCAATCAGGGTCACTATCATCCAGATCTCCTGATTCTTCTTCAGATCAAGGGAACAAGAAAACAGCCTTGCAGAGTGGTGGAGGAGAGCACCTTGTAATGTCTTGTATAACTGATGCAGTATATCTTGCTGCCATGCAAAAAAATCCCTGTAGAAGTTTAGAGATGCAATATGCACAAGACAAATGGCAAGTGGTACGTGGGACCTAAATATTGCGGGCAGTCTGAACCCAACCTGCACCCTAGACTTGTAGTAAATCTAACAAAAACATGGAGCTGCACTACCTGTTCAAACTCTGAGGCATTGGTCTGGACAACATTTTTTTTTTTTTTTTAGACCAGGAATATCAAACTTGTCTAACCCCCCTGGGCCAGGTGAGGGTTGCTGGTTTGATCTATAGCCCCTTTTACTACCTGGACTGACCTCCTGTACTACATGTAGCACCTATGGTGCTGGGTCCAGCCCACATGCCAGACTGAATCTACACGATGCATGGGCCAGATCATAGGGGTCCACAAAGCCAGGTCTGGCCCATGGGCCATGTGTTTGATACCCCTGCCTTAGATCCTGGGATACCAGCATCTTGGAAATACTGTAAGTGTTGGTGTTTGTCGTGCATTGACTATGAAATACATTGCATGCAGATTCTTTAACCATTAATCCACTTCCCGCAGATGAGATCCGAACCGGGACCTACCACGGCCTCTTCCATCCTGAGCAGCTCATTAGTGGAAAAGAAGATGCAGCGAACAACTATGCTCGGGGCCACTACACGATTGGGAAAGAAATTATAGATACGGTCTTGAGTAGAGTCCGTAAAATGGCAAGTAAAGTTCTTTCCTCTGCAACACTTAACAGCGTCTTTCAGGCAGAGGTTGTGTATAAAACTTTGGAGAAAGAGGGGGACTGTGGACTGGGGCAGTGAGAAGGATAGGTTTTATTTGAAAAAGGGGTATAACAAGAGTAACAATGCAACTAGGTGTCCTAACACAACGGCTACAGTGGGTGCAATGGCTTAAGTATGAGTGAGTTTGCCCCAAACTTAGTTCAGGAGCTGTTGTTCACTGTGGAGATGGCAGAATAAAATCAGGAGATGTTGTGGCTTCTAGTAGTGGATCCCAGCTGGATGCTATATTTCTCTTCCTAAAGTGACGATCACAATCTACCTAGTGCAGCCTTTGCAACTGGACATTGTTCATTATCAGTTGGGCAGGTAAATCAAAGTAAACTGTGAACTAGTATGGTAGCCTCCATAAAATTAAATAGTAAGTCTAATCCAGACTGAATCCCAGGGCTGCTGAGAAGTACTTGGCAAGAGAAGATCTTTTTTAATTAACTACTTATCTGTCCTTCTGGAAGTCCTGCCCTAGAATTACCTACTACTTTTTACAAACCACTCAAAGTAGTCCTGCATGTGTCCCCGTAAGTTCAGAATCCTTCCTCGCCATGTGTTACTCAGACCAAAGAGATGGTTCACCTGGAAACATATTTGGGGGTAATATGAGCATTGTGATTGCAAGGCTAAACAATCTGCAGACCAACTGGAAAAGAATAGCTGAATGTCCTTCCTGCTTTGATAAGTTTGGCTAGTGGGATTGCTACCACATTGACTGCTAAAGGGGTTTTAATAGTTTTAGGATATCCAGCCTTGGGATGGGGGAGAAAAACCTGATAAATGGTGTGCTTCTAATGCAGGCTGACCAGTGCAATGGCCTGCAAGGGTTCCTGGTCTTCCACAGCTTCGGAGGTGGCACGGGGTCTGGATTCACCTCGCTCCTGATGGAACAACTCTCGGTTGAATACAGCAAGAAGTCCAAGCTGGAGTTCTCGGTGTACCCAGCCCCACAGGTCTCCACGGCAGTGGTGGAGCCCTACAACTCCATCCTGACCACCCACACCACTCTGGAGCACTCGGACTGCTCGTTCATGGTGGACAATGAAGCCATCTATGACATCTGCAACCGGAATCTGGATATTGAGCGCCCCACCTACACCAACCTGAACAGGCTGATAGGGCAGATCGTGTCATCTGTCACTGCGTCCTTGCGGTTTAATGGTGCCTTGAATGTTGATCTGATTGAATTCCAGACTAACTTGGTGCCGTACCCCAGGATACATTTCCCCCTCACCACCTACGCACCCATCATCTCGGCGGAGAAGGCCTACCACGAGCAGCTGTCAGTGCCTGAGATTACCAACGCTTGCTTTGAGTTCTCTAACCAGATGGTGAAATGCGACCCTCGCCGAGGCAAGTACATGGCTTGCTGCCTGCTGTACCGGGGGGACGTGGTGCCCAAGGATGTGAATGCTGCTATCGCGGCCATCAAAACCAGGAGGTCAATCCAGTTTGTGGACTGGTGCCCAACTGGTTTTAAAGTGGGCATCAACTACCAGCCTCCCACAGTGGTACCTGGGGGAGACCTGGCCAAGGTGCAGCGGGCAGTCTGCATGCTGAGCAACACCACGGCCATTGCCGAGGCCTGGGCCCGGCTAGATCACAAGTTTGACCTGATGTATGCAAAGCGGGCCTTTGTGCACTGGTATGTTGGGGAGGGGATGGAGGAGGGCGAGTTCTCTGAAGCCAGGGAGGACATGGCAGCTTTGGAGAAGGATTATGAAGAGGTTGGTCGGGATTCTGCTGATGGGGATGAAGATGAGGTGGAAGATGAGTATTAGCTCTTGAAATACTTCTAGGTCCAGATAAAACATCAGATAAGATACCAAGTGCTCTTAATCAGCTGGAATTGTACTGATTTATCTAGAAAGTATTGCACTGGAGACTCCTCATTTAATATCATAACCCCCCCAATTCTTATGCTGCCCCCCCCCCCCTTCCCTCCCCCCTGCTTGCATAGTCTAATCGGCTCATTAGTGCAGCATGGGCACGTAGTTGCTGAGAATATCAAACTTTACTGCTGTGCATCTGTGAAATAAAACTTAAGTGGCTAGCTTTAATGCTGGACACAAGACCTCACGTCCTCTGGGAGCGAAGGGTAAGAAGGTTTCAACCAAGGGAAGTCTCTCTTGCAACACCTTGGTGCTTAATACAGGGGAATATGCTGTGGGTCTTGTGCCTGCAGCACTTATTAAGAAACATGGCTTAATAACAGCACCTATGTAAATGTCTTTTTGTATTTCAATAAATGTTTGCTCCAATGTTTGTAAAGGGGTAAAGCATGTAATCTCTCTAAAGGCTTTCTCACGCATAGCCAATGCATCATCCATGTTTCTGCCCCAGCTCGGATGGAAGCCTAGCTTTGTGAATTTGCCAAGCCTAGGCTTATTTTCCTTCCTCTTCCCGACCTAAACATCACCATACCTTGCAGATGAAGCTGGATTGCACTTTTGTGAACAACAAGGTACTTCCCTCTTACCTGGTGCATGGGCTAGGAGTAGACTTGAAAATCCCACTAGATAACAGGAGTGACTTCATTAACAAATGGACTCTGGGGCCAAGTAAAGATCCCAGTTTAAACTACAAGGCCAATGGTTCTCAACCTTTTGAGACTCGAGGCTCCTTTTCATTGAAGTCTGTGCATTAAATAGCACCTCCTTTAAAACAAACAAACAAAAAAACAAAACAAAACAAAAACAAAACAGACTTTAAGCCGCCAGGTCTTGAAAAGCAGCTTGCAACATTTTGACTTGTCCTTGCCCACTTCCAAGTGAAGGCGGGGGAGACTTGGTACCAGAAGGCAAATTTCATTGAGGCTGATGCTGAGCTTGAATGGACTTTCAGAAGAGTGCTTCAGTATGGTAAAATCATCTATTGTGACACAAGCAACACCTAACCCAGAAGCTTCTGTGAAGGGCCACAGAGTGCTGCTTGCCTGCCTTGCTGCCTCTTTTTGTCAATGGACAACCTTGCACTATGTCCACACGCTATGTGCCTTGCTGCTATAAAAGGACCAGTGTATTGTATTCATGTGGATGTAACTGTACCCGCGACGCTGTACTTTGCACTGGCATACAAAACCACGCTGGCAACTTGTGCTAGTCATGCTGATAACTGCAGTGATATCAAGGGCTGCCTCTTAGACGCTACCCCTAAAGCTAAGTAGGTCTCGTATATGATACGTGAAATTAAGCACGTAACAGCTTTCGCAAGCAGTGCCAATCATCCTTATTTTTGGAACCAGTTTCAAGCCAATGAGCTTCAGAAATCTGTTGGGGTGGCGGGAGATCCTGTGTGATCAGGTAGGTACAGCAGAGACCTGAAACAGTCAATTTGGCTGTAATAGTTTCTGATCAGCTGTGCTGAAGACCTGGTAGAAAGCCATCCTTTATACAGGACTTTGAACTAAATGGTAAAAATGCCCTAGCATTAGAGGGACAGATATTCTGGGACTCAAGGGTAAACTGTGTTGGCCCTTTGCTATGTCACTATCCCCTTTTGGACATGACTTGGATGGTACATCAAGAGAAAAAGACAGGATAATGGCTTTATTAGCCATCATCTTTGCCTTATGCTTGCAGAGATGTGCAAAGGAGCATGTGCATCCCTGGTGCCTCTTGCTACAGGGTATAGCAGGGGGGTGGTGGGTCTCCTTCTCCTTACTGGCCAGCAGAGATGGTGTGCATGCCCCCTCTCTCATCTCTATGCCAAGAGACTGATGTCGACCGACTAGGTCTTCAGTTGTCCACAGAGAATCCAAGTATGGAAGCAAAATCCAAGTGAAAAAATTCCCATTTCCCAGTGAAGTAAGTTGTTTAAAATTTGTGTTTAGACCCTTTGCGTTGGAAGTGGGGGGACAGGGCACCAGAAGACTCTTGCATCCCTTTGAAGGCTGAAAAACTGCAAACATCTCATACTTCCAAATCACTCCAAAAAGTGCAGACATCTCAGATACTTCCAAATAAAATCAAGATGCGCTGTTAGCGGATATCTCTAAAAACTGGCTCACCAAGAGTATACCCCCCTTTTTTTTTTAGACTCCGTCTCTGAATCTGAGGTAAGCAAAGTTGGTCAAACTCACTGAATTTTTTTCCATATATTTAAAAAAAAATATAATGGTTTTTCCTTGTGCCAAAAAAATTCAGATCTTGAAGGCAACTCATTCTGTATCGGGAAGTGTGGAGTGAGGCTAGCTCAGAGTCCTGTGGCTTGTAGAAAGTATGCTCTCTCCCCCCCCCCCCC
>NW_017729008.1:41838364-41848178 GCF_001723915.1 Gavialis gangeticus | reverse complement strand
CCCCCCCCCCCCCCCCCCCCACCCCCACATGCATTCTTCTTTCAGACTCAGTAAAGGCCTGGTAGGGAATGAAGTGCACATGCTTTTTCTAGTGGCCTGACAAATATCTCAAATATATGCATTCCCTCATATAGACTCCAATCAGATTTCCCGACTGCATGAACTCTGGCAGCCCTATATGGATTACTTTAGCAGGGGCTCGCAGGGTAGCAAGGCGCTTGAGTAACATGATCCCATTCCCTGCAGCTGCACGGCCTGCTACTCATTGCAGCATCAGTGGGGTTAAGAAACCCAGCTCTGTGGGGGTGGTGGAAGGGAATATCAGCTGTCCCGCCACCTTGATCATGCGGTGGTTGATCTATTATGAGATGGTTGCTGCTGGTATGTTTCTAGAATAGTTTCCCCTTCCACACCTAGAGTTTTCTCCTCCGTGCCTCTCCCCAGGGCTGCTTTCTAACTCTCTGGTATGCAGAGCAGCAGGTTTACAGCTTTGCTCCAAGTCCTGCCTACCCCGATTGACAGAATCAGCTCAGCCATAGAGTCAAAAAAAAAAAGAAAAAATGCTTGAGATTAGGTAAAGAGCTGTACGCTCATGCGTGTCTGATTTTTTTTTGGAAAGTGGGGAGACCCCTGGTACAGGGAGGACTGCAGCATCCCAAGGCGGCAGAGAGTTAAAAATGGACAGTGTTGCTATTCCAAGTCCAGCAGTGTTAGAGCTGTTGAGCAGTCTGTGCATGGTGCACCGTTTTGTTGCTGCTTCCCAATTCCTGGCATGACCTTGCCTTTAATCATTAAGCAGCACTAGTGATTAATAATTAGGAAGATGAATCTTAACATCATGATGAAGGCATGCTGGCTATTTTCCTAGAATTGCCTTTGTAACAATCATTGGAGAATCGGTTCTCATGATTTCCCACGTTCACAGAATCCCTTCCAGCCTCTTCACAATCCTTCTCCTGAGCAGCCGTGTCCTTTTTGCTTCATTGAGCTTGCCTCCTCTATCCCTTCCCCAATGCCTATGTACAAATGCCCATGTTGTGCACATCAGGTCAGACTTGTGATCTGGCTGGACCCAGACTTCAGCATTGGCTCTGGCATTACTTAGCATGCAGCCTGCCTAGTGCCCATTGCCCGGGTACCGCTGTGGGGAAGCTGGGAATGGATGTCCATGTGGAAATGCATTGGATGCCTACAAGGCATGGTGGGGAGAACTGAAGGTATTTAGTCTGGAGAAGAGAAGACTAAAGGGGGCTTCAATGACAATCTTTAAATACCAGAAAGGGTTTACAGAGAGGATTCCTGTCAGCTATTCAGCATCCACAAAGGACAGGGCAAGAAGCAATGGACTTAAATGCAACACGGGAGATCTAGGTTGGTTATTAGGAAGCAATTTCTAACTCTGAGGGTGCCTCAACATTGGGACAGGTGAACTAGAAAGAGTAAAGTCTCCATCACTGGAGTTGTTTAAGTGCATGTTAGATGCACTTAGTTCAACCCCTGGCAAAGGCAGGATAATCCTTATCTAAACCATCCCAACTAAGTGACCTCTTGAGGTCCTTTCTGGCCCTGTCAAACTAGGATGAGAACCCTGCTTTCTGTCCATTGAGAACTAATGCTCTAAGAGACCAAGAATATTACTATTCTAAGAGTTTTTTTATTGGTAATCAGTGATTTCCTTCCTCGTGATGAGCTGCTCACGGTGAAAGAGCAAGTGGTAGGTGCCAGCCGGGATCCTGGAGGCAAGTGAGGATGGGGTTTGTAATGCCTCCACCATCAGCATTAGTGCTTATCAGGGCTTCTAGTTTCCAGGAGTTGCCAACTTCAAGCATGAAGCAGTGATGGATGCAGAAACTGGGGGTTGAAAACCTCTGTTCTCCGACCTCCCCAGGGATGCCGGAGCTCGGGCAGAGAGAAAATGCCTTTGGCCAAAAACACATCCACCTGTGGCAGCAGCATGCCATAGCTGTGATGGCCATGAGGTAGCCTTGCCCACCTGGTCAGGGATGTCCTCAGTGGACACTGAAGCACACCCAAGACCAGGGTCCTGAGGGCAGCCCTGCTGCAGCACCCCGGGGTGCCTTCACCAGGGTATTTCCAGGAGTGAAGCATGTGAGTGGGACTGGGGCATACTTGAGAACATCCTTAGCAGGTCTCATTGCCACCATGATGTAGACGTGTCCCAGAGGCTCAGGTTCCTTGTTGCAGAGCGTCCTTGCAGAAGCAGTAGGTTCTGGGTCTGTGAACACTTCATGGGCTTCTCTGATTCACTGTGACCGAAGAAATCTCCAAGGAAGTCTGCTGGCCCCAAAGAGATGGCTGGCTTCCATGCCCTAGATCCTGCAGCTCCCGGCAGGCATTGCCCATCTGGCCCCCACCCTGGGCAGTACAGACAGAAATGTGCTCCCTCCACGTGGGATGGCAGGAGGCAGGGAATACCTCAATATTTTCACGAATACACAATACAATTCCCCCAGGTGGCTGGTTCCGAACGTATACCTTCCCAGAGGCAAAGCGTACAGCACATCTGGATTCAGCATTATGGCAATCCCAGTCCTTTGGGCCGGCTCAGCCATGCTGGGGATATTAGCTTGCAGGCTGCATGCCCCGTATGGAGAGATCCCTTTTACTGCCCACGACGGCTGCTGAATGATGAGCGTCAGGTTTTACACAGCGCTTCCCATGCGGCACCTTGACGGGATTGGAAGCTCTCATGTGAAACGCATGCATTTTGCTTCGATGCCGGGGTCGGCATGGAGCAGATCAGCCATTGCCAAAAAACAAAACAATCTTTCTCATGGCTAGGGATGAACCCTTTGGAGACGATGTGGTAGATGAAAAAAAAGGCCACGTGGCAACCACTATGGCTTTACAGCTCTTACACTGCAAAAAGGGATCATTTCCAGGATTATTGTGCTAATGACCAGTGAGCCCATGTAGTATCTGGCTTCTCAGTGGGTGGACTCTCTCCTTGGGAAATATTAGGAGACCAATTATGCTTCCTCATCATTATATATGACACCTTGATGTCCCGTATTACTGATGCTGTTGCCTCCCAAGGTTGTGTCTCATTGCATTTAAATGGGTGGATGCTTAAGGCAAGGACTGGATTACACAGTCTTAGAGAGCCCCAGACACTGGGACTGTCACACAGTCCTAGGAGGGTACTATCATGGCATTACATATCTTAGTGCCATGGTCCTGTTACTTTATGAACCAGTTTAGTCTTTGTCTGTTCTGCTCCCGTTCTGACTTGAATCTTGGCATCCTTCCTCATGTCTCTCTGCCAAGATAAGAGGTGGAGTTTGCTGTGTTAGTTGTCGTTCCTACTGAGAAGACTGTAATAGCTGCTTGGATTTCAAAGAGTGGATACAAGAATCGTGTTCAATCTACCTCACTGCTATTCTGCCCAAACCCAAGCAGGTGACAGCATTGTACAAGAGACGGTCACTAGGGCACTATCTGTGTAAGGTGTGGAGAGATAAAGTGATGTGTTTTAACAAGATTTACGCTTATCGTTTGCATTTGGAAGAATGAAGACCCATGGGGGATGTGAGAACAGGCTTCAAATACCTGAAGGGCAGAGTGTAAAGAGAATGGTGATAGACTATTCTCTATGGCCACAGGGGAAACGATGAGGAGCAATGGTCTTAAATAACAGCAGATTTGGACATTGTGGGATCATAGGAAAGCAGGGATAGCAGGGACCTCACAGGATCACCCAGTCCAGCTCCCTGCTTAAGGCAGGATCATCCCTGACCAAACCACCCCAGCCACACATCTGTCGAACCCGCTCTTGACAACCTCCAAGGATGAAAAGTCTACAATTTCTCTAGACTTTTCCACTGCTTGACCACCCTCGTAGTAAGAAGTTAAAAACTTTAAGGCTATGAGAGCGGTCACGTAAACCATGCTAGAGGCCGGCCTACTGCTAATTTCAGATCCAGGGGGTGCCAATGGCCTCGGTCTTTCTCCCAGTCCACCAAAGAAACGGTAGTGGCCGAGCAGCAGAGTACTCCACGTTCCCGTCCTCCAGTGCAAGACATGATAGAAACTGATATATGCAAATGTTAATACTATATATATATGTGTGTGTGTGCATGTTAAATATATACACACACACACACAAACACATACATATATACATACACATATGTGTGTGTGTGTGTGTTAATGTAAATGTATATGTATATATACATATACATATGTATAATGTATATGTATGTGTATACACACACACACACACACATATACATATACATACACACACACACACACACACACACACACTATAGGAACTTGAATTTATAAATGACACGAAAAGAAAAAATGCCTAACTGAGCTAATAATACTGGTTAACAATCAACAAAAGCCAACCCAACATTCACTAATTTGGCTACAACCTACTATACTTCCCATTGGTAACACAGCACTTCAAATGCATGGGTACTCTGAGTTAATACTGTGATGCTCAAGAAAATGCCTTTTGCAGTCTCTCCAGTGGTCAGCAGAAGTGCAGCTCGGGGTTGCGCTCACAACCTTGGCTTCAGCTGGGTTTGCAGGCAGCAGCGGGCAGAGGACGCCGTGCCCTCTGGCTCGTCTGGTAGCTGACTCCGGCTTCCGATACCCTCGAACAGGGCTGTCCTGCCCCTGGTGCAAACCTTAACTCAAAGTCAAGCACAAAACAAGGCAACACAAAGACCACTGCGCTTTCCAGCCCCACTCGGTCTTTCAATAGCCCTTTGCTCACCCCTCATGTGGTTTCCTCTGAGCTTGCGTGCATGATGCTCAGTACCCGCTTCCCCCAGGCCAACCCAACCTCTCACAGATGCCAAAGGTGAGCTGGGACGAACTCCCTCTAGTCTCTCCTTCCCTCTCACCCCACACTCGGGCACCTTGTGAAGGGAAAAAGCTCTGCTGCTGCAAACCTCCACTGCTGGGCACATGCACACATGGATGCAATGCAGCGCTGGGCTCTTGTAAAAGCATCACATGCATTTGAATTAATGGTGAAATGTGCATCAGTGCTGAGAAAATGGTGGTAGTGGGCTTTTGAACTAAAACCCGTCAAAGGTGTTTTAGTTTCCAAGTGCATCACCACCATTTTCTCAGCATTGTGCCCTTTATACAAATGCGTGCCATGTAGTGCCAGGTGCGTTGGCTCGTGTGCTCTGCAGACTTGATTAATCAAGTCTGCTCCGACGCACTGGATTTCCAGTGCATTGGAGCAGACAATTATATGTGTATAAATGCCCGCTGTGTCCAGCCTGGAGCACTCCTCTTTGAGGGCCGTGCACTTTAATGTTGGTTACGGTCAAACACTGGAGCAGGTTTCCCAGAGAAGCAGTGAAATCTCCATCCTTGGAAATATTTAAGGGCAAGACAAGCAGACCCTGTCTAGGATAGTTGAGACAGGGATGAGCAGGGAACTAGAGGATCTCCTGAGGGCCCGTCCAGCTCTATTTTACTTTGATTTGGATGCTTGAGTTTTCATAGTGCTGATGAGCACTTGCCTCTCAAGGTCAGTGCAGGCCTCCCAAAGGAGCGTGAGCCTGGCTGAGCCAAGACCAGAAACAACTCAGATCTCTTGTACACGACTTTTACATCAGGGCAAACATTAGGAAGTTGTTCAGACCCTTGGCCCAGAGCCATTTCAGTTTTGAACGGGAGAGTTTCCGCAAGACCAGAAATGCTTGATTCAGTGTCTCTCCAGTATGAGCATCCTTCCTTGATTCAAAGCTCAGATTGAAGAGACATTTGCAGCTGAGAAATCTCACCTGCTATGTATGACCTGAAAGGACAATACCTCTAAAATTGTTTCACATTTTTTTTAAGGCTTTGGCACCAACCAAGGCGAAACAGATAAAACCCTAACCATTTTTTTTAAATCATAGGCCAGGATGCAGCAATCTGTCCTACCAGGAACACAAACTTTGCTTGAAATCACCCCACTAAGGAAGACCCACAACGCTGAAGCAAAAGAGAAGAAATCTGTGCTCTTCCCTCGGTTTCAACATTGCAGCAGACTAACCCAGAGCATTTTGCCTTCGAGTGCAAACTCTCCAATCCAGACTGCTTGCTACGGCTGTAATTTAAGTCCCCCAACACCACTATAGCCATCCTTGGCCAATTTATAGAAGGCAGACTGATATTTTTTGCTAAAGGGCTAATGCTTATTTTTCTTCTTCAGTGTTGGCAGCATGTGCCTTTATAAAATGTCCAGTGCAAATCTCTAGATATAGCAATAGTATAGCCAGCTTTTTGTTGTTAGATTTTTAAAAAAGGCATTTCAGCCAGTGACATATTATATTTTGGCTTTCTTTTTATTGGCTAAATGGTATGGTAGAACTGCCAGCATTAGCGGCTCAAAAATACATCCAATTCTGCCAAATCGTTAGAATTGCTTAATAATCATGGGATTCCTAAAAATAATACATGTGTTTCTTTTTACTACCTTCTCTGGTTTCTGAGAGTTTAGGCTCAAGCATTTCATCTTTTCTCTGCTAGTCTAAAGGCTTGAAACCTACCTTTTATTTTTAAATGAAAGCAGAGATTTCATCCAGAGAGCTGTATGACTTCGCGGGACTTAAGAAAATACTAGATATCACCTGATTCCATATAAAATCGCAAGAGTTGGCAAATCTGAAGTGGGTTCCCCCAAACTTTCTGCCGTTATGTCAACATGGTCGGATTCACTGTGTGATGTTCCCAGCGCTATTAATGACACAATTGAATTATCTCTAATGTGAGATAATTCATCTGTGTGTATTAATAGGGGACCTGTCATCTCTCAGAGTCTTGAGACATTCAGAAATTCATTGTCATTGCCCTGTTGTTTTAAATGAGGGTCAGAGCTGAAATGCGGATGGACTCACTAAGTCTAGTTTAATGAGGCACTAAGAGAGTATCTTAGTGGGGGTTGCAAAGAGGACGTTCTCAGTGGGGGCAGACGACAGGACAAGGAGCAATGGGCTCAAGTTGCAGCAAGGGAAGTTCAGGTTGGATATTAGGAGAAACTTTCTCTCTAGGAGGGTGGCGAAGCCCTGGAATGGGTTACCCAGAGAGATGGTGGCATCTTCATCCTTGGAGGTTTTCAATGCTCAGCCCAAGAAAGCCCTGGCTGGGATGATGTAGTTGGGGCTGGTCCTGCTTTGAGCTGGGGGTTGGACTAGATGTGACCTCCTGAGGTCCCGTCAACCATCATTGTCTGCAATCCTGTGATCTTTAGTCTGAACTTTAGCTTTTGGATAGATTTTTTTATGGAGTTTCTTAGGCAACAAACCTCCAAACACTTCCACAAATGCTGCTTCTGCTGCAAGAGTAGCTCTGTTGATACCATCAGACCTACCCAAGGTAGTGAACTTTAGCACGTGGGTAAGTGTTTGCGGGCATAGTTTTGTGGGGTTATTGATGGGTTATTAATGAGCTATTGTACTGTGGGGCAATACAATAGTAGTTACCAGATGTAGTAGCTTAGGTAGCTATCAGGCTGATGCATTGCATTTATTCTGATGGCTGCCTACATTGATTACAACCCCCATCCTGCCTGGCCTTCGTGCATCTGCTTAATTTTGGCCTATCAGGTTGTGACTTGTGGGCCTCTTAGGGCTGGGTCTGTGCTGTGGTTGAAGAGGGGATAATTGTGCAGACCCAAGATAGCTAGTCCAGTGACATATAGGATCTGGTAGGCAGCCATCAGCTTTTGGACCATGGTGGATGTGTGAGAGGTCACCAGGACCTTCAGCGCATACACCTAGGAAGGAGTATGGAGGACTACAGGCTTCCCAAATCTTCCACCCCGCTTTTAGGCCATTGAGACAGTATTCAAAGGGCAGACTGAGTCTGGACATTTGGTGCCTCAATGGCTATAGTTATACATGCATCCAGGAATTGAATCCTGGCTCTCGCACAGCAGACAAGGATCCTACTGCTGAACCACAACAGCGGGTCATGTAGGATCTGCTGCAATGCAAAGAGTAGTAATAGCAGTAATAATAATATATTTAGAGTTAATATTAGTTCTGAATAACAATGAATAGTAGAGCATGTCAGGTTACCTAACTCATTTAAAATTGGGTCTTGAATCTTATCTCGGATACAGACATGGGTTGGTTTTTTTTCTGCACCATCCTGTTTCAGATCGAGCAGGTCACATGCTGTTTAACAAGTGCTTGGAAAAATAAGTACTGTCCTTTTAAGAAAGACTCCGTGCAGCTGGGGTTTTCTTTTCTTTTTCCATTTTTTTGGAATGCAGGTTACACATTAGCCTGTGTGCAGAGCGTGGAGGGGCGGTGAAGTAATGCTTGGGGAATGTGTGATTCTTAACGAAGCTGTGGAGGATGGTAACCAGGAGGTCACATCTAATCCAACCCCCTGCTCCAAGCAGGACCAGCCCCAACTACATCATCCCAGCCAGGGCTTTGTCCAGCTGGGTCTTAAAAACCTCCAAGTCCACAACCTGTCCCAGTGCTTCAACACCCTTCTAGTAAGAAAGTTTTTCCTAATATCCAACTCAACTTCCCTTACTGCAGCCTGAACCCATTGCTCCTTCTGTCATCTGCCTCTATGGAGAACAGTCCAGCTCCATCCTCTTTGCAGCCCCCCTGCAGGGGTTAAAGGCTACTATTCAATCCCCCCTCGGTCTTCTCTTCTCCACACTAAATAAGCCCAGTTTCCGCAGCCTCTTCTCATAAGTCACTTGCTTGTGTTTGGACAACATTTGCCATCAACATTAGGTTTGGGTTAATAGTAACCAGTAATAATCTCCTGACTCCCGATGGCACAGTGATGGGCACAGGAACGCATACAAAATCACTGGTGTCTAGTCCAGATTTCCAAAGAGCTGTATCAACATGAGCTAATCTTCCCCCCACCACTATCCAGGAGATGACAGCCAGGGCAGAGCGAGGAATGAAAAAATATTGACCTGCCCCAGTTCCAACTCATTAGGATTAACGACGCAGTTCGAGCAAATAGTTCCTGACTCTTGATCTTAAGATTTCCATGCACTGCTATTACCAAGTAATTTTTTATAATACCCATGGCAGGCAGGGTGCTGAAGAAACCAGCCCCTACTCTGAATGGTCTATACCGTAGTGTGGCAAAATCCCTTCGGTTTGTTATCAAGAAGCAGTTGAAAACCTGCTGGTGTCTGCTTTCTCTTGTACAAATTGGCTTACTCCTCCTATGCTTCCACCTTCCCAGTCGTAGGCTTGCCAAACTCCCCTGATTAATCTAAACGGCCTATATCTCTCCGTGTGAGCCCGTTGCTTCTCCTACGTTGAAAAGAGCCTGGATACTTGAACTCAGTAACCCAAGAGAAGAAAATTGGTTGATCTTTGGGGGTTCCTTCTCCTTTGAGGAAGCCACGATGAGATGTGTATAGATTCACTATTCCCCGAACAAGCTCCTGCTTTTTTGTTCTTCTTTTAGCTCAGAATGATTTCTTAATATGGAGGGGACAGACCATCACACTTCACCATATCACAGGAAGAAGGCTTACAAACTCCATCCATCCCTCACCAGTCGATGTCCTTGTCTGATCTGGAATCAGGACTCGGGGTAGAGGTGATATCTTTTATTAGATCAACTAGATTTTTGCAAAAAAAACCTCCCCCTCTTTAATTGTTGGATCTGGAAATGAAAGCTTCTGCATCAGCTTTCCCCCCTTGCGTTCATACCGCACAATAGATGCCAGGTGAAAAAAGCAGTCTGTAATTAGTAGCTCTGCTGATTAAACTAGGTAGGAATCCATTGGCTGCCAGAGCTACTGGCCTAGCAAGGCTTACCATCACAAACGTCATCCCCTAGTTTCACA
>NW_017729008.1:41830994-41833364 GCF_001723915.1 Gavialis gangeticus | reverse complement strand
ACCTCCCCCTCTTTAATTGTTGGATCTGGAAATGAAAGCTTCTGCATCAGCTTTCCCCCCTTGCGTTCATACCGCACAATAGATGCCAGGTGAAAAAAGCAGTCTGTAATTAGTAGCTCTGCTGATTAAACTAGGTAGGAATCCATTGGCTGCCAGAGCTACTGGCCTAGCAAGGCTTACCATCACAAACGTCATCCCCTAGTTTCACACGAGGTTAGAATAAGGCTCTTGGGATGCTTGTGGGGGGGCCGACTTGTTGTGTAAGTTAGAGTGAAGTTACATGTTACATTTAACTCATATTAAATCTGTGGTGTTAAAGTTAAAATGTGCGACGAGCACTGGCTTGCTAATACCATTTGTGGCCTGCACTGGTTTTGACTTGCCACTGGTGAGCAAGGGTGTGGCTAGGACATGTGGGGTCTATCTCTGCTGTAACTGCAATGTGCTAGACTAAATACCAGCATTAAATTTAAAGTGATTTGCTAGACTAAAATTTAAATTAAAATTAAACTGATTTGCTAGACTAAATACCAGCATTAAATTAAAAAAAAACCCTTAACAAGCCAAGCAAGAAATAGTCAAAATAGTCAAAAGATGTTGTATCATTAGTCCTGTAGTGATTACAGTTACATGCACATCTCCTATTCAGATCTGTAAAACAAAGCTGAGTCTTGCTGTGCATCTTGGTGCAGTGCCTTCGACTATTTCTACACCTCAGTTAAAGCTTTTAGGTAGAACTTTAGCTGTGAAATAGAGGGGAGATGGGACTAGGAATGGCTAGCAGAGAGCAACATTGCAGAAGAAAGGGTAGTTTGAGTAGCCAAACCTCAAGACTCTTAAAAGAAGAGAGGATTGTTAACACCAACAGAGTGGAGAGAGATTAGCAGGAATCAAGGAGAGGAGAATGAGCCATGAAGTCAATTGACTCTATCAGCGCTGCCTGAATGGAAATACTGTTGCTTCTCCCAGGTAGTTGGTTTTAAAGTTTTGGTGAAGCAGGAATCAAAGAGGGGTGCAACTGCACCCCTGCCCTCCGTCCTCCTGGATCTGCTTCTGCCAGTGTGCACTACAGCAGGTCTGGCTCCATGTGAGTGTGCAGCCAGGATGCTCAATGCATCTTGTAAATCAGAGCTGATGCCTAAGGTGAGCAACCAGAGTGGTTGTCTAATGCCCCAACCTGTGTCCCAGGGCATACCAATAAGCTAGGTGAGCTCAGATCCAATGTGAAGGCACCATCTAAGAGGCTTTACCCAAGACTGTTGGAAATCCAGTGTTAGTCTTATTCTTAACCAAGCTAAATGTCGCTTGTCTCCACCCTTGAGACCTTGGTTTAATAGGTTTCCCTACTGTGGCTGCACACAGAAGACAGGCCCTGAGTTCAGCAGCTGGAAATCCAACAGATCTCTTTATGCACTCATCATCCAGAAGAGACAGATGAACCTACGCCCCCTCCCCTCAAAAGTCAGCCTTGGTCACCAAAGAAATTCCTAGCAAGGGTGCAAAATTAAGTGACTTCCTCCTACTATTGTATTTTTACTTACTAAGTACTTTCTGCATTTGAGCTGAGCACCAAGTTTTTCTCAACTAAGCAAGTAGAGCAACATCCTCCTGGTAACCTCTCTCTTCCCTAAGGAGAGACCATGCATTTGTATCATGGAGCTCTCCAGATAGCTGTTTCAGCCTGAAGTTGCACATCTGGCTGTAGTGCCTCCAAGTCTTTAAGTCTGGGACTACCAGGATTTCTGGAATACACACTAAAATAAAACTCTGGATAGCTCCCCACCCTCCAGCTGGGGCAGTGAAGGTATTAGTGACCCCATCCTCCTTCACAGATGAGGTCTCCACTGGGGTGTACTGCTCAATGTTGCAACCTATGCAGCCCATCCGTGGCAAGAAAGAGGTTTCCAACCACTATAACTAAGATCATTACATTGCTGGGGAGAAGGTGATCAGAGAACATAACAACATAAGGTCATCGATTTGGCCATTAATGGAGGATACGCAAGGAAACACCATTTCCTTACGATTCTTGACAGGCAGAAGGGACCATGCCTAAAGAAAAAATATTGGGATAAAGCTGGCAAAGGATTTGATAGGACTGAAAGTGTGGGTCTAGCTTAAGTCCCAGGCATGAACTTTCTTCCAGGTCCCAAGGCTTTGCTTTACCCCACTGTGCTGGCTGAGGGGTGGTGGATATGGCTTGGGAAATAAAATGCCTTGTGAGATCTTCCTGGATATGTCTCTTGATCAGGTAATCTGATGGCTTTCAGGAGTAAACACACCAGGATCCAGATCTGACTCTAGATGGGCAAGTAGCAATTACGTGGGTAACTTCATTCATAGATTCATAGATTCATAGATTAAGGGTCG
>NW_017729008.1:41819556-41830983 GCF_001723915.1 Gavialis gangeticus | reverse complement strand
GCAATCAGGTTGGTCTGACATGATCTCCCCCTAATAAACTTCAGAAGCATGAGTATCATTTCAGGCTACTTGTCATGGATTTTAGATCCTACCTACCCCAGAAAATATGTGGGTAGGAAGAAAAGAAGACCTCTCACCATTTAGCTCAGTTTTGTGGTTATGGCACTTGCCCACTGGATGGGATATTGTGCAAAACCACACAGCTTCACCTAATAGAAATATAGCACGGCCGTTGGCCTTCTAGGGTGCCTGTACACACCATGGGGTTTAATCCTTATTAAATTAAATAGGTTTATAAAATGTAAACTTGTTTATTTTGGAGCATCGCATCAGTGTTTGCACTGACTAGGTTCCCAGTGTAAGGCTGTGTTCAGCCTGTAGCTCAGCCTGAGACCCAGCTGCAGGTAGCAAGCAGTTAACAGTAAGCCTGGCTGGAAGGCTGGGTACAGCTGCCATAAATGACCAATAAATGAAGGTAGATCTAGAGAGCAAGTTAAGCACTCCAGGACCAGAGAGTAATGAAGGAGAGAAGAGAGGGGGCTGTAGGAGAAGAACAGTGCCTGGCTTGCCCTTGTTAGGTTTGAACCAAGGCTGTAAGTTTTGATTTTGTTTATTTTTATGCACTTGCCTACTTTAGTGTTTGCTCTGTTTGCTAGCTTGCCTATGTAAAAAAATAAGCTGGAAACCTGAATTTGGAGCTGGCCAACCTTGATGAGTGACCTGCTCCAGCCCAGCTTTAGAAGCCCCTCACCCCGAAGGGGCTTAAATCTGCCTCTCCCCCTATCCCATCAAAATGCACTTGACATCGGGCTGCAGCAGGGCTCAGAGCATCCTCCAGCTCTCCTGTTGCAAGCTGCAAGGGGAAGCTACGTGCGTCCAGGAGTAGAGCAAGGCAGGAGGAGGATGGCTCGGAGACATGGGCCCTACCCCGGAAGGGACGGGGCTGAGTCTCTTCTGCAGGCTGGAGCTGGCTCTGCCAGTTGCTCCACTGTGTGTACTATAGCAACGCCGGCTTTCTTAATGAAGCTGACCACAAAATGCCAGCCGCTCTTGTAGACGAAGGCCGGGGAGTGGCAATGCAGCCAGCTGCCCCACGCCCAGTGAAGTTATGAGCAAGAGGCTAAATAAAACCTGGCTCAGCTTGGGGCTGAAGTGCTTGTTTTGGCTGCGGTGGGGGGAAGGGCTGTAAGGGGCAGATGGGACGGAAGAAGCCTCCCCTTCCTGGGGGTTTCTGGCCCTCGAGAACGAGGAGTATTAGCCTTCACTAGGCTCCAAGCAGTGCTAGACACCGACCACTTTCCTTCATGCAAGAGCATCCTTCACGGGGCTGTAACTAAACTTCTTGGCAGACCGTTGGACCTAGTCGGGCTGAGGGAAGATCCCCGGGGGATCGGACCCCATTAGGGTGGGTGGATGCAGCCTATGCCAAGACTTATCCCAGTACAAATAAGCCAAACCAGTCCTAGCACCAGCACACTTGTGCTAGGGGCTTGTGCCATGGCTGGACCTAAAGAAGCCTCTAAAACACCGTTGGCTTGACTTGGTGCCTGTAAAACATGAGCCATGTGCCCTGAAGGGATTTGAGGGGCACCAGTGTGCCCAGCAAGTACGTCCTCTCATGTTTGCTCCCCCCTGTTGTTACACCCACTGGGGAAAAGCAGGCTGCTGTCACCCCCTGCTAAGGTGTAGGATCCCTTTAAACCTCCATGAAAGACTGCGTATGGATAGGTATTTGGGGTGCTGAGCTGCATGCCACAGGCCACAGGGCTCTGGGACACAAGTTTCATAAACTGCTTTGACCGAAATCGGTGAAGTCTGAGACTACATTCAGCCAGGCTTATCTAAAACCCGTTTCAGCCATTTTGCAACCGGTTTATGTGCACTGCACTTCTGTTCTGTTATAGGGTTAAACCGGTTTCTGATGGCTTAAACCGGTTTATGTGCAACTTCTGTCCGTAGCCAGTGAGGGGAATATTAATAATGGAGCAGTGGGATGTCTTTGGATTGGAAAAGGGTCCAGCAGCCCTATTGCCACCCCCTGCCTAGATGCAACCGGGGCTTTTTTGTGGAAAGCCCCATAAGCAGCCAGAGAGCCTGTGCTGGGTGGGCCTGGGGGAGATGCACAGTCTGCGAGGGGGTGGGAAAGAAATGACTGGCTCTGGCTTAGCTCCTCTGCTTTGGGGGTATACAGAAGAGTCAAAGACTGGGCCTGGTTCTCCACAATCCCACTCCAAATTCTCCACCCCAGGCCTGCCCTTCCTTTCTGGGATGCAGCACATTTCCTGCACCAGTTTCCTCCCATCTTCCTCATGGTGCCGTTCATTTTTTGTCCTTCTCCACTAGGTGTTGCTAGTGAAGTGGGAAAACTTCTCCCATGCCTGTTGATAATATACCTGACAGCTCAGTGGGAGGCCGAGCCACAGCTTTTAGCACAGTGCATTTTTTCTGGTGCTCTGCTGCTGCTTTGGGCTCGGTGCCGTATAGGCCTGCAGGCTCCTCTCCGTATTATCGGGGCATCTACGGCCATGCGTTCAAGCTTTGTGACCAGCATCTCGTGTGCTGGTTCTCGCCTCCTTTCCCGACTCAGAAGGTTTCATGCAGTGGCCTGTTGGGTCTGGGAGGCTTATGACTTTAACACGTGTAAAACATGCATGCTGTTAGGAGGCCAGGCCAAAGGGAAGTGGCTTGGGTCCGTTGAGGTTTGTGAAGGTCGTGAGATGTAGGGAGGGAGTTTGGGGGGTCAGCTTCATTCTGCAATCTTGCATTGGTCCCTAGGAAAGTGCAGTCTCCTGCACGGATGAGCTTCAGAGGGCCCAGCAAGCAAATGGAGATTTTACAGCTGACATCTTGCAGTAACACCTTGGGGCATTCACTGAGATTGGGGCTTCGCTGTTCTGGGCCCTGATTCACAAATCAGAGAGCCTTTATCCTAGAAAGCTTTTGACCCATCAGTGAGCCATGGTAGAGATCATCCTCAGATCAGGGGTCGATGGCTAAGTAGGCAAGACAAACAGAGGGTCAATGGAGAACAGAGGGAGGTAAGGTGACTTGACCAAGGTCACAGAGCGAGTCGGTGGCAGAGCTTAGGCAAGATCCCCCCAGGTCTTCTGACTTCAAGCCCAATGTTTTCTTTGCTGCCTCTCCCAACCATGGGAGCCTCTTCAGTGAAACATGGTTAAGGGCTGCTGCTGATCTGTTTCTTGCCCTGAAATGTCACCTGCAGTTTAATTTTAATTTAATTTAAAAGTGAGCTTCCAACCTAGCCAGAATCTCAGACCCTGCATTATCCAAAGCTGCCTGCTTAGAAAGCTTTCCCGTTGCCTACTTCGGCCTGGACTGTGATGCTTTTGCAATGCCGAGGTGATACCAGTTGTCAGGGGCAGATTAAGAAAGCGCGTGTCAATGAAATTCGTGGTAAATGGATCTGACGTGAGTCTGCGCTCCTGCAGTTTCCATTCAGAGTAGCCAGAAGAGAAATATGTAGCCACGAAACACTGATCAGGAGGGCATAAGTTAGCATCCCTTCCATGTCTGTCAACACACTCGCCGGCTCCGCGGCGTAGATGTCATGGGCAGGGGAGACACCACCCTGATGGTGCTGGTCCAGGTGGTTTTGCTGTGCCTGGAAGGGGAGATCCCCTTTCTCCCGACCTTAAATGACTTGGTGTAGCTGACGGTAGGCATCCCTACAAGAGTCTGCAAGGGCTTCGCAATGGGAGGATGGGGATGGGGGATTGCTCTCGGGCTTTCCCTCTAGCCTGCTCCTTTGGCCTGTTGGTTTGGGACAGGTGAAACCAGGAGGCATCTGAACCCCATGGCCTCTGGCCTTGGGGCTTGCAGGGAGGATGCCTGCTATGGATTTGGGGGTATCTGGAGCCCCAGATTGAGTCTGCGGGTGGTAGCAATACACAGACTTGAGTGACTGAGCTCTGCTCAGCTGATGGACTTTGAAATGATTTGGCTCATTTGGCCTGAGACACAAAATTAAAATAAAATAAACCAACCAACAACAAAAAAAGCAGATATCATGGGGTTTAGATGGAGTTGGAGTCTACTGTTCAAATCCAGCCTAAACCCATGTGGACTGAGCCAGTCCTCAGGGCTGGTGGCTGAGCTACGTGGCATGGTGCTCAGCTTAACTCCTGGATGATGCCCACAAGACGGAGGTGTTTCAGCCTGTGTCTGTCCAGCCTCCCTCCCATAAAACGGATCTGCCCCTCGGCTAGGATACAAGGAACCTGCATGTCTCCCAGCCTGATATGAAGGCTGACAATTTAATGAACGCAGTTGCTTGGAAGGCTACAATAAACTGACCTACTCCATGCCTCGCTCTCAGTGGCAAGGCCATTTCTGAACTGATGAGGTGGATTTTAATCACGCAGCACGGGTTGAGGAGCAGCCTTTGCTGCAAGCATCCTAAACACCTGCTGCCTTTGATTAAGCAGAGCGGCTCTGGCTTCCTGTGACAGCAGTGGTCTCCTGGGCTGCGGCAGGCTGCATGCTATTGGGGTTGGGAGCTATGAATGGTGCTCGGGGCCATGAGTATTTTTGGATTTCCCCGGTGACCTCCCCCCAGATTTTGGCTCAAGGATCTTCAAAAGCAGTTGCTGCTTCTCTTTGCTGTGCAGCTGTTTTTAGAAGGGGGTGAGTTTTTCCTGCCTCTGCTTGCCAGGATAGCCCAAGAACTGACTCATCTGTTGGTGCTTCAGAGTGACTGCAAATATCAAACTATTTAAGTTGGTCCAATAAAAGATATCAGATTCACCCCAAGAACTTTGTCTGCAAATATGAAATCACTCATGGTCGAAGGTCCTTGCAACCCATGTGGCAGCAAAGCTGGGCAAGAGGCTTGCTCTATCCGCATGTCTGTACTCCAGAGGGGTTGGGGAGCAGGCGGGTGAGTGACTGGGAGACAGCAACCCCCCGAAGTGGGACTTCAGTGGGATGGACCAGCCTTAGTCATAAAGACAGCCTGCAAATAGGTAGTAGAGGAGGAATTGGCAGAGTAGAAGGAAAAACACACCCAGCTTCCCAAACTTGAATGGTTCTGCCCCATAGCAATGAAGGCAGAAGGGCTGTAGAAGAAACCAAGGGAGAATGGGATTACCCAAGTTAGATTTCAGCCTGAACGGCAGGTGTCTCTCTGAATCATAAAATCATCAAAAATGAGGGTGGGAAGGGACCTCCGGAGGTCACACCTAGTCCAACCCCCTGCTCCAAGCAGGACCAGCCTCAGCTACATCATCCCAGCCAGGGCTTTGTGTAGCCAGGTCTTAAAAGCCTCAGTCAAAGAGTCATAGAAAAATGGGGCTGGAAGGGCTCTCAGGAAGTCACTTAGTCCCATCCCCTGCTCAAGGCAGGGTCATGCCTGCCTATATCATCCCTCACAAATGTTTATCTACCATGTAAAAATCTTAAAGAAAAAAACTTGTAAAAATCTAAAAAGCTGAAAAATCTCTGGTGACAGGTCCCACAATCTCTCTAGGGAATCGGTTCCTTTGCCTAACCACTCTCAGAGCTAGGCAGTCCTTCCTATTATCTACCCTCAGTCTCCCTCCCTACAATTTGAACCCATTACTCCTTGTCCTGTTCCTGAGGACACAAAGAACAGCTGGTTGCTATCTCCTATTTGACAATCCCTTTTGTATTTGAAAGCACTTACCAAATACCTCCTCAGTCTTCCCTTCTTTTAGTCACCCCAATCCTTCCAACCTTTCCCCACGTGTCCTGGTTTCCAGACATCACCTCATTTGTGTCTTCCCTCCTGTTCCCAACCTGAGGGCTGCCTGAGGATCTTTGATGACTCCAAGGAGGCAGGTCCACACTTTAACGTCGCGCTGGAGAAGAATTCCAGTCTCAAGTTGAGGTTGCAAAATCTGGTCTATCAGATTTTGGGGCATAGGATCCTTTAGGGGTGCCTGTACACATCACGGGGCATAAGCCTCATTAAATTAAATAGGTTTATAAAATTTAAATTTATTCTGGAGCATCGTGTCAGTGTTTGCACGCATTAGGCTTTCGAATGAATTAAGCCCGGTGTGCAATTCTCTGTAAATTCCAGCAAGAGGAGCTGCCCCCTGCCTGCATCCTGTGGCCTGCCCCACAGCTGTGGGCTCCACCCCCGGATAGTGCCACAAGAGAGTGGGACACACTGTCCCCCAGGCCTGTCCAGGGATCCCTACCCCGTACCCTGCCCCACAGCTGTGGGACCAGGAAGCTGGCACATGGCACAAGAAAAAAAAAGGTGTCAGCAATTCAAAATGTCATCTGGTGGACAAAGAGGCTCATTACACATCTTTGAGTGCCTTTGTGTTTGAGATGTCTGGGAACCGCCTCCCTTGCCAGATTCACTTTTCCCAGCTCTCTGTTGGCCAACACTCAAAGGGTGGCCAAAGGAAATGGTACAAAGGCACACTCAGGGTGGCCCTCAAGCACAGAGGCATCAACACCAATGGCTGGAGGAGCAAGCTGCTGACCTTTCAGTGTGTTGCCACCTGGCCCACCAAGGCACCCAACGCTTTGAGGCCCAACGATTCAATACTGAGGTGGAATGGCAGCACCAGAGGAAGGAGAATGAGACCAACATGGGGCTGCAAATCCCACTCCCCCATAAAACAACATGCCCCCATTGCTGAAGAAAGTGTGTATCCAGAATCAGGCTCCTCAGTCACCTGAGGACCCATCAAGCCTGACGCACGTCATCCTCGACTCCGAGGGACTGCCGACAACGTCATTTGCATGCAACAAATCCATGGACGTGACGCTTTAATTTGCAGTGAGCCAAATTAAACTACATCTGAGGAGTTTTTGTTTAATACACCAGAGAGACTTAAAGCATCTGGAAAACCCACTTGTGCAAACAGTCATGCCATTGCAGCGCAAGAAACAGTAAAAACCGTGGTGTGTACAAATGCCCTAGAAGGCCAAGGCACCTGCTTTATTTTTATCAGGTGAAGATGTCACTCTGTGGGTACTACGTGGCTTGTCAGAATATGATAGTCCTTCAAGGTAGGTTCTTCAGAAGCCAAAGCATGTTGCAATACACGAAGGTTGAAAATCTGAAGAGCCCCACGTTACAAGGTCAGAATGGACCATTTTGGCCATCTCGTCTGACCTCCTGTATCAAAGTAGGGGAGGTGGTGCTCTCCCTTACCTTGGGGGTCTTTAAGAGGAGGCTAGACATGCATCTGGCTGGGGTCATCTGACCCCAGTGCTCTTTCCTGCCCAGGGCAGGGGGTCGGACCCGATGAGCTGCTAAGGTCCCTTCTGACTCAAACATCTATGAATCTATTCATCTAAAATGCAGGCCTTAGGACTTTGCTGAGTTAATTCCCATTTAAACGTAAGCACATTTCTTAGGAAAATATCCAGTCTGAATTAGAATCCTCCAGTAGCTCTTGTTCCAGTGGTTAATTACCTTCCTCGTTAAAAAGGAGTGGAGCACCAATGGTCAGTGTGGGAACCACCACTGTCTGTCTAATTAACATTTTAATTTCCAAGTAATAGCTCAGGATTGAGCTGGGAACATATTAGTCTTCAGCTGAAATATTTCTCAGTCGTTCCTCATTTCAACAAGTGTGTTGAGTTGATTATGTCTCTAACGAGCCCAGGAGTCCTGCAACACTGCTCTTTGGTTTCCATTATAAAGCAAGGGTTATTCCATCCCAGTTTTTCACCTGTCTCTCCAAAGACTTTCCTATCCTCTTGGATTGCTAAAGGCTCATGGAAGGGAAGGACAGCTGGGCCTGGTTGGAGACAAGAACTGGACCTGGAAGTATTGCTGCTGGCTTGGTCAGCCCACCATAGTGCAGCGCAGTGTTCACCCCAGGAGGAACTGCTTCCCAGCAGAGGTTGCTACACGTAGCCCGACTCAAAGCCATCTCCAATCCTTCGTGAGATCATAAGACTCACCACGTAGTAGGTCAGACCCTACATCCATCTTGCCCAGCACCCTGTGCCACCCAGGGGCAGAGAGTGGATGCTGAAAGGGAGACCAAACAGGGTACGACCAGGGTTTTTTTCCCCTTATTCCTCTTCCAGTGGAGGACCCCACCTGGTTGGAACAGGCAAGGCCTATCTCACCCTGGTGCTACCTGATATCCTAGTGAAGCGTGAGGCAAATTTTTTAGGAGGGAAATATTAAACTGTAACAAAACCCCAGTTTTTACAGTCCGGCAGGAAGGGGGGACAGGATTCTTCAAACCAGGACGGTCTTGGTGCAACCAGGGTGCATGGTACCTTTCCCATGATGCAGAGACTAGCCAGACTCCCCTCTCCCATGGTATAAGCAGGGTCCAGATCTGCAGGGGTAGCAGATAAGCAGTTGAAGCGTGCTGTCCCGTGACAGACTGGGAGGATCTCTTGGGAGGTGACAGTCTTGATGGGGAGCAAGACTTGATGGCTCCAGGCTTGATGGGGAACAAGATGGCTACGCTGGTCCATGCTGGCTAGTTTGGGGGGGGTCGAGCTCATCCTTCCCCTTGGCTAGATCTGGGTGGCAGGGCTCTTTGCCCGTCTAAGCCATTATGTTAGTGCTACCCAGTCGCTGTTTTTGCTTCCTGAGGCACCCTGAGTCTGCCGGCCAAGAACCTGGCTGGGTTTTACACCTTGTGCACGTCGATGCAGCTGCGGCGCTTTACACTCAAGCCCTCCTCTCTCGACCTGGCTCTGTTGTCTCCTGCCATTTAACGAGCTATTCTGCTTCCCCGGGGATGACAGAAATGCAGTCTAGACAAATGCAATTTTCTGCCTAAGTAACAGGCTGAGTTCTCTCCCCTGACGCTGATTTGTTTCTTAAATAAGATTTGTGGCAATTGCCGGCTCCCACCTGCTTCTTCTCTGCCCTGAGTGGTCGCAGCTGCAGTTTTCCCTGATTGCATTAGAGGCTTGGCCAACAGAGAGTGGGGCAGGATGGCACCAGGAGCATTTTTTCCTAGAAAGAAGCTGGCGCTGGAGTGAGCGGAGGTGGCATTTTCTGTCGGGAAGCTGGGTCTGGCCCCCTGCTCGGCCAGCCCTGAGGGCAGTGTTAGCCAGCACTAGAGGGACCGGGGAGAGCACTCTCCTGTGTGTTGGGAGTCCTGGATCTGCCGGTGAACGCTGGCCTTGGGCTAGCAATTGCGGCTACACGTACTAGGGTTGCCTATACCTCTTTTGCAGCTCTCCGGCAGGTCTGCTCCTGCTCACACTTGGAAATGCAGGCTGAAACCCTCCACAGCCCCTCCCCGGACTCCTGCCTCTGACCCGCTGGAGAGGGCTGTCAGGGGGATGCACCTGCTGTGGCTTCGTGGCTGTATTTGCAGGCTTGGCGGGCAAGGCACGGGCGGGAACAGCCTTGGAAGGGGTGTAGGCACATCCAGGGGCTCCTCCCAGCCCAGGGTTGCAATGCTTACCTCTTTCCTGCAGCACCTGGTGTGAGGGACCTGGGCTGCTTCTCTCAACATGTCAGGGTGGGATTCACCTGAGCTCAGCTGTGTCCCTGGAGCTTGAACACTGGAAGCAGGCCCTTCAGTCCATTTGGGATAGTTTCATAGTTTCTAGGGTAGGAAGGGACCTGAGCAGATCATCAAGTCCGACCCCCTGCCATGGCAGGAAAGAGCACCGGGGTCAAACGACCCCAGCAAGGTGGTCATCTAAGGGCATGGAGCCCTTTCCCTTCTCCTAGAGACCGGAGCAGGGCTCGCTCTTTCTGTCATAACTCAGGCAAGAAGGAGAGGCCGGGTCCTTGTCTGGGACCTGGCCCTTCTCCTCCCAGTGCTGGAGGTGCGCTTTGCACTAGGAGGGTGGTAGCATTGCCCGGCCTCACCCGGGTGTTGGGAGGTTTCCATTCTGGCAATATGATGCCCCACGACCAGCCCCTTGTAGGATGCTGAGGGAAGCCCTCGGGCATGGTTGCGTCTTGGCATTAAGGAGCGTGGACAGGAATGATCACCACTAGTTGAATGAATTTGGGTGCTGGTTGCAACCGGAGCTGGGGATTTGGACTTGGGGGTGCCAGTGCTTGGATTCACGCTGGGGGTTTCTGCTTAAAGGGTCTTGCCCCTCTGTTCAGGGTCAGACTGATCACCCCGTGGTCAGACCAGTAGGGACTGCGGAGGCTTTCGCCTTCCTCTGCAGCAGGGGTTGCGCCTTTGTACCTGGGATCGCGAGAGCGCGTGTTAACAACCCTTTATAAAGGTAGGAGGTTGTCTGCCGTGGCTCCCCTGCGTTACCTGTGGCAGGTTAGGGCGCTATACCTTGTGCTGTGTCAGGGTTGATAGTAGTTTTACCAAGAGTTTAGACGATGGACGTGTATAGGATGGTTTGGGCAGGGCTGACCCTGCCTCTGGAGGAGCTGACCGCTGGGGGTCCCTTCCAGCCCCACGTCTCTATGAGACCCCCAGGGTTAGGCCCGTCCTGCTGCCCATGCACAACCAGAGCCAGGGGTGCTGGATCCGGATGAAGCAGGGAACTGATGGCTTTTGCAGAGGGGGGTTTCACCTCCGAGGGAAGGCTTTTGGGTCCAGTTGGTAGCGAATAAATATTGCTGTCTTCTGAGGGTCCAGGACTGGTCTAGGTGCAGCGAGCACCAGGTTTGGGCAGGTTCGTGTCCCCGCTGCCCATCCCCGTGAGCTCAGCAGAGAGGCTGGGATCCGAATGGACTGCGATGTTACCTTGTTCCCCCTGGAAGTGGCCTCTAGCGAGTCGCGGGGTACGGGATTTGCACTGCCGCTGCTCGGCTGCACCTTTGCTTTGAGATAAGTAGGAAGGTAAGCTCACGTCTCCAGGGCTGTCAATGCAGCCCTTTCCACTGACGAGGCTTGTGCTGGCATAATGGTTAGGCAGCGGTCCAGGGAGTTGCCCCAGGGTGAGGTGGCTTCTGCTGGCGCAGGGTGGTGCTCCACATGCACACCAGTGTAAAGGCATCTTTTCCCGGTGCAAATCTGCATCCGTATCCTGAGAAGGGCATGCATTGCTCGGAGCACGGCACAAGAGCCTGGGAAGTCAGCTGAAAGACTCCCCTTGACTTCCCTAGGCCCTGAATCAAGTCCCAGCCCAATAGATAGCAGCCTGGGCCAAACACGGAGGCTCGGATTCAGATACGTGCACAGAGAAATGCCCATTTGCAAAATGGCTGCTAATTTCTTAGGGGTTTTCCCTGTGTAGGGACAGTATAAAGGGCTCAGGGTCCAGTTGGTTTTGACCATAATCTGATCCATTTGAGTGAATGATTTGTGAATAAGAAAAATCAGGAAGGACTTTCTGGTGTGGGACAGGGCTCGGACGTGTATTTCTGAAGAGCGCACGGCCTGGGAGCTGTGGCAAGGCTCTTGTAAGGTCATGGATGTACATTATTGAGACGTGAGCTCAGTGTTGCTGGAGTGCAACAGCTCCGTCATCTCGGCCGTCTGGGCCCACAGCCACGTGACCTACCTGAATCCAGGCAGGCTT
>NW_017729008.1:41802323-41814556 GCF_001723915.1 Gavialis gangeticus | reverse complement strand
CCTTTCTGGTGTGGGACAGGGCTCGGACGTGTATTTCTGAAGAGCGCACGGCCTGGGAGCTGTGGCAAGGCTCTTGTAAGGTCATGGATGTACATTATTGAGACGTGAGCTCAGTGTTGCTGGAGTGCAACAGCTCCGTCATCTCGGCCGTCTGGGCCCACAGCCACGTGACCTACCTGAATCCAGGCAGGCTTGGATGGGCTAGGCTCGATCCTCAGCTGGGGCCCATAGACATGCTCACGGTTGGTACCTGAGGGTCTGCACTGCTGTTTCCCGTCATCTGGTGCAGTCTGAGTGTGAACATAACTATTAAAATGACATCCTGGGGCTCCATGTCCATGTCCATTGGGTCCCAGCGATGCCAAATTTGCTTGGGGGACAAATAAAAAGAAGTTGTTTTTTCCCCCTCGCCTCTTCCTCATTGCCTGTGCCTTGGCTTGGGATCTGAGGGTGAAGCAGGTGCTCTTTCTTTCTCATGCATTATTACCAGCACCAATTATCAAGACTTTTCAGAGCGTATTAGGCGAGCGAGAACAAAGCAGTCCCTTTCTCTGCCAGTTATGCCCTTTGCACATCCCTATTGCTGTTAACTTTGCAAGACAGTAGTACCAGGACTCAGGATGGTATACCTGGGTAATCGTTTGTGTTGTTTCATGCATTTACCACTTAACTGCTTTGCAAGCAGGTCCCAGCTGCTGAACTGGTCAGGACGGGGTGGGGGTTGGACTTGACGGAGGTCCCTTCCTGCCCTACTTTTCTGGGATTTTGGATCTGAGACTCTGTGAATTCACGGGACAACGAATGGTTTTAAAGAGGACTTCTGCAGAAAGGTCGATGGCGTTGAGTTCCCGCTGTGCTTTCCAAATTGAGCGACCCCCAAAGCAATCGTTCACCTGCTCGGGGCTTGGCTAGGGAGATCAGTGCGCCCCCATGGAAGGGAAATGCCTCTAAGGGACAGGCCGTGTCGGGGTTATCTCCTACCTGTTCCCCATTGGCTTTCATTGAGCAATCTCAGTGCTGTGGACTGCGGTGTGTTTTCCATTGAATGTTCACCAACCAAACCCGGGGCTGGACGCATCATCCGGTCCAGCCCCCCCACGGATGCTGGAAGGCTACTCCTGAAACCATCTTGCCTCCCGAGTACGTGTGCACATGCTGAGCGCTGTCTGTGCAAACCTTTGATGCGACCAAGCCATTTGTACCATGCTCTGCGACGTGCTGAGCAGCTGGAAGGGGCTTGGGGCAGTGCAGGCCAGATCAGGCGAGAACAACACAGCGATGGCTTTTGTACCCCGAGGTCAATCGGCTCCTGCTCCCATCCCTTCCCCGTTAGCGGAGAGAGGTTTGTCCGTCACGGGACTGACTGGCCAGGCAATGCAATTGTCCATTGCCTTCCAGGGGGCTTGTCTGGTTGGTCTCAGACAGCCCCTAATTTACTTTGCCCTTTTCTGCTGTAATGAAGTCCCTGGTCTGCCACCAGCCCGGGGATGGGGCCTGTATCTATTTCACACCCAAAGCTCCCACTGATCTGAAAGGAGGGGGTTTGGCCCTAACTGAGCTGTTGGCTCTAGAGGGTGAGGTCCTGAGAGTCTCAGGTTTGAGTTGGGTGTTGGCTGGATGCAGTGTCCTACTATTTGCTTTTGAGCTGGGAGGAAGGAGCATGGACAAATTACAATCCAGGGGCACAGGACAGAAGCAGCTGGAGTTTGAACAGCAGAGAGGTGAGGGCAAAACAAGGCCAATGCCCCTGCCCTCCCCTGTGGTCACGCCTCCAATGCAGGGTGAATGAAATGCCACCCTCGCGCTCGCACGTACACCACGTTCATGCGGTGCAAGGCACTGTTTCTATCCTTTAGCCAGTCTACGAGGGAGCTTTATGGGTTGCCTACAAGGGAGCTACCCCCTTAGCGTGTTGTCCAGCTCCCCTTCTTCAGCCGCGTCGGATTCGGGGTTGGTGCCTGTGTTTGAAGGGCTTGTGAGCGCCACGGGGCCGGGAGCTGCCCTACTCGTTCCCTTTTATCCTCAGCGCAGTCTCTCGGCTTGCAGAAAGCCCCAACCCCGGGACCTGTCCCTGCCCAGCTCAGGCCGAACACCCGGGAAGTGAAAAAAAAAAAAAAAGAAAAGAAAAAGTAAAATTAAAAAAAAAAAAAGAATTAGAAACTCGAGAGACGGCAACTTTAATTGGGGCCTGCATGATGTGAAGCAAACATCCTGCTCCCCTGTGGGGAAACCTCCGTCTTGCCTCCTTTGGGCATGGGCGTCAGCAGGGAGCACGGGGGGCTTGGAGGACAAGAGAAGTGAGAGGGAAGAGAGAGAGAGGGAAGGAGAAAGAGAGATGGATGTCGTGTAGCTTTACGGGTCAAAAATATACAGCGCTCAGACAGTACCCAGCGGGCAGTCCCGTGTGGGCGGCGTGGAGAGGGCCGAGGCCGGGGGCTCGCGACCACTCTCCCCAGCCCAGCCAGCCCCGTCCCACCCCCGAGTTCGCTCCCGTCCGGCCCTCGCTCACTTCCTCCGCCCAATCTGAGCCATCAGGTGGGCATTGGCAGCGGCCTTCGCCCTCAAGTTCTTGGCCTTGGCGATGTTGAAGAGGATGTTCATGATGTTGGTGGGGACATCGAGGGAGAGGGTGAACTTGGTGCGCCGGTCGCTCCGGGCCCGGTTCTGGTACGTCTTGCCTTTGACCTGTGCCTGGGAGAGGTATTTATACCTGGCATCCTCTGGGAAAGTCCTTTTCTCCTTGTCCTCCTCCTCCTCCTCTTCCTCCTCCGAGGACGGCTCCTCTCCCGGCAGGTAGTCGAAGCTCCTCTTGTCCAGCAGCGAGTTCTCATCCGTGGGGCTCTTCTTGGCCTCCGAGAGGGCGGCGTTGATGCAGCTGAAGACGGACTCGGCTTTGTACAGCTTGAGAGACAGGCCTGTCCTGGCCGCGCAGAGGATCAGGAGCAGCAGCAGGAGCTTGTCCTGAGACATGTTTCCACCCTGGATGGCAGGAGAGGGACAGAGTGGGGTGAGGGGGGCAGGCACTTCAGCACGTGGCGTTATGCATACAAGCAAAGCAGCATGGGGTAAGGGGGGGGGAGAAGGGGAAAAAAAAGAGGCCCGTAGGTCTGTGGGCAATGTAGGGGCAGCTTATCATCACTGACATGCAGCTGCCTCTGGGGTGGGATGCACTCGCCACCAGCCAGCTCCCGTGACGGTATTTGGGACCCTGCTGTAGGACATGGTAGGGAGCAAGAGGCACAAGCCAACACCAACTCAAGGGTAGCAAGAGAGGTTGCCAAATGAAGCCGGATGTGACCCATGTTGCCCGTTGTCCCACCCGCTGAACCCACAAGACAACGGACAACGTTTGCCCAGGACTGGAGGGACCGAATCCTGCCTGAGACTCCTGCAGCGTGTGGGATCAGGCCTCTGAAGCCCCCAAAGCACCTTCCCGGGGCGGATGGAGAGTCCAGGTAGCTCCAGGCTGCCCGCTCTCTAATGCCATGAGGTCAACAGACATTTACTGCTAAAGAGCAGCACAAATCAATGCCACCTTCATCTCAGCCACAACTTCTAATTTGACGAGGGGCATGGAAATCTGTTTGCTTGGCCTTGATCCCACCACAAAAATGGCAACACAAAGGTGATGAAAGGCGATGTCTCTTTCCATCCTAACCAGTTTCCCTTTGCTGCTCCCTGCCTTAGTTTCTCCACTTGTAAAATGGGCACAAAAATACGGATCGATTTTTAAAATCCCACCCCCCAAACCTCTGCCCCAGCAAAGCCCCTTGAGATCTACTGACTTTACCCAGAAGTCTGTAGGATGGGAACGTGGGACATTTTTAAGTGTGAACAGGGGTCTGATTTCTATTCCACCTATTAGGCAATTAAAGTTTCATAGTTTCATAATTCGTGCCTGTGAGTGTGAGTGAGTGTCTGTGTCTGAGTGTGATTCTGTTCCAACCTGTCTGAGCCCCTGCAATTGTGCAAATGCACCTATTTCTGGACCACGATATTGCCTCAGCAGCCTTTAGGCAATGTCACAAAATGTAACGGGGAAGAAGAAGAGCACCCTCTTCCCTCCCCCCTGTTAACAGACTTTCAGGGACTTGAGCAGGGAGGAGGAGGATCACACCTAGGTGCCTAAATCCACTCGGGGGGAATAGACTCTGGGCCCGCAGTGCGATGTCCTTTGAGATGCATTTGCGTTTTCTGCTCTAGGATGCTCTTTCCGATGCAGCCAGGTGGACAGCCCCGGGCATCACCGAACCCCGAGCTTTCATTCATGACCTGCGAGCAGTTGAGCAGTGGACAGGATACAGCGCTGGGGCTCTGCAGAGGCCTGGGTTTTAGTCTCAGGCCTCCTGGAGGAGTTTGGGCTCCTTTCTGGTGCCCATCTCCCACTGATTACAGTGGAGGGAGGGGAGGGGGGGGGTCAGGTCTGAAACAAGCCCTTTGCCTCGCCCTGCCTTAGTTCCTCCACCTGTAAAATGGGCACAATGATACTGCTTTCCTCGGCAAAACCCTTTGCAATCTCTTGAGAAACTCCTTGCTTTTAATCTGCTCCGGCTACTCTGCAGCCCGGTCACCCCATGGCAGTGCACTCAGTCTCAGAGCAGCCATGGCTGTCTTTTCCCCAGCTTTTTTCTTCAGACGAACGTCTGCATCCTCGACAGTGATACAAAACAGAAGGCTCCAGGCTGAATGTAAGTGCCGAGGCCATCCCACATGCTCCTTTTTGTGGTCTTCTGGCTCTTCCTAGTGGGCTTTACAGTGCACTGCAAACTGAGCAATAACCCCTGAGGTCCTTCCAGCCCGATGGGAGGCGGAAACCCGTATAGAGTAAACGGAGCCTTTACCCTTGGTCCTCGACAGAGCTCACACAGAGGCTTGCTAGAGGGGCAGGTATATGCCAGCACCAAGCTCACGATACGAATGCTCCTCAACTATAAAAATCTCCGGGAGTTTGTTAGTCTGGAGTCGTCCGTCTGTCCCCAGAGCAGCCCAAGCTGGGGGTCTCACGCGGCAGGGGCCAGTGCTTTGGGACCAGGCTCAAGGCATTGCTAACCCTACGGTTGTTGGGGGCTGGGAGGGAGGACGGGTCACTCTACACGTACAATCGTATAAAACGAGGGTTGGAAAGTTGCTTAGAAGCAACCCACATCTAGTCCAACCCCCTGCTCACAGCAGGACCAGCCCCAGCTACATCATCCCGGCCAAGGCTTTGTCCAGCCGGCTCTTAAAAACCTCCGAGGATGGAGATCCCACCACTTCTGTGGGTAACCTGCTCCAGTATTTTACTACCCTCCTTGTGAAAAAGTTTTTCCTAATATCCAACTTAAACCTCCCTTGCTGCACCTGGAGCCCATTGCTCCTTGTCCTGTCATCTGCCCCCATGGAGAACAGTCCAGCTCCATCCTCTTTGCAACCCCCCTGCAGGGAGCTGAAGGCTGCAATTAAATCCCCCCTCGGTCTTCTTCTCTGCAGACTAAATCAGCCCAGTTCCCCCAGCCTCTTCTCACCAGTCCTGTCCCCCAGCCCCCGAACATTTCCATTGCCCTCCAACATGCTCTGCCGCCCGCGTGCATCTGCCCCTTGCTGGTTGGGTGCAGTGCGCTGGGCTGGGTGGAGCTGCTGTTGAACCCCGGAGCTGGAGGCACCGAGCTGTGCCCGGCAGTGAGTGCAAGGCTGCGTGCAGCTTGAGCAGAGCTGCAGGGGACGGCAGGGTGGGGAGGCTGGACAGAGGCCTGTTGCAGCCGCAAGCCCTGGGATTGAGGCTCCCCATCTTCTCTGCAAACCTTCCTGTCCAGTGCGCCGGGGTCCCTCGCAGCCAGGCCTCCCCCGGCAGGACCCCCAGGAAAACCGGTCATGACTCAGGGAGATGCATAGAGTCACCCCAAGAAGTGAGGTCTGGATGAGGCTCTTCAGCGGGGTGGAGGTTGGGGTCCCTCTGCCAGCCACTGAGGGGTGATGGAGGAGCTCATAAGCCAGCTAACACTTGTGTGTGTGTGCGTGCGTCCGTGCGTGTGTGCAGGGAGGGGGGGAGGAGAAAGGACCTAATTACTAATTAGCTCCCTAGGGCTGTGTGGGGTGGGGTGGACCTCGCACAGGGGCAAGCCAGGACCCTTGTGGCCCCGAGGAAACCTACAGGGACGGAGTGTGGACACTTACCTGGAAGCCGCTCTCCTCGGATCCCCCCTGGCAGAGCGGAGAAAGCACCTGGCTGGAGTCCCTCTTCTCCCCCCATCTTACATACCTGCTTGTGCGTCTTTGGGGTGCATCACCGATCTCTGCTCCCCGTGGGCATTAGGGGGTCAGCAGAAGGAGGGAGAATCCCCCTGTTCAAGCCAGCTGCTTGCTTCTATCTCAAGTTTGTGTCCCCTCCCCATACAAGCGACAACCAAAGCATCAGGCACATACCAGGGCCTGATGTGAGCCTTGGACTTTGTGCCATCGAGCCCCAGGACCTGTAGCTGCACTTCCAAAACGAGCCCCAGCTCCTCTCCCCTTGCAGCCATCACCTTAACTCTGCCCCTGCAAGGCTGCAACAGATACCTGTAACATCTGGGACAGAAGTTTCACAAATCGGTTTGACCTAAATCAGCGAAGTCTGATATGGCGTTCAGCCAGGTTTATCCTAAACCGGTTTCGACCATTTTGAAACTGAGTTGTGCCAGGTTTAAATTAGTTTCTGATCACTTCAAACGGGCTGATGTGTCACTTCGGTCCCTCGCCTATCAGGAGTGTTGCAGGATGTTCCTGCTGTCCGCGGGCTGACGGAGCCCGGAAGAGCAGCTGCACCTCTTTCAAATGGGGGCCGTCATCGGAGAGAGGGACCAAGTCCTGGCTTCGATTTGTGACCCCACGCCCAGAATCACTCTGCACCTCGTTATAATACTCCAGAGGAGCGGGGCTCCAGTGGGTGCCTCTGACAGCGCTATGGGTTCGTGTAAGGAAAACCACGGGCCTCCTCCATGACCGGCTCGCATCTCGGACTGGCGTTATACGAGTGCAACAGGTCACTGCTCTGACCTGGGGGCTTTCGAGGTCCACATTGCAGGGGTAAAGCTGGCTGCTGGGCCCAGAGGGCTGTCACTCTGGTCCCAAACATGTCAGAGTCCATGAGAGAGGACAAAAGTGACGGCGACTGGTTAAGCAAAAATGCACAATTCACCCGCACGCGCCCTTCTAGCTCCTGACACAGAAGCAGCTGGAGAGTGAGTCTGCAGCGGGGGCTATTTAAAAGCAAGCTTAGCTTCTCCCACCAGCCTTTTTCCTCTTGACCCAGGGGTATAAAATAGCATTTTCTTCCTTTCCGGAGCCATGAGTTTGAGCCTGTGCTGTCTTCCCAGGGGCAGAGTTAAGGTGACGGCTGTTACTGGGGGTAACTGTGGCTTTTGGCAGATCTGAACATCCTTGATTTTATTTTGATTTTGAAAATAAAAGCCGGCTCTGGTACAGGCAACTACCGTAGCCATCATCACCCAGAGATGAACAGGGATGGGGCCATCGCATCAGGGATCCAGAGACAGCAGCGGGCTGCCTTGATGGGGGCGTCATGTCCGGCTTGTCCTGAGAGACCCTGTCACCTCTTCCCCTTGCCGTCCCATCAGCTCGGGACAGGCAAGGTGGGTGCATGGAGGCTCTGAATGGGCTCCCCCATTGTATAGTAACTATATACTACAACTATATACCTATATATTATAGTTGGATTGGAAATGCGGAGGCAGCAGCTAGAAGGGCCAGGCCCAGCTATGCTCAGCTCAGGATGGCTCCTTAGCCCGGGGTGGTGTTGAACTCGGGGCAGGACTCCTACGGTCATAGCGCAGCAGGGCCCGCATGAATCCCACCTAATCCGATCCCCTGCTCAAGGCAGGATCAACCCCGTCTAAACCACCCCAGCTGAGCACTGGGGGGAGAACCCCAAATATCAGCCCGCGCCCCCGCTGTGGTGCAGGATCCGTGCGCACCCACACGCTGCGTGCAACCGTCGTGCGAGGTGCCGCTATCGTTGCTTCCCTCCTGCCCGCCCGGTTTCCTGGAAACCAGGCAGCAGGGAAAGCGGCTGCAAAGCCAACTCCCTGCCTTTCCCCTGCTGTCACAGAGCCTCGGGGATCGGAGAAGAGGCCACGGCTCTATGTCCCGCCGGCTAGCATGTGCCCTTGCTCGCACACGCAGTCCCATGCAAGCCAGCAGGATCTCACGTGTGCGTGTGGAGCCACGTCTGGGCTCACACATCCTGGGGGATAGTGGGGTTTGCACGGATTCACTTTCTGCTGGCTCAGGAGACAAGAGCCCATGTCCCTCCGCCAGGACCAGCTGCCCCTTTCCAAGCCTGGGGCACAAGGAGATGCAGGGGTGACTGGCTGGCACATCCGAGTGTTCGGAGGAGGCTGGCCCGGGGCCCACTGCCCAGCTTGGACCGGAGGAGCCGGGGGGCTTCAAGGAGGGGCTGGTGGCATGTCAAGGCGGGGGCACGTGTGTGGAGCTCAGGACCAGGGAGGGTGCAGGTCAGGACGGGGCAGGGTAGCGGTAGGGCTGTAGTGTAGACAAGGCTCCGGTGCGACTGGCCCTTTAAATCAAAACCAGGGGCCCGATTCTGCCCCCTCCTCTACAACTGAAGCCAGTGGGAGGGGAAGGGCCCTTGGCAGCCCAAGGCAAGGCTCAGCCCCTTTCAAAATCAGGGTTCAAATGCTGCTGTGAGACGCTCAGAGGACAGTCAGCCCCATCCAGGATGATGCCTTTTAACTCTGCATTTGAGCCCCGAATGGCAGCTCTGGAGCCAGGGACGCAGGGGGCTTTGCAGGCAACACTAGGAAGCATTGCCGCCGTTTCCCCCCGGGAAAAATCCCCGAGCTAGCACAGACCGCGAGAGTTGGGATGGAGTTAAACCACGCACCTTCCCGGTGCTGCCGAAACGCTCGCCTTGTGGGTATCTTCCCCTTTCAAAACACAGCACCCATCCCTCAGCTGGTGTAGATCAGCATGTCTCGCCCCTGGATTTACACCACTTGGCAATCTGGCTCTCCAGGCTCTGTCTGAGCCCGGGGCGGTTTGCACTGGATGGTGCTGAGCCGCTGGGCATGCTGGTCCGATTCCCCATTCTCACATGGCGCTGAGCCCCTCCGAGACCGTGGACGCGGCCGGCTGGATCAATAACCCACTCGCCCATGCAACTCTGCTCGTCTCCAGAGCCTCCCCGAGCACAACCCGACACCCTCCACGCTATCATCCGGGACACAACTGGCTTATCCCGTCTAGGAAAACTCTTTGGGGACTTGGAGGATGTTGCAACGGGGTCCGGCGAGGGGTCTAGAAAGCATGAAACGTGCCACTGAAATGCGTCCCAAATCGCTGCTTGTTTTGCGAACCCCCAGGACAGGGTTAACAGCCTAATGCATTCAAAGGGGGGAAAAAAATGCAGCCAAGCTCTTTCTCATTGCCTGGCTAATGCATTCACTTCCCTGGACTACTGAAAAAAGAAACCACCTGGAAACTATCCTGTCGGCTCAGCATCCCGGTGCCCCCTTGGACTGAGCAAATAACCCTCCTCCTAACTACGCAGAAAATCGAGGTGAAGCTCAGGTGAAAGGAGATGAAAAGCGGTGGCACTGAGGCCGCCGAGGCTTGCATCGAGCTGCCTGGCATTTGCAAGAAGTGCCCTACAGGTGCTGGGCTGCTCCAAGTGGCCGTCGCTCCCACGAACAGGTCGCTGGCTTTCTTCGGAGACGCTCCGGACAGTGGAAGTCGCTACGGTTCACGTCCCCCGGAAGACCTTCCTCAGAGGAAGGAGAAACTGCACGCGCCGAGCCGGGGACAAAGCTATTCATGCTGCCTTATTTTGCCCTTGCCTCCTGGGCAAAGAGGAGAAGCAGAGCTGATTTCTGTCTGATTTACCCCGCTGGGCTGCCCAGCGCACGTCACAGCAGCGAGGACAGCAAAAGCACAAATTTCCACCGGAGTCAAGCTGTCGAGTTGCCTCTTAGCCTGTTGCACCCGCTTTTCAAACTAAGCAGCTAAGCGCCCGCCGCAAACAGCTCATTCTGTTTCCACCGCCCCAAAACCACAGCTGAGTCGAGCTGATGGGCTAACTTTGCCTGTGCTTCCCTCCTGAAACGTGGGGCAGCGTTTTGTGTCTGCCCTTTACAAACCCATCTCCTGCTCCCATCGCCAGAGCCAGATTCTGCACGTTGCCTCCGTCGCTGAAAAGACCCCGAGGATCATTTTTTGCCCTTTAATGCAGCTCCTGAAATTGCTTTTCGGTTTCTTGCCTGTCCTCGTTTTGCATGGAAATGCGTTCGCTTGTCTAGAAACGTGCTTCCCGGCAAGGACCCAGGCACCCCTGAGAAGCACTGAAATATTTAAACTTTGTGCAAATGAAGCCAGCTCCTGCTTAAGAAAGCGATTTGCAAGCAGTGCACTCACCTGTGAGTCGTCGGCAATCAGGAGGAGTGAGAGAGAGCTCACGGTGGCACGTAGCTGTCTCAGAGTAAGGAGAAAGACATCGGGAACATTAGCCTGAACTTGTGTATCCTTCCTTTTCTTTTATTGTTATTAAGCGGGCTGCGATATCTTTTTTTCTCTCTATGGAAACGCTTCCCCCCTCCTTCGTGTATATATAAAAATGAGTGATCACGGGGTTTGAGTCGTAACTCCAGACGTGGAGCCTTCCTTGGGACATGATTTCATTAAAATGAAATCAGAAAGAGCTGGCAACGTCACGGAGCTGAGAGGTCTCCTCTCATTCAGAAACAGCCCCCCTCTCCCCGAGCCAGCTATCGGGAATCGCACCAAGCAGAAGAGCTCTTGCAAACTCCGAAACTCTGCAGACGGTGTCTGTGCACACACATGTACACACACATACATGCACACACACGCGTGCTGTTCCCTACAACCATCCTGTCTGCAAGCGAGAGAAGCTCCACTCTTTTGAGACACCTTTTTCATGGTGTTTAGGCGCCCGGGGGGGGTTTCTAAAGCACCCAGATATCTACCTCTCAAGCAGAGGGAGCCTCCTTCAGACAGGCCGAGCAACCATCGACCCCCGGTGCAGCTCCGTCATCCGCAATGAAGTCCCATCGCAGCTAGACTTGCTCGGTCGCGTTGCCCAGGCTGCGGGTGGGCTGGAGGCAGAGGCGTTTTGTCTTTGCATCAGAGGTGGGGTAAACTGAGGCAGCGCTGTTCTGAGACCAAGGCTGCCGAATGAATTGGGGCTGAATTAATCTGGGGACGGCCTCTTCCAAACGCCGGCTCCACCGTTCTCCGTTCCTTTGGTTGTCAAATTTACCGATTGTGGCCTGGGCCTCCCCTGGCCAAGCAGCCAAATGCCGGGTTCTGCTTAGGGGAATCCCATTTTCCCCCCTGAAATTTGGTATCTAGCTGAATCAGACCAAAAGCCTCCCAAAACCTTCTGGAGAAATGAGAGGTTCCTGTGTCCTGCCGCTGCACCCAAGAAAAGGTCCTTCCGGTCAGGTTCAGTGGCAAAACTGCCAATAAGTCTATTTTACCAACCCGCTGCAAGCGGTGCGGGCTCCGGATCACCTGCCTCCAGTTTGGGGGGAGTTTGTCCAACCTGGGTTGGTTCAAATGCAGCGTTCCCGGTCCGAGGAACCCGCCTTCTCGATCAGACGTTGCTTCCAGCTTGCTCGAAACATTATGTATTTACCTGAGCCAAAGGTGCTGAATCCCCACGATGCCCACTGGCTCGGTGAGACTCATGACAGTTCAGCCCTGGTGGGAGGAGGTCATTTTATATTTAGGCACCTTAGAGGTGGATGGAGGAGCCGAACTTGTGGCACTTTCTGAGCTGGAAAGCACCGGCGGGCCTGGATTTGTGCTGGAAGTGTCGTTGCAGCACAGGGAAGGGCTGGGACAGCTGTACTGTGCTGGAGACGCATCCGTCGCAATGCCTCTGCCCATGATGGCAGCAGGATCAGCACTAACAACCCCAGCTCCCTGGGAGAGGTTTTCAGCCTTGTGCACTAGGGACTAGATGATCCCAATGATCCCTTCTGGCCATGACATGGATGGACATGGAAGGATCTCGAATCGTTTCCATTCTAAACCCGTTGTTTCTGGTAATGATTTTCACCCGCCAGGCTGAACATGCAAAAAAACCCTGCAGCATCCTTATAGGCTTGGCAGTGCTACGCTGGCTAGCACTACGGAAGAAAGAGACTTGGGGTCATCATTGACCACAAGATGAACATGAGCCTGCAATGCGATGCTGCGGCTAGTAAAGCGACCAAAAC
>NW_017729008.1:41788460-41802200 GCF_001723915.1 Gavialis gangeticus | reverse complement strand
GCACATGATCAGAGGTCAGGAAAACAGACCTTACAACGACAGGCTGAGAGCCATGGGGCTCCTTAGCGTGGAAAAGCGCAGGCTCAGGGGTGATCTGGTGGCCACCTACAAGTTTATCAGGGGTGACCACCAGGATCTGGGGGCATGTTTGTTCACCAGAGTGCCCCAAGGGACGACGAGGTCAAATGGTCATAAACTACTGCGAGACCGTTTCAGGCTGGACATAAGGAAGAATTTCTTTACTGTCCGAGCCCCCAAGGTCTGGAACAGCCTGCCATCGGAGGTGGTTCAAGCACCTACATTGAACGCCTTCAAGAGCAAATTGGATGCTTATCTTGCTGGGATCCTGTGACTCCAGCTGACTTCCTGCCCCTGGGGTGGGGGGCTGGATTTGATGATCCTCCAAGGTCCCTTCCAGCCCTAAAGTCTATGAAATCTATGAAACATTTCCAGCCGTGCTCACAAACACAGAAGCATGCAGAGTCCCGGGGTTGGGAACCTGGGAGCCCATCCGGTGATCCCTATGATCTGGCTGGACTGCAGCCCCACACACCCACCCTTCCTTACACCAATAGATAAATAATCCCCTGGCAGATCCAGCACAGAGTCCCAGATGAATGCATCAAGGGGGTTATTTCTGTGCCCATGCACTCAACAGGAAGAGTAAGGGGAAGACAGGCTGGCCCTTGGATTTTATTTATTCCCTCCACAGACAAACTCCTGTTATTTATTGCAGTGGGATGAATTTCTCTATTGGTTGCACTGTCCCTGGAGACAACGAAGCTCTTCATCTTGTGCTCTCTCTATCCAGCCAGCCCTGACAAATGAGATCTACTTCTAGCCCATCCCTGGTGTTAGGACTCTATTAAAAATGATTTCCCTTTGCACCCATCATAGATATTTGAACTCGGAAGCCCACCACCCCTCGGCTTCCTCCAGCCTACCTGTAAGTCCTGCCTCTGCCGGACAAGAGACAAATGCTCAGGCCTGAGTCAGCAGCATTAGGTGGGAGCAGGATGAAGTGACGCAGAGAACAAGCACCGAAGCTGGGGAGAAGCGAGACCGACACTTTTCTAATTAAAAAATTTGTTTCCAAGAGTAGTGACAGCTGGCTTCGGGGGGGCAGAAGGAACAACAAATCAGCCTGTTGCAGGCATATACCTCATTTTGAAACAGCCATGCTTGGGCCTCCACTTCCCCTTCCTCAAGCTCTTCGGCACGCCTACACGTTCAATTAATGCACTTATGTAATGTGCATTAAATCTAGTACCTCCATTGTAAGGTGCTGGAAGAATGTGCATTAACCTATTTTAATATGCATTAGCTAAAGAGCACTTTTTTGTGACGCTGTAATGAGCATTAAAATCGGCTAATGCACATTAAAGCGCATGTGTAGATGTGCCCTTAGATTGCAGCCGTTGCTGCAGTGTCTGAACACCTCCCAGAAGAGCAGTAGGTATAACCTAGGCACTGGTCAGCAGTAGCAAGAGCTAGGGGTAAATTTAGACGCTGTACACACAGTTTTCCTCTTGGCATGAGCCTCCACCCAGAAAGTACAGAGAATACATTTCCCCCAGGCCTTCCAAACTGAACACACTTCCCCGCTCACAAGTAAGTGTGAACTATAACAGGGAAGAGGGAGAAAGGAGTCAGGCACATACCTTATGGCAGGGGCAGGCAATTATTTTGAGCGAAGGGCTGCTTACCGAGTGTTGGCAAACAGTTGAGGGCCGCATTTCCCTTTCTGGCAGGGGTTTCTGGTTGTGGGGCAAAAGCTGGGCAGACCTTGCTACTGGGTCCTGCCACTAGCTTCCTCTGAGTCCTACTGCCCCTGGCTCCTGTCATCTTTGACAGGCAGCCAGGAGCAAATAAACATTCATTTTCTAAGGGCCCCGTGGGCCCGGTAGAATGGCCTAGTGGGCTGGATCCAGCCCCCAGGCCATATTTTGCTCACCCCTGCCTTAGGGGAAACCTCAGTAGTTAATTAGTAACCCAATTAGCTATTAACGGTTTATCATGGGCAATGCTACAACTTCTCCTCCCTGTTCCACGTGGGGTAGACTTGGTAGCTAGTGTGGCCGCTAGTCCCGATCTTTCCCCTGCTCACAACCTAGCTAACCTCTATTGCCTTTGGCCTTTTCCTCCTCTCCCCAGGCAGAGACTCACATCTGCATGCTAGCAAGGGCCCGGGCAAAGACAAGTCCCTGGGGGAGACGCTGGTGAGGTTTGCAAGGATGCTTGGAGTCTGTGCCGTAATGAAAGTCCTGTCAAATGAACTTCACCTTCGTGGAGCCCGACTCCTCCATCCCTACTTGAGGTCTCTACCCCGTGCTGTACCGGCTAGATCAGGGGCGCTCAAGCCCTGGCTCACAGGATATGGGGCTCTGTGGGGATGGTCTAGGCTAGATGATGATGACAATGGTCTCTTGGACATCATGAAAACACTACGTCTTTGCCTTCAAAACCCTTTGGTTCAGTTCATAGCTGTCACCTACTGGGCTGCAAATTCCCAGCATGGTCCTCTTGCCTCTGCATGTGTTTAGGTGATCTTCTAGGGATCCCAGCCCCAAGATACTGAGGGTTTGTCTACACCACAGCGGGGGATGAACCCAGGAACGATGGCACCAAGCATGGACCTGCCTAGCCAGGCCTGTGAGTTTGCCAAGAGGGCTGCTCTGCTTTCAGACCAGCAGATACCAAGGGCTTGGGAGCGACGAGCCTGGTGCAGCCTTGCTGATGACCTTCTGGGTTGAAGCATCCCCAGGGACAGGCACGGTCCATCCCTGCTTCCTCAGACATCTTCCCCCACAACGTTTGCCCCCCGCTCGGCCTGGAGGCACCTGTATCTACAACCTTGGGACATGGCAAATGGCATGCCAGCCTCTCCCAGGACGAGGAGGTGGCCACTGCTTCCCTTCACCCCCAACATCTCTGCGGTTTGGGCACTTGCCTAGGCAATAAGGACTCCCTCGGCCTAACGTGGGGGAGAGTCAGGCTCGAGTCTCACTGAACTGAGTATTAATTCATGCAAAGCAAGAGGAGCTGCAAAAAGAGGGAGAAGCCCCCCCCCGGCCAGGGGTCAGAGCCCTCTCCTAAAGGGTGTGGCACAAAGGGGGCGCTCCCTGGGAGCCCCAAAGCTGCTGTGGGACATAGACTCATCCTCCAGGTCCCGAGGGAGGCTGCCTGGTGTGGATATGCAACATGCACTGAGCGCTTCCAAGGGACTTGTCTTGGAGGAAAGCGAAGCCCGAACCCACCCTGCTTACTTGCTCGGAGGTTGCTGCAGCGGCCGACAGGGCTCAGCTAACACCCCCTCCTCCTGTTGATCCCTTGCCCTCAGCTTTGCATGCAGGTGCACCTCTCACGACAGGCCCAGTGGCAACGTGGGACAGCCCGATTTTGGAAGATAAATCAGGAGTAACTCAGGATGCTGGGTTTTGAGCATCAAATCAAATCAATGACTTTTTTTTTTTTTTTTGCAAAAATCTAGTTGGTCTAATAAAAGATATCACCTCTATCACAAGTCCTGACTGCTTTCAAATAAAATCAATGGCTTTCTGCCTTGAATGAGCAGCGGGGACTCTCTCTCCTCCATATGGGTGAATTACTTGCTTTGCCTGAGCTGCATGCGGAGTCAGCTGCACCCACCAGGGACCGCGCGGAGCTGCTCCGTCGAGAAAAGCCCGAGTTGTAAACCTCTCCATAAATCCTCGGGGACGACCTTTGCACACCTGCTCCTGCAGACCGGGGCTAAGCCAAACCGAGTACTCACGGCAGTCTCGGGGGAGGGAGGCAAGAGCATCGCTCTGCATCGCGCCTCTCGGCGTTCAGACAGGCCCGGTGCCTCTTTAAAGGGGTCCTGGGACAGGCTGTTTCCACCTGGTGTCACTCATGCAGCATGGAAAGGTCACTGCTCTTGGCTCTGTGCACCATCTTCTTATCTAGGCAACGAGCTCAGGCCCTTTGCTGTCTCACAAGCGAGACTGTAACTCTCAGGATACAACCACCTCTGACGGTCACGATTCCCATATGCAGAGGGGCTGTGCAAGGGCCCAAGGGGTCATGGCCAAACGGCCTATCCAGCATGGCTCGCTGCCTAGAGGTCTGCTAACTTCATGCCTCTTCTGTGCCACAGACTCTCCTTATCACCTTGGGCAAATCACCTATACTATGTCCTCCAAGGTCTTTCCGTGCCTGGCCCCCCCTGCCACCAACAGGGAATTAAGCACCTCAGTCCTATTTATGAATACGGGCCTGAGTAGCCTGCTGCCTCGGTTTCCCCATGCTGCTACCATTTGTGTTTCTTCCCGCTGTGCTGCAAGCACCAGCTTCTGGAGTCACGTTATCGCAGGGGCCTCTCCTCTTTCTTTGAGGGCTCGTAGCCTTTATGCTTGCAGAGAAAAACACTTGGACGTGTGAAGTGAAGGCAATGTAAAGGGTTGGGATACAGAAGGGTGGGAGAAGCTTGGGGAGTTTTCATAGTTTTCATAGACATTAGGGCTGGAAGGGACCCCGGAGGATCATCGAGTCCAGTCCCCCACCACAGGAGCAGGAAGTCAGCACGGATCATAGGATCCCAGCAAGATAAGCATCCAAATGTGTCTTGAAAGCTAGAGACCAGGCTGGGAGAAGAAATTTCTCTCCACAGCTTGTGATGGGAAAAGCCACCCTACTTCCTGGCAGCTCAGCAAGGTGGCTAGGCAAACAGGTTTGGGGAGGGGCAGCACGGTGGGGAAGAAAGCGGGATCTCCTTCCCCCGTCTCTCTCGTGCCCCGAGCAAGGCAGCAGGGTGGAGGGAGAGTCACTTGGTGGCCATCCCCGGGGCCGCAGGCCAGCTGGAGGTGGTGTGGAGTAGTTTGGCCAGGAAGCAAGTGCTGCCAGCCTCCCCACCTTGCTGTGTGGCCTGCAATAAGTTGCTTCTGTCGCTTAAAGCAGATGCTGCTGTCTTAATTACAGCCCGGATGCTCATCATCAGAGTGGCTTGAACGCCGAGTCAAAAATGACTCCGCTTGTTGCTGGAGAGAAGTTATCCTCCCAGCTGACTGCAAATGCACCACCGCCTTGATTTCCCAAGGGTCGGTAGCGGTCCTGCCACGCCATGGCAATGGCCGTCTGGGGCCTGTATGAGCAGGAGGCAGCTCCACAAAGCCGGGCTCAGGCCGGGGCGAGCACAAAGGCTGCACGATAGGAAGCTGAGCGGAGCAAATCCCAGATCCCGCCTGCAAGCAGCCGTGAAGAGACACAGGGCCACTCCAGGTGTGGGGTTGGCTGGACCAGGCATCTTGGAGGTGAAATGACCTGTCGTCCCAGTGAACTGGGGGCGGGAAGCAAATCCAGTTATCGTCGTACTTGCACTAATGGAATAGATAGTCTCCGATTAGCTCGCCAAGGAGTTTGGAGATACATTTGAGTACAGCGCCATACTCAGTCTCCCTGCCCTGCCTAAAAATTTGCCAGGCCAACCAGCAAACAGTACCTAGTAGGTGGGGAAACTGAGGCCCGTGAACACAGCCAGTGCTGCTGTGCACAGCTGTGTGTCTTCAGGTTGACAAGGAGTGGAGCAATGGTTTTTGACCTGTGATCCACAGGCCCCCAGGGCCCACAGACGATGTCTAAGGGGTCCACAAAAGATGACTACCATCAATTAAATGTACGTGCATACCCACGCTTCCCATTCAAAGGGCTCTGCACCTCCATTGAATACCCACACTTCCCATTCAAAAGGGTCCGCACCTCCGTTTGCAATTTTGTAGGGGTCTGCACATGAGAAAAGGTTGAAAACCACTGCTGTAGAGCATTGCCCGAAGCACACGACTGGCTCAGTATTGCTGCTCGGCATCGCGGCGGAGAATGAGGACCATCGTACCAAGGATGTCCAAAGCGACGAGCCCTGCTATTAACCGGTGACAAAAGCTGCGTGCAGCACAGCGCACCACACCGCAGGGGTCAGGCCATCCTCCCGGACTCGGAGCCTTCAGCTGAGAGATGATTTTATTAAAGGCAAATAAGGAGGAGAAGCACAGCCGGTTGCTCGGGCGGCACTCAAACCGGGCACTTTCTATCGGTCAATCTGCTTCAGACACCCTGCACAATGTTGCAGCTGCTGTCGGCGAGTGAGCGGGAAGAACTGGAAATCCTTGCACAGTCACGGGGCTGTGATGGGACTGGAAGAACAGAGAGGTGGTGGGAGCTCGCAGGACTGGGACTGGGACTGGCTTAGCGGGGAACTAAGCTGAAGTTGCTAAACTGCAAAAAGGAAGCTTACAGGAAGTGGAAACTTGGACAAACGACTAGGGAGCAGTATAAGAGATTGCTCAGGCATGCAGGGATGAAGCCAGGAAAGCCAAAATGCAACCGGAGTTGCAGCGAGGAGAGGATGTGAAGGGTAATGAGAAGGGTTTCTGCAAGTATGTCAGTAGCAAGAGGAGGATCAGGGAAAGTGGGGGTCCCTTTTGGGCTGGGGGAGACAACCTTGTGACAGGGGGTGCAGAAAAGGCTGATGTGCTCAATGCCTTTTTTTGCCTCTGTCTTCACGGGCAAGGTCAGCTCCCAGACTGCTGCACCGGGCAGCACAGTGTGGGGAGGAGGGGAGCAGCCAACTGGTGAACGAACAGGTTAGGGACTATTTAGAAAAGCTGGATGTGTGCAAGCCCATGGGGTCAGATGCGATGGGACCGAGGATGCCGAAGGAGCTGGCTGATGCGACTGCAAAGATGCTGGCCACCATCTCTGAAAACTCATGGCAGCTGGGGAGAGGTCCCAGACAACTGGAAAAGGGCAAATATGATACACATCTTTAAGAAAGGGAAGAAGGAGGATCCAGGGGACTACAGATTAGTCACCCACACTTCAGTCCCTGGAAAAAGCATGGAAGAGATCCTCAAGGAATCCATTTCTAATCACTTGGGGGAGAAGAAGGCGATTAGGAGCAGTCGGCATGGATTCACCAAGGGCAAGTCATACCTGACCAGCCTGATTGCCTTCTCCAAGGAGATGACTGGCTCTGTGGATGTGGGGAGACCAGTGCATGTGTGGTGTACCTTGACTCGAGCACGGCTTTTGAGACGGTCTCCCACAGCATTCTCGTAGGCAAGCTAAGGAAGTACGGGCTGGATGAATGGACAGTAAGGTGGATAGAAAAGCTGGGGGAGTAGTAGATACATTTGGGGGCAGGGCTAGGGTTCAGAGTGACCTGGGCAAATTGGAGGATTGGGTCAAAAGAAATCTCATGAAGTTCAATAAGGACAAGTGCAAAGTCCTGCACCTAGGACAGATGGGACCAAATGGTTAAGCAGCAGCTCTGCAGAAAAGGAGCTGGGGGTTACAGTGGACGATATGGTGAACAGGAGTCAGCAGCGTGCCCTTGTTGCCAAGAAGGCTACCGGCATCCTGGGCTGCATTAGCAGGAGCATCGCCAGCACATCGAGGGAAGTGATTCCTGCCCTCTATTCAGCAGTGGTGAGGCCACATCTGGAGTCCTGTGTCCAGTTTTGGGCGCCCCACTACAGAAACGATGTGGATAAGTTAGAGAGAGTCCAGCAGAGGGCAACAAAAATGGTTCAGGGGCTGGGAGACATGACTCGTGAACTGGGCTGATTTAGTCTGGAGAAGTGGAGACCGAGGGGGATTGAATAGCAGCCTTCAGCTCCCTGCAGGGGGGTTGCAAAGAGGATGGAGCTGGGCTGTTCTCAGCGGTGGCAGATGACAGAGCAAGGAGCAATGGGCTCACGTTGCAGCAAGGGAAGTTGAGGTTGGATATTAGGAAAAACTTTCTCACTAGGAGGGTAGTAAAGTGCGGGAACAGGTTACTCTGAGAGGTGGTGGACTCTGCATCCTTGGAGGTTTTGAAGTCCTGGCTAGACAAAGCCTTGGCTGGGATGATGTATCTGGGGCTGGTCCTGCTTGGAGCAGGGGGTTGGACTAGATGTAACCTCCTGAGCTCCCTTCCAGCCTCATTTTGATGCTATGATCCTATAACGTTGTGGGTGGAATCAGAGCGGTGCGTCCGAGTCCTTACACTGCTAATAGCCCAAGTACGGTTCTCCTCTAGTTCAGGACAGGGGTTTGGGGCAGGGGAATCTGAGGTCTTCCCGATGCCAGCCCTTAGCGGATGTGGTGCACAGCTGTGGGTACATTATGGCATTTGCACCTTTTGACTTTTCCAGGTGCTCTCAAGAGTGCTTCTGGGGATGCCACGGTGCTGCCTCGCAGCCCAGAGTTGAAGCGTGTGTGAACACACACAAGGCAGATGCGCTGCACGAGCAAGTTTGAAACGTGTTCATCCATCTTCAAGTTAATGTCAAGCATTCGCCCATGCTCTGGGTCTTGGGCGTGGATCTGCGGGGCCCGATCCAGATGTTTCATGTGACGTCAGCAGAACGACGCCTGATGTCATCGAAATGACTGTGCTGAGCCAGGCCCTGGGCCCATCCATCCTCTCGCCGGCAGTGGCAAGTACGAGAAGAAAAGAGGTTTTGCTTGGAGTGATCCATCCTGGCAGACCCTTCCAGTTGGGGGTGACGTGATGGAGAACCCAAGGGGGACTTGCCCTCTTCAAGGTTGCCAGTCCCTTTTGAAACCCAGGGACACGCTGGCTTTGGGGACAGCCTGTGGCACTATTGACACGGCTGCATCCACTTGATGAGAGGATGATGGGGCCCCTCTCTGAGCTCGCAAGGAGCTCGGAGGACCTCTTGGAGCTCCTTTGCCGGATGCACACGGTGTGGTGAAGTTCTCCGTGCAGACGCCCAGCCATGAGACTGCACCGTTCCTCCCGATCTCATCCGAGAGCCATTAGTTTGCGTCATTGCTTTCAGTCCTGGCGCTTTCCCAACTCCGCACCCGCTTTCCCCTTCCATTTGCCACGACAGCATCTTAATTCTGTTTCCCAGGGGGGAAAGTCCTAATGGATGCGAGGGAAGCCTCATAAATAGTTTAAAAAGAAGCAGTGACTTCAGTTCTTCACGTCTTGTGGATTCATTGGCGTTTCCAGGGGCTTTTTTGGACTCTAACTGGAGCTCAGACCCGCTCCTTCCTTCTCCCCCCCGTAACATGAATTAGGCGTTTTAATAGCTGTGGGGTTTGGAGTTTATTTTCAGCCAAGGAAGAATTAAAATAAGAACAAAAAACCAAACCAGTAAGAGCAACGGTTTCTCAGCAAATTTGCGTTTCTTAAAGGGGCAGGTGGTTGGCATGGGTAGGGCTTTGCGGGCCAGCCGCAATTAAGCTCCATCAAAGCATGGGGCTTTGCTCCCAGGTCTCTGGGCAAGGGCTTCGGCTGGCAGCAGCTGCCCCTGCAGTCAGCTCAGACAGTTTGTCCAAGCTGTGGGTCCGGCTCAGTTCCCAAGGGTCAGACAAAATGCTTTGACCAGTTTCTAACATTATGTCTGGGCACCACTACTGGTGGTGCAGCTCCGGCAGCCAGGGTGGAGAGGAGGTGCCGGATTCGGGACTAATGTTGTTGTGCCCGCTGAAATCCCCCGCTTACCCCTTTCGTACCGGCAAAGCCGGTGCTGCTCAGTTCAGTGGTAGACTTGGACTCAGCTGACGCTTGAATGATGGGAACGGCACGGTGGTGCACGGGCTCCCGGGGACCTGCTCTCCCAGGAGGAGTTTTCTTGTCGCCAGAAGCTGCCTGCTGCCAGGGACGCTGTTTCCACCCCAGCCTTTTGCCACGTGCAGGAACTGATCTTTTCGCAGCCCAGAGCTGACGTCATTCTGATAAAAACATGAGAAATGAGATGGATGGGGGCAGCTCAGAGGTCCACCTTGCTTCTGCAGGGGGTGGTGGCATTGCTGCATGGCTCAGCAGTGGCAAAGGGACATATAGGCCTTCACACGAGACCCCAAGGTGCAAGCACCCCTAGCCCCTGCGACTGAAGCAGGAACTGGATCAGGATTTTGCAAACAGACCCATTCTGAGATCCTCTGGATGCAAACATCTCGAGCCCAAACCCCAGAGTACTGCGAAGGCAGAGAGGAAGAGCCTAAAAAGTCAACAGCCTTCTTCCCATTCACTTTCCTAGTAGACTGACTGCTTTTTACTACCAGTGTTTGAGCCTTGATTTTGTTCAACGTAGCAGAAATTGGGGCTGGGGGGGTGGTATATATATTTATTTATGCAACTATAGGTGTGGACAATTTGCTTTTGCAAGGCCACCCAGTCGAAGGCGGAGACCTGCCAATAATAACCTTGCTCCTAGGATGTGCCAGAGTCAATTTAATAGAGAAGAGCAAGGGGATGGCCCTGTCCCTGGGGCCCAGAAGTGTTCTAGGCAAGAGTCACCAATATAACCATATATTTCCAATTTCTTGGGCCAGCTGAATGATATCCTCACTAGCATAAGTGCCTCGAGACCTCTAAAACAGTTTTTACAAGGTGACTGTGTTTAGTGAGATCGGGTTGTCTGCCCTCTTGCTGGCGGTGTAGGTCCGAGCCATAGCCACGTCCCGGTGGGTCCAGGGTGTGTTGCGTTTGAGCCCCCAGTTTTCTGTGTGCTTCTCACATAGCAGGTCGAAGCGTGGACCCATTTGCAGAGTCCCCAAAGTTTGGGCCTGACAGGGATGAGGCCACGTGCCTTAGCCCATCTTCTCCTTGCTCTGTTCTCAGCTCCAACCCATCTCGTGATGGAGGTCACAATGGCCTTTCTCTCTCTCCTGATCCAATTCAGTCCGATGAAGTGTTACTTGGCCCATTGACCTCAGCCTGGGAGATACACAGCGTGTGGGTGGATCCAATCTCTTTCCCAGCGCCAACACCTGGGAAGGGCAGACAGCTCGGTAGTGTGGTACAGGGAGCACTTCTGCCCAAACAGCTGCCTCGAATGGCTCTAATTGCAACACTGGGAGTCATTCGGCAGCAAAAATAAACTATCCAAGGCTGCTGATCCAACACCTTCCATCGGGTACCGTGAGCTGCTAAACTTTGCAGCAAACGTGACAGCCCTGGGGACTGCAGCTCTCAGTGCCTGGGTGACAGTGGGCTAGCATTTATCCTGCCCCCGCTCTGTGCATGGAGACTTACTCCTGTGCACTGAAGAGCAGACCTTTGCAACACCATCATCTCAACTCCAGGCCAAAATGAGCCCTGTGCACATGGCTGTGGCAGGTCCAGGAGGGATGGGGCGACTGCTGCATGAGCAGACAAGAGTTATCAGCTGAAACCTGGCTTGAACCTGGTGTGCGCTTTAACTGACTTCTCACCCCCTGCCCATTTCTGAACATCCATTTGTGGCTTTTCAGTTTTGTCATTTCTGCAGCCTTAGGAAGGATTTGGAATAAAAACTGCCGATGGGGTGCTTGGCTTATTTTAATTGAAGCTATCCCTCCAATGCATGCTGGTCCCATGGTCCTGACAATTAATGATCGCTGTTTGGTGTGGTTGAAGGCAGTGGACAAAGACAGGTGCTGCTAGGTACCGTGCCAGTTTCTACCAGCTGCATTTGATGCCTGAGGAGTAAGAGTTCTTCTAGGCAAGGCTAGCTTGAATGCTTCCAATTTTGCATTGCCGAACTGAAACTCAGAGCTGAAACCTGTGGCACTCACTCCTGTCGTTCAAAAGCCATGTGAATAATCAACATTAAGCAAAAAACCTCAACATCTGTCTCCCTAGCTGAATTGTGGCAAGCACACACCAAAAGCAAACAATGACTGTATGTTAGCAGGGATGGGAGGCAAGGATTTCTTAGGGTCCTATTTATTGGACCAACCAAACTCCGAAAGAGAGCTTAGGAATAAAAAATCAAAAGCTGGCTATAACAGCATGTCTACATGTGTGTTTTAATGTGCATTGATCTCTTTTAATGTGCCTTAAAGTGTTGCTTAAAAACCATGCTCTTTAGTTAATGCACTTTAAGACAGGCTAATATGAATTTTCCAGGTAGCTCACGATGGAGGTACTACATTTAATGCACATTAACTAAAGTGCATTAATGCATGTGTAGACGCACTCTAAGAACTAAGGACTAAACCCTGATATATGTCATATAGCACAGGGGTTTTCAACCTTTTTGGATCAGTGTCCCCCTGGTGGCCAGACGTGGAGCAGTATACCCCTGGTGGCCAGATGCAGAGTGGGGGAGGGGGAGAGGGATGGCATGCAGCCGAATGCGGAGCGGTGGCAGCCGTTGCGTGCAAGCTTCCCCTGCCCCCTGCATCCAGCCAGGTGAGAGGCACCTGCGTGGCAACGCAGGATAATGTGTGGTGGCTCCCCATCCCCACCCGCCCGCGCATACCCCCTAGGGCCTTCTTGAGTATCCCCTGTGGACAACCCCAGTTATAGCACATTATATTTTACCCAGCTCCTGAATTCTTTCCACACAGGGAAGGTGAGAATGACCCTCCTCCCTTTTGCTAAGCCTTGATCTCCCAGCAATCAGTGTCTTTTGTCTGTCTACTACCCCTGGGAATTTCTCTTACCCCTCCCCTCTGCTCTTTTTTCACTGTGCTGTGCCTGGTTCTTGTGACCAGAGACCTGGAAAAAGGGTGCCTATACATGTGCTTGAGGGTGCAGAGGGGCTGTTTTAATTAGAACAGTTCCCCAAGAGCTGCTCTATTTAAAATGGCTCACCAACACATGTAGTAAGTTCCCCCCCCCCCCCCCCACACATTTTAAAATGGCTGTACGGGCCCTCTAACTAAAGCTCATTCAATGAGATTTAGTTAAAGTGCCCCTGTGGCCATTTTAAAATTCAAGGGGTCTTAATACACATGATGGTGGGGCGACTCATTCACGTTCTAATTAGAACATGGAGCAGACTCGATCAAGCTAATTACAACATGAACAAGCAAGTCCATAGGCAGTCAGAATATCTTGCATTTGAAAGCTCATCTAATTTCATGCCAGCTACATAGTTGCCCTAATAATAGAGATCACCCTAAGAAATCCTTGCCTCTCACATAATTTCTGGACCATCATAGCATCAACATCACTCGTACACTACTGTTAACATGTGCACAGTCCAACAGGGGAAATTACTAACCAGCAGTCAGCTTCTTTAGTGTTTATTATATGTATGCACTCATACAATGTTAAATAACTTACTCTAGTAAAAAAATACTGATCATGTTTTCTGCAAAGAGCTTCAAGTGCTAAGCTGGAGATACTTTTGACTTGAGGCCTGTGATCTGAGTATCACTGGTCTCAATTTATATAGAGATATAGATCTCTTTTTGCATTAAATACCAATATGTGTTTAACTTCAGCAGCTAAAAGTCCCTTATGAATGGAATAAAACTGGTCTGGATCTTGGGAGGGAGGGTGGAAAAAGAAACCTGGCGGAGAGAAAACTCATCTTAAAATGCAGTGAGGATCCTGTTGAGCTGAGTTTGCGGCATAATTGTTATTTATAGTTCCATATAGCTTATCATGTCATATCTCTGCCTTCACTGAAGACTAGAGGTCCTGTGAGCTAAGCGCTGTGAATACCCACGGGGAGATGGCGCCTGTCTCAGTGCTTAATTCAGGATGCCGATAAGCAAGAGAGACAAAGGGGAAGGGAAAGGAAGATGATTAGCACCGTTTGACAGGTGGGGAACTGAAGACGGTAAATTAAGTGGCTCACCTCGACTCATACGGGAAGCTTGGGGCAACACCAGGAGCTGAACTTAATCTCCTGACATCCAGTCTAGTGCCATTGCCCCAAAATCATCCTTCCCTTCCTCACACCTCACTTCATTGCCTAGAAGACTGTCCTTTCTCCCAAGCACCCGTTTTCTCGACTTCTGCAAACCCGGCTGGTC
>NW_017729008.1:41778552-41783460 GCF_001723915.1 Gavialis gangeticus | reverse complement strand
AGCACCGTTTGACAGGTGGGGAACTGAAGACGGTAAATTAAGTGGCTCACCTCGACTCATACGGGAAGCTTGGGGCAACACCAGGAGCTGAACTTAATCTCCTGACATCCAGTCTAGTGCCATTGCCCCAAAATCATCCTTCCCTTCCTCACACCTCACTTCATTGCCTAGAAGACTGTCCTTTCTCCCAAGCACCCGTTTTCTCGACTTCTGCAAACCCGGCTGGTCCTTGGTGTCCTGGTGGCCCTCAACCCATTGATCATGGGGACCTTCCAGTGTTACTCATAATCTCTGGATTATGGATTGTGGACGTCTGTGTTCGTGGGCACATGTTTCTTGAGAAGGAGAGCAAAGTTTGGCGTGGCCCACAGCAGGCTACTGGCTCCGTATCATCGTCCCTGGGCCTGCCAAGACTGGAGAATCAGAAACCTAGCTCTTTGCATGACCGACCAGTGGTTAAATGCCATCTTCCTTTTCTGGAGAAATGTGTATGTAGCATGTATGTCCGTGGAGGGGAAACAGCTAACCCGGAAAGGAAAAACAAGATGTTTGCTGAGACAATGAGGGGCTCCGTTCCCCAAGCCCACGCACCCGGCTCCATTGGGCGCTGACGCCTTATGGTGACAGGAGCTGTACAAACAAAAACTAATTATACCACATGGATCAAATGATAAAAATAGCATTTTTCTTTCCTCCCAGTGCATGGGTAGCTCTCACTAATGAGGCTGTCGTGGTCGAGGAGGGAGGGAAAGGAGGAGAAACTGCTACAGCGATGGCATGTTTGTCGATGACAGTTGCGGATAGGCCTCAGCTGGATTAAACTGCCCTTTTATGCTCCCCAGCAATTATTTATCAGCAGGATCTTTGATCTAATTAAGTGAGCGTCGTTCCTCCATCTTCGTAGACTGCAGAGAAATGTGGTTTCTCTGCTGAATTCTTGCTTTATTCCCGTGTGTGTTTCCAGGCTCAGAGTTGCAGAGCCACAGGCTTCAATGCAACGGGGCTCAAGCCAAGAAGCGATAGAGCTGGGGTCTCATCAGGGCATCTACCTCCTCAGGGCATGGCCGCGTAGTACAGCCAGGCACCAGCACCCCTTTCTATGGGACCTGCTCCTGGTCCTGCTGGCTGCTCTGCTATCTATTTCTGGGTGCCCCGGCTTGGCCAAGACTCCAGACCTAGCGCTCTTGTTGCACGGGTGGCTCTTCCTCCACCTTCCCCTTCCATTGCAGGACCCTTCAGAGGGCTGGGGGATCCCTCCCTCCACCCCTCGGTGGGGTCTAGTGCTCTCTGCTTGCACGAAGCCCTTCCTCACAGCCTGAGAAGAAGATGGACCCAGCTGTGATGTTGGCTGGGCCAGGGCAGGCACGGTTGCTAATGCCTGGATCGTGGATGTGGCTCCCTGGATGGCAACAAATCGATCCAGGCATATGGGGCTGGCTGCATGGCTGTGCTAATGCGTGCACGTGGGTGAGAGAATGATAGACCTGTGGGTGCTGGAGGAAAGATAAATGGCAGTGAGAGAGAGAGAAGAGCAGAAAGCTCCTAGGAAAGAGCAAAGACCCCAAGAGCGGCAGGGCAGAAATTGCAGGAGAGGATTGAAGTCCTGGTGCAAGGGACTGGTGAAGACTTGAGAGCTACTGCTGGGGACAGAGCTGCAGGGCAGAAAGCTGGGTTCGGTTCTCTGCCACAGACTCTCAACATGACCTTTTGCAGTCACTTAGCTTCCCCCAGTTCAGTCTGTAAGGTGGTTACAGCAGCGCTGCCCGGCCTCATGAGAGAGCTGCGAGAACAGAGATGCCCAAGGGTGTGAAGTGCTGAGATACTCCAGTGATAGAGGCTGTGCAAGCACCTTCGCGGGGTAGGGCTTGCACCAAGCATCCTGGCAGCAGCCCTGAGGGCAGAGCTCTCCAACAAGCTCTGCCATGGAGGAGCCCACGTGTGGCCCTCGGAGCAGACCTGTCACACTGATGTCATGAAGAAGCTGTGAAGTGTCCCTTGATGCAGGGTCTCTGCTTTACTGTTTGAAATGCAGGTTTGGTCCTTGGTAGCCGTGTCGGTCTGAGACAAAAAGAAATGCAAAGCTCCAGAGCGCTTGGTTCAGAGATGATACATTTTATTAGACCAACTGACAAATTGCAAAAAAAATGGTTCATGAGATTTTTTTTTTCCTTGCAACACCACTGATACTGGCTTTTAATTAAGTCAGTCACTGCTGGTGAGGGAGGTGGCTGTAGAAGAGAGAATTGCAGGCCCCTTTACGCTCACCCGCCCACAGCCGATGGCTCAGCCGCTCAAAACCCTAGGCAGACATCAGTGACACCCCTTCATGGCTACTGGTGACGGGTCCCAAGAGCACATGCCCTTTTCTTACATCTGCCTCCAACTTCACAGAGTTGGCGCTGAGCAGGAGACAGCTGTGCCGCTCATGGGTCACGGGGAGTTTTCCCAATGAATGTCTAGATGTAGCTCATGGATTAGATTTGTGCTTCACTGCTCTTAGGGTGCCCAGAAATGGGCTAGGCATTTCCAGGGTAAGCCAAAGAGAGAGGTTACAGTTGAATTGTCGGTATAGCATGTGCACAAAGCAAACGGTGGAGATAGAGCAAGGGGACGCAAGGACAAGAGAGTCATGGGCATGCATGGCTGTTTGTTCTAGGACGGGGAGAAAGTCAACCCTCCCCGCCCTGGTGTGCGCTCACGTCTGCACCAGTAGCTAAGCAAAGCGCCTTCAAGTGGTTATTGGCCTTATTCCACTTGTTCCACGAGCCTTTCTCTTTCCAAGTGTCGGGTTTGGTCTCCATGCAAGATTTGTGGGGGGACGAGGCATCAAGCACTGTCACCTGCGGAGAGATTGCTACCCATATGGGGAGCAGAGAGGCACGGAGGTGGCTGGAAGCTCAAGGATTAGCCCAGGCGGGCCAGGTGAGGCCTGCTTGGTGTGCTGGGATGGAGAAGGGCAGGGAGCAGGACTAGGGAAGCTACCAAGTGCTTTGGGATCCTTCAGGACTAAGGCCGCTTGGGGAGTCTGAGCAACAAGAGAGGGATGCTCGGCCCCCCAGCACTGAGCACCAATGACGCTGTTGCCTCGCATTCAATGTACTTCTCGGGTGCGTCTCAAGCTGCAGCCCCAACGCCTGGAGCTGACAGCCCCGCAATTAAAACGGTCGCGCTCCAGCCTCATTTGCTAGTCACAATGCATCCCCTCAAGCGCTTTTAATTAGCGGCCAGTCAGCTCCACGATGCACGGCCTGTCAGCCCGGCGGAGCGGCAGGTGGCAGATGGCACTGGGTGGCAAGGATGCTGTTTGAGGAAGACGTGGCGGGAGGGTTGCATTTGCACGTGGAGCCTCGGAGAGTCCCGGGGGTTTGCTTCCATTGCAGGGGGATTCGGCCCTGGGGACTGGGCAGAGCAGGGTCCACGGTACGTTCCCTGCGTCATTTCACGGAGGCAGCTAAGTATTGCGTGTGTGCGCGGTTTGGTGTTATTTGTGCTTGGCGGTGCTGGCATTTCCCAGGCATTTGTGAAGGCAGGTGTTCATCTCACTCAGCTTATGGGGCATTGAAGGGGTGGGCCAGGGTGGTAGGAAAGGAAGGGCGAACACAAAACCTCATTATACGAGGCAGTTCACCTCTACTACACCCAGCGATGGCCATACCCCAACTTCCAGTACCTGCTGGTAGTCGGTGGGCCGGATGGAGCGGTGCCACAGGCTGGATGGGCACCCTTAACCCTAACCCTGACCCTAACCCTAACCCCTAGTCTGGCTGAACTCCTGTCTTCTAGAGGGACGTGTACATTGAGCACATATGGGGACATAACATGCTCACCGTCGGCGGTAAGGGTGTCATTAGCATTAGGTAGTGCCCAAATGACGACAAGACCCCACGGGGCTTGGTGCTGGACGTATGCAGCGCGAGAAACAGTCTCCAGCCCTAACAATTTCCAGGCTCAATCAACAAGATAACGGTGGGGAGAAGGAATGACTCTTACCTCCCTCTTAGTGAGGGGCCCGCGGGTGACGGAGACATTAAAAAGCCGAGCCTAGCTTAGCTGTGTATTGATTTCAATGGGAGTTTAGGCACCCTTTTTTCCTAGCCCCAAAGGAGGCTCCAGCAGACTTGGGAAGCGACCCCAGAGCACCTGAGTGTCCATTTAGTGCCTCGGGCCCAAGGCTGTCAGTCCTCTCCCAGATCAGAGGACTCCCCCTGAACAGCAGGATATGGGCCAGACACTGTCTGAAGGGCAGAGCGGTATCATACACGAGACTGATCGAAGCACCAGAGCGGAGCAGGCGCCGCAAGCACGGTGTGAGATGTGGCGGTGGCGAGGAATGAAGTAACAAGGTCGTGCACAAGCAACGGCCATGAAAGTCTGGGTAGGGTTAGGGTTAGGATTGAAACCCAGGTTTCCATTATGGGTTGTTTCATCATGGATTGAACCCATTATGGATTGAACCCCTGTTTTCACGCATCGAACCCCTGTTTTCATTGTGAACCCATGTTTTCATCATGGATTGAACCCATTATGGATTGAACCCCTGTTTTTATGCACTGAACCCATGTTTTCATTATGAAAACATGAAGCCCTAACCCTAACCCTAGCAGCCCCTGCTGAGTTGGATTTGCCAAGAGTGGAAAAACCAACTGGAGTTTTTCCACCCCTTAGGAAAAAGCCCGTTGTCACTTTGCTCCCAGTTAAAAATGCCAGGTTGTCAATATGATCGACAGAGTCTCCCATGTACCCAGACAACAGCCTCAGTAGTACAACCTCTGCTCCCATTGCCTGACCCGTATTCCTTTGCTCTGAGCTGGGAGGGCTGCAGATTCACAGAAGTTTAGGGCTGGAAGGGACCTCACGAGTTCATCGGTGTCACGGGGGCACTTGGGTGCCCTGTTCCTGAGTAGGGAT
>NW_017729008.1:41778244-41778541 GCF_001723915.1 Gavialis gangeticus | reverse complement strand
GAGACCCCAGCCCGAGAGGGCAGTACTCGGCCCAGTGAGGGAATAGGACATGCGGAAGATCAAGAGGCCTAGCACGGCTGCATGCCACCTGAGCCCCAGGTGCGGTTTTTGGCATGGGACAGGCCCCGTGAGGGGGAAGAGTGCAAGAGGCGCAGAGACAGGCCCCAGCGAGGGGAAGAGTGCGGGAAGCATGTGGCATAGGCCCAGGGGGGGCCAGCCTGCAAGAGTAAAGCCCAGGAGGGGCTAGTATAAGGTTGGAGACACAAGAACGTCCAGAATAGCTGCGAGGCTTGGGGC
>NW_017729008.1:41769032-41773244 GCF_001723915.1 Gavialis gangeticus | reverse complement strand
TAGGAGGCATGCATAGCTCATAAGGCTGGGGTGCACCAAGTCACCCTGAGATCATAGGAGATCAAAGGCAGCCTCCCATATAAAACTATATAAGATCAAAGACGTGGCAGGAGATCCAGCACCCTCTTATTCTCGCCCAATTGGCACGGCAGGGGGACCTAGCAGGCTCACGGCTGCCTGTAGGCCGCACCCTGTGACAATCGGGTCCAGCCCCCTGCTCTGGGCAGGAAAGACTTTCAAATCACCCCAGCAAGGTGAGCATCCAGTCTCCTTTTGAAGATCTCCAGGTAGGTGCCTGCACTGCCCTGCTGGGAGCCTATTCCAGAGTCTGGTCTCACGAACCGTGAAGAAGTTTTTCCTTGTAACCTTAATGGGACAGGAAGGGTGTTGAGAAGTCAGTGCTCTTTCAGTCCTTCATCTTGCCAGTAAGGATGTGGATTTTGTTGTGAAAATGTGAATTCACTGGGAACTGGATCGGTTCTACCCTACCGAGTCCCCATCCCTCTGAAAAGCACTCAGACACCTCGGGGACAAGTATAAAATAAGGGCATTGTGACATGTGCTGTAATTAGCAAGCCATGCTCATTAAAATCCCCCGCATCTCACGTGTACCAGCGTCCCAACACATCCCCGCATTGCAAAATCGGCGGCGGGGCGCTTTGAATGGGAGCTCGTTGAATGCGTTGTATTTCACCATTTTTTTTTTTCGGGCTGGGGATGCGCGGCGATGCTGGTGCACACGGTGCAGAAGGCGCACCAATTTCTGCGCTCCGGCAAACTCGATTCATTGAGTCTGCTCTGACTTGCTGGGTTTTCAGCAGGCTCCCCGCACGTCTCGAGCATTGATCTCATGTCAAGGAGGCCCCAAAATAACAGCTCCAAGTCACTCCGTGCACACGATGTCTGCAAGGAATTTAATCTGGACAAGGCGTATTGGGGAAGCCGCTAGGCAGAGCCAGACGGGTGGGCCGTGATCAGCTAATGAACTCTCGTTCTGGAGGTGAGTTCCTCCTACTCTGGTGGCTCATTGATCAGTTTGTTGCCATCTGATTTTCAGCCTAGCAGTTGTAGAAAATGCCAAGAAGTTTCTCTCTTTATGCAGCGGGGCTTGGGTTTGATTAAACTATTTCTCCAAGCTACCTCTCAGCTGTTGCTTTAAATAGAGCAGGTCATTAATGACCTCCTATCTCAGACCCATGACTTTGTTGGGGCTTTGTTGAAGCTGAAAGTGGAATAAGTTGAGACGGTGCCTGCTGGCAGCTTCCTTGCTGGCAGCCTTGTGCATACAGGAGAGTGAGGACGGCAAGATGTCATTGGATTGTGCTGTGGTTGCTGCTGTCAGTACTCGCTGCATCGGCATCATCACATTATCCCGTGATGCTGCTATAGCCTGGGTGCAGTGCAATATTGGCACAGTTACGGGTGCAAACGAGGGAACCCCGAGATTTAAACAGAGAGCAACAAGGATGATTTAGTGGTATGGAGGAGCTTCCATAGGAGGAAAGACTAAACACATGAGGCCTGTTCAGCTCAGAAAAGTGATGCTTAGCAGGGGACCCATAAGGGTTTCCAAAACCCTAAATGGCAAAGAGAAAGTCAACAGGGGTTTCTTATTGACTCTCCCGAGACAAGAAGGAGGGGATGCAAACTGAAACTAGTCAGTGGGAAGTTTAAAACTAACAAAGATCTTTTTTGCATGGCATGGGATTAATGTGGGGAGCTCATTGCCACTAGATGTGCGGGAAACCAGCAGTTTAGCCAGATTCACAAAGGGATTTGGGCACGTTCTTGGGGGGGGAAAAGGGGCATCGGGAGCTATGGAGCATGGGAGTGAGAGGCCTGCTATGGGACCTTAAATGCTGGAGGTTGTGAGGGAGAGAGGTCACAGCCTGGGCATACCCAGTTCACCCTCCCTTTTGGCATCCACTCTCTGCCCCTGTGCGACACAGGAGACTGGGCAATATGGGCCTATGAGCCAACCCAGTCAATGGCATTTCTCATCTTCCTATATACCATTAAGTATCCAGAGGGTCCCAAACCTTCTGACCTGCGGAGGTCTTTGCAGCGCAGGAATGGGTGCCTTGAGTCTAATGAGGGGTGTCTTGAGTCTAACAAGGGTGAGGACCCTTGCTATCACATGTGAAAGGCAGTGGGCATTTGTATGCAGGTGGGGGGTCACACCCCGAAGTGGCATCTGGACGGGTGACGAGGGCAAACAGTACGGACTGGTGTGAATGTGAGAGCGGGCTCACAGATGTTATAGATGACAAACCGGTTTTGCATGCAAGGGGCGTGCTAGCAGCTCACAGGAAGGGATTCAGCCCCTGGAGTCATGTGATTTTTACCAGCACTTCACCTTCCATTAAAGAAGTGCAGCTTCAGTTTCCTTATGCCCCCAGGCCAGACTGCTTTAATCCAGGCTTCCCCCATCGCAAGGGGAGAGTTGTTCCTGGCATTGGACTATTCTCTTGAAGTGAGATTTAGCTAGTCCAAGTCCTGGGCCTTTCCGCATCATCCCTCCGTTGAACGTAGCCCCCTCTCAAGCCCTCTTCGCTGCTATCTTTCCCCTGCGATCCCTGTATCACTGCTTCCTGGGCTTACTTCGTCCTTCAGATCATTTTTCTCAATGCCTGGTCACTTCTGGTAACTCCCGATAACTTCCCAAGCTGGGAGCGTCTGTGGGGCATGCCAGTATGCTGAGGCAATAAGACTTGCCCACCCATGCCACGCATTGACTGCTGGGGGCACCTCCAGCCTCTACTCCTGACGGCGTTGGAGGACTAGTCTCCGGTGCAGAAGCAGAGGGGTCCAGGACCTGTCCACGGGCGGACACACTTGCTGGGTGGGACCTACTGCCTCAGCCATGGGACTGAGCGTCGGTGCATCCTTTGGATCTCACCAAAAGCCGTTTGGGTTCTTTATTTGCCTCTAAAAGTAGCAACGTCAGCTCAGGACTGCAGTCCTCCTCCAAGTCCAGTGGCTGCAGATGCTACAAGATGCTAGTGATAAGGGTTGGAACAGATTCCTATTAAAGATGGAAACGGAAACAGATTCCTTCCAGAACTTCTTCAAAAATGGAAGCAGATTTCTATTAAAGATGCAAACCGGGGATCCTCCAGGAGTCCAATGATTGCAAGAGCTGGGGCTTCAAGGTCTTGGAAACTCTGCAAACCTGGGCGAGAGCTGTCCTGGAGGAAGGGACGAGGCCCCAGAATGGCCTTCAGAGGATGACAGCGTCCAGTGATGGTATTTATGGGATACCCATGGGGAAGATCCAGTTGGCAACAGCAGCTTTCAGAAGCTGAGAGAGGTATGGCAGGATCAGTCCTGTTCGTGCGGAAGAGAAGAGGCTGCTAACCTGGCGATTCGTGGCTCGGGGGAATCATCCGCCAATCTGCTGGGCAGTTATGGCAGGCCATCAGGACAAAAGCCTCCAGGGATGGATAAATTGTAGGGCATTGGTGTAGTGGAGGAGCATGAGGATGTGTAGTTAGTCTGTCAGCCTAGTGGGCTGCATTAAGTTTGGGAGCTCCTGTGCCTGCAAGGCTTCTGCATGCACCTTGAAGCGACAGCTCCTGTTCTGGACATTGCTCCGCATCTCAAGGAAAGGGGTTTCAAAACCCCGATGAGGGTTATGGTGAGGGTGGGCAGTGTTGCCAATAATGCTTCTGATGGCATGAGGTTTGCGCTGTTTGGTGGTTTCTCTGAAGCTCCTGGAGTCACATGCATCTCCGTTCCCTTTGTTAAAAGAAGTTGCCACGTCATTGCAGCAGAGAAGCTGGAAAGCATCATGCGTGCATACTGTAAAGACTCAAAAGCCAGGACATCAATGAAAAGAACCCCAAATGCAGCGATTTCTGCATTTATGACTTTAAAGCCAACCTCATGAGTTTTTTTTTTTTGGTCTCCGATGCATCAAACGGATCAGGCTAGCCTGTCGCAGAACTAGGGCAAAAGCGGCAACTGCAGCTGGCTTTTGCCATAGCAATATGACTGGTAGGATCATCTCTAGGCAACCCATTGCCTACAAATCCATTTTCTAACCTCTTAACAAAGCGACACAGTCAATCCGGACACAGCACAAGACATCACACTCGAACCTGCCACAGGTGAAGCAGGGGAGCCACGGCGGCCAATGTCCTGCGGCTGCACAGGTTGTTAAAAATAGGCTTGAGAGATCCAAGGAAGAGACCCCCCCCCCCCCCCCCCCCC
>NW_017729008.1:41759421-41768943 GCF_001723915.1 Gavialis gangeticus | reverse complement strand
GGGCCCGGTTTTTAAAAAAATGGTTGGGAGATCCAAGGAAGGGGCCCCCCCCCCCCCCCGTTACAGAGGAAGGAAAACAACCCAACTATATTAATTTGGCCATGATGTAAAATCTCTTCCTGACCCCAGCTATGGCAAGCAGCCTGACCCTGAGCATGGGGGTAAGACTCTCGCTGGGACCCTCCAGGTTGACATCCCAACAAGCATTGGCACACCCCTGTCCCCCACCCTGGCTGCAGCCAACACCCAGTACTTCTGAGGACAGCTTAACCCCCTGCCCTGACATGTAGCAGTAGAAGGGGGGAAAAAATCCCTCCCAGCCAAGCTCAGAAGTATGGGAAATACCCATACTAAAACATAGGCATGGCTTTGCCCAGCTCATCCCCAACCAGTGGCTGTCCAACCTTGTCGGGAAGACCTCCAGTGACGGAGAGTCCACAGCATCCCTCGGCGTCTATGCCACCGCTGCTCTGCTCTAACACCGAAGACGTTTTTCTCAATATTGAATCTAAACCTACTTTGCTGCAACTTTGGGCCCGTGGGTCTGTCCCCTCTACTCTGCAGTAGGTAGGTATGCAAGCACAGGGGGGCTGGACCCAATGATCTGTAAGGTCCCTCTTGGCTCCTAACAGCTATGAAACTATGATGTTAGGATTGCCTGGGTGAGCATTGCTTGTAAGGGGCTTAGTTCTTGGACCCCCGCATGATGCTTTGGGAGCAGTATATCCAGTGGTTAGAGCAATGGCACTGGGAATCTGGACACTGGGTTCGATACCTGTCTCAGTGCTTAATACAGGATGTCATTAAGCAAGAGAGACAAAGGGGAAGGGAAAGGAAGATGATTAGCACCATTTGACAGGTGGGGGACTGAAGATGGTGAATTAAGTGGCTCACCTCGACTCATACAGGAAGCGTGGGGCAACATCAGGAGATGAACTTAAACTCCTGACATCCGGTCTAGTGCCATTGCTCCCAAATCATCCCTTCTTTCCACGTGCCCCACTTCATTGCCTAGAAGACTGGCAAGACTGGCTAAACCTCAGCATTGCTCATCTTTAATATGGGAATAATAATAGTACTTTCGACACCAGCCTCAAAAAGGAGTTGTGAAGTTTCCCTGATGTTTGCTGTCAGCCGGACAAGGATCAAACCGTCCCTTTTCAAGGGGAGGGGGAAAGCTTTTCCTTAGGACTCCCCGAAGAAGTGGACTTATTCAGTCTCTGTCTCCTGAGAGGACCCCAGGAGCCAGCCTCAGCATGGCTTCACAAGGGGCAAGTGACCTTGGCTCTTCTCAGTCCCTGGCTTCCCTGGAGATCTGTTGCAGCCCCACTGCTGGGAGCTCCTTCTTTGCCCTCAGCTATCAAGAAGGAAGGGGCATTTTCTTCTTTTAAAGAAGAAGGGGATCAGAGTGCTGCTTGTCTCCAGCAGACTGTGCTCCAAAACAACCTGTCTTTATTGTGCCATTTCTGCCATGGCACTTGTTCTTTACAATCCTTGGCTGAAAGGTGTGAGAGCTGCAAAGCTGTGCTGCATGTAGCTCCTTGGAAGAAGCCCTGCTCCATGGATATAGCAGATCAAGCTACTTCCTCCTGTGTCAGGTCTGTTGCAACTGGAATTTCCCATCCGCGCACCAGGAGTTTTGAGATTAATGGGAAATTGATAACTTGATTTTTTTCTTTTTAAATAAATTTAGTCATGAAAGGTTTACTATTGATTTAACATATGAACTGCTTTGGTTGGGCCAAAGTATTACTGGAATGTACTCACGACGTTGCCTTGGAAATGTCATGCCGCTCTAATTGAGTTTGTCAAGTTTATCTGATTGCATGCTACAGGAGACTTTCAGGACGCAACAGTTAACAGAAAGGCAGGCTGCTGAGGCTACGCAGAAGAGGAGACTTTATTTTAAATGGAGACTCCATCAATGCTATTATGCACCACATAGAGGACTTTTCAAATCAGACCGTCCCACCTAAGACTGCTAGGCTCCGCAGTGTAAGAACATAGCCGGGCACCTGGGGTAGCCACTACACACGGGGGCAACATCAACCTCCAGGGCTAGGGACAGAAATCGCACATAAACTGGTATAAGTCAGAAAATGGTCCAAATCCATAACACAACAGAAATTCAGTGCACATAAACTGCTTTCAAAATGTCTAAAGCCAGTTTAAGATAAACCTGGATGGATGCAGTATCAGAAGGTGCTTGTCCAGGTGATGGGGATTTAGTCCTCAGGGTTTTATTCTATGCCCCCTAAATGGAAATGGTGGGTTTTTCACTGAAACCCACCATTTCAATTTAACTGTCATGTTACAGTGAGGGGCCCATTCCCCCTTTTTTGTCAGAGCCAGAGCCTGCCCACATCCTGGAGGCGAGCTGTTGGTGGGCTGAGAGGCCCTTGCGCTGTGGTAGACCCCCAGTCCTTCCATCTGCAGTGGTGGCACCCCTCGGGGATTGGAGTAGATGACCTCTGGAGGTCTCTTCTAGCTCTACTTCCCTCTGCAGATGCTATAATGATGAGGATTTGCAAGATCAGCCCAATGCACCATCTGCTCCAATGCACCACCTCCGGCCCAGACCAGTGTGCCACTTGCCTAAAGCTGCTTTCTCTAGCTTCAGCCTTTCCCGGAAGATCCTGCTGTCATAATTAGCAAAGGACGGGGAGGCTGAATGATGCACCAGAGGTCCTCTTCTGGATCCATGTAATAGCTGGGAATAGAACTATCTTTCCTCCTAAAAGCTACAAGGGGGAGGAATATCCTTTGTGTTATGGCACTTTCACTCACCAAGTACTTCCTGCACAATGGAAGCCCACAGATAATACGGGTCTTAGACACATAACCCCAGCCATTTGCCACTGATCCTATTAATCCATTCATTCTATTAAGTAAAGGCACACTTAAACCTCATTAAACATGCCAATTAATTTGTGATGGAACAAAATGGACTAGCTTTCTGCACCTCATTAAAGCTTGCTACTGTGTAGGTGGGTACCCAGCTGTTCACCCCTCATTAAGGCTTGTGATGGTGAGATTCAGAGCACGGTAGACACAACCGATCCATCAAGCCATTTATCCCCATGTCTATGAAATGCAGCAGAGTCTGTGCCATGGCGACAATAGCAGATATGGCCAGGGGAAGAAAAACACTTGGCTTTGGGACTTGCAAGATGAACCAGCTGCTGTGCATGTCAGGTAATCTCCAAGCTGCAGAATGTGCCTGCTTTATGCAGCTTAGACTGTATAAGTGGCATAACTTGCAGATTTTAGAGCTGTTATGGGAGACAGCAGCCCGGGGTGGATCCAGAAGGGGTGTGCTGGTGCACTTGCACCCCACTTTGATCCTTGCTCCACCCAGAGTTTTAAACCAACTGCCTGGCCATGGCATCAGCAACATTTCTATTCAGACAGTGCTGAGGGAGTCATTTGACTTCATGGCTCATTATAATCTACCTGATTCCTGCAAAACTACTCATTCTGTAGGTTTTAAAGACCCTCTCTCTCTTTTTTTTTAATAGTCTCGATGTTGCACCAATCAAGCTATCTTCTGTTCTGTGAGCTCCTCCTGGAAAAGAAGCTCCTATTTCACAGCCCTGCAGACTGTTTTTTAACTCAGTCCAATGCAGTTTGATTTGTTTCTGCATCAATCTTAAACTAAATGATCCAGTCCTAAGGAGGCCCCTACCGTATTAGCAAAGCTTTCAGGTTATTTTTAACTGGGAAAAAATATGTGTTGTTTTATATAGGGTGATGCACCTCACCATCTGCTGCCCGCTTTTCCAAATTCTGGATCCACCCTTGATAGCAGCTCACACCTGTCTGTTACAGCCATAATATTTCACAGATTTCATAGACATTAGGGCTGGAAGGGACCTCGGGAGATCATCGAGTCCAGTCCCTCGCCCCATATTACTGCCATGTGTTTCTCCCCCACTTCAGCATCCGTTGGGCTCTGCTTCCTTCCCCTCTCTTCACATGTCGTATTTACCGCCCCTGTGATCATCCTATGAACATTTTCTGCGGTTGCATCCCGAGCACGGGGGAACCAGGAGGACATGCTTTGTCCAACCACGTCTTCCTTAAGACCTCTCTGCACAGCTGACGGGAGCCTTTCAGCTAAAACAGCTGCAGTGTGCCGGTATGACATATCATGCATACGCCCACTGGAAGCTGCTGTCAGGGACTTGGTGAGCTGCTGATTCACCGGCAGAAATGAGTGGCTTATGCGTGTTTATCTCTTCCCCATGCCTGATGTCAACCCGATTCCCAGGGGGACTCTATTGGTCAAGAAGGATGAAGCCTTTGTTTTTCTCATCTTCTCTGCCATTAATAGCCTATTGGAAGAAAATGAAACACAGAGCCAAGTTCAACTGAGGGGGAGAAGACTCAGCTTAGAGAGACGTTCTTGGTTAACGGTTATACATTTTAGCAAATGAACGTCTCTTTGCTTTCCTCTAATAACAAGCTCTCCAGTGGCAATGTCCCAATTTCATTGCTCGACAGACAGCAATGAGCTCTGTTTTTTCCGCCAATGGGTAGACGCACCTCAGGGATGGGCCTGAGCCAACGTCCCTGGAACAAATAAACCTCCCTAAACTCGGTGAATACAGCCTCACACCTCTTCAAGCCTCAGTCCAGCTCTGTCTTACTGGAAGAGGTGGCAAATGGTGTTTTTCATAGAATCACAGACAATGAGGGCTGGAAGGGACCTCAGGAGGTCACATCTAGTCTAACCCCCTGCTCCAAGTAGGACCAGCCCCAACTACATCATCCCAGCCAGGGCTTTGTCTACCTGGGCCTTAAAAACCTCGAAGGATGGAGACTCCACCACCTCTCTGGGTGACCTGTTCCAGTGCTTCACCACCCTCCTAGTGAGAGAGTTTTTCCTAATATCCAACCTCAACTTCCCTTGCCACAGCTTGAGCCCATTGCTCCTTGTTCTGTCATCTGCCCCCACTGAGAACAGTCCAGCTCCATCCCCTTTGCAACCCCACTGCAGGGAGTTGAAGGCTGCTATTTAATCCCCCCCACAGTCTTATCTTCTGCGGACTAAATCAGCCCAGTTCCCACAGCCTCTCCTCATAAGTCCTGTCTCCCAGCCCTCCAACCCTTTTTATTGCCCTCCGCTGAACTCTCTCCAGTTTGTCCACATCCTTTCTGTAGTGGGGGGCCCATACTGGACACAGGCCTCCAGATGTGGCCTCCCCACTGTTGAATAGCGGAGAATAATTACTTTCCTCAATCTGCTGGCAACACTCCTGCTAATGCAGCCTAGGATGCCACTAGCCTCCTTGGCAACAAGGACACACTGTTGACTCATATCCATCTTCTTGTCCCCTGTCACCCCCAGGTCCTTTTCTGCAGAGCTGCAGCCAAGCCAGTTGGCCCCAGCCTGCACCGGTGCATGGGACTGTGTCCTCCTAAGTGCAGGACTTTGCACTTGTTCTTGTTGAACCTCATGAGATTTCTTTTGGTCCAGTCCTCCAATCTGTCTAGGTCACTCTGAATCTGTCTAAGTCGCTCCTCGGCCCTACCTTCCAGCACGGGTTGTAGACTGACACAAAGAGGACTGTCTCTGCAATGTGGAAAGGTGGAAGCAGTGGTGAAAATGCCTTCTGTAGACTGCTAAGCACCTGACAGAGTAACCTGCATGGCTGAGAGTTGTTGAGTACGTAGAAGAAAGGAGTGGCCCAAGGGCAAGGGTCGAGATTGAAAGCCAGCACATAGACACGTGCTCATCTTCGCTTATAAGCAACTTTGTACGTGTGCGAATTAGCAGGGTGCAGAGCACAGCGGAGGCAGCAGAGGCACGAATGCAGTTGTCTAACTTAGCTGCGATGAGGACATCAGGAAACGGCGATGTTTGAGCGATGGCTGGTTGTTAAAGACTCCAAACGAGTTTGAATCAGTTTGTTCAGGATCTATTACGAGGCCAGCGTTTCTCAACCTGTGAGTCTTGACCCAAAAGCGGGTTGCAAGAATATCTGAAAGGGCCACGAACAAACTTCAAAAATGGATTATCCTTTAGAGGAGGAAAGCGTGGGAAACAGTGGGGTTTTCCCTTGCAGGAGGGCAGAGCTCTAGTCTGCGAGGGGTTGCTTGGGGCCTCCCCTGCCCCACACTCGGGGGCAGCAGGTCAGGAGTGAGGGGTGCTGGCTAGGGACTGGCATCGGTCCTGGTACAAAAAAGGTTGAAAACCACTGCCTTAAGCTAAGGGAGCGCTGAATTTTGAAGTGAGAAGGGAGCTGTGACATGCCTGCCTCGGGGGCAAGCACCGGAGTCTCTATTTCGTGAGAAATGAGAGCAATGTCAAGGGGTCTGTTCTTGATTTGCTAGAGGAAACCAGAGCAGCAGCAGAGGCTTCTTGCTTGGAGATGCAGAGCAGGGATGCTGACGGATGCCCTGAAATCTCGTCCTGGGAAGGTGATGGCGCGGGTGGCTGAGCCAGTGTGAGGAGTATGTCCCCCTTCCTTGGGAGCCAATGCCCGTCTGCCAGAAGGGAGGAGTTGGCAGCTAGCGGTAGGGTAGAGAGGAAGGGGAGGCAGCTGCACAGCTATCCCTGAGGGTGGCTGGGGAGAGGGCAATGGCCAAGCCTGGGCTGGAGGCACGCAGGGTGCAGTGCTCAGCCGTCGGGCAGCTGCCAGGAGGACTCTCTTGGGGCTTTGGTCTGGTCTGGTCTGATCTTCTCACACTGGCCTCATCCATCTCTTCTGCCCACACGGGATTCACCCAGGTTCCCTTCATTTGCTCCTCCCGGCTCTTTTTGTTCCTTTTGCAGCATCATGGAGCTCAATGCTCGGCAAACTGCCGCTGTGAATTGTGCAAGCCTTTTTCAACTCTCCGGCAGGTTCGCTCCTCGTGAAAAGGGTGTCGAATGAGTGGCCGGCTAATTTGAATATGCCGCCTTCCCCATTAAAGGATGCAATGGTAGCGCTGTGTGTCTGCTTGTTTTTTGATACCATTTATGAATGAGGCGCTTGTCCGCCAAAGGGCCGGGTGGGTTGCAGTTGCAGGGGCCTGTGCTGTGTGTATTCATCACTTGCTTCCTGGCCTGAAGTGCCCCAGTGAAGACTGAGAGAGATCTGGGATTACTGCTGTTATTTTAGCTTGTATTTTTATAGGGCCGGCTATGAAGGCTGGACATTGTGCACTGAAATGAAGCAAAGTGCATTTCCTGCCTTAAAGGGCAGAGCACTTTAAAACTCAGTGCCAGGGACTCTTCTTTGCTACCAGAGATGCCATGGCGTCAGGCATGCTGCAGCATCCCCTTTTCCCCCTCGCTATGGGCTTTCATATAGCCATCTCTATCACAACATGGAAAAGGCTAACTATTTCCATGATCACCTGTAATGAACTGTCAGCTGGGGATGTGGCTTGTTAAGACCGGGCTGCGCTTTTGATCTAGGGTCACAGGATCATAGGCAAGTAGGGCTGAATGGGACCTCAGGAGGTCATCTAGTCCAGCCTCGTGCTCAAGGCAGGACCAGCCCTGACTCAACCAGCCCAGCCAAGGGGCTGTCCCACCTGTTTTCCGAAAGTTTCCAAGGAAGGAGCGATTACCATTTCTCTAGGCAGCCTGGTCCAGTGCTTGATCATCCTCAGAGTCAGGATGTTCCTCCTCATCTCCAGCCTCAATTTCCCCGGCTGCAGCTTGAAGCCGTTGCAACTAGTCCTGACCCCTGCCCATCTCCATCCTCGCTATAACCATCCTTCAGGTGTTTGAGGACTGTTATCAAATCCCCGCTCAGGCGTCTCCAGATTAAATGACCCTAGCTCGTTCAGCCTTTCCTCAGACATCCTGCTTCCCAGGCCGCTAATCATTTTTGTTGCCCTACGTTGGACTCTTTCCAAACTGTCCCCATCCTTTTTGTCCCCAAAAGTGATAGCAGGACTCCAGATGTGGCCTCCCCAGTGCTGAATAGAGGGGAAGTGTCACTGCCCATGTCATGTTGGTGTCACATTCACAGCTGTGCAAACACTTGATCTTGTTTGGCCTGGCTTGCTGCATGAGAAAGAAATCTGCAGCCTTTTTTATTTCAGTTAAACAAAATCTTTTCTCCCACCCAAACTAAAGACTGCTGATTTTGGTTCAACCGGAAACCTTTTGTTTTACGTTTAAGTTCAATTTAATGTTTTTGACAACTTTGTTAAATGAATTTTGAAGGACCGCATTGCTTGAAAGCAAGCAAAAAATAAAATAAAATAAGGCTTCATTCTGAAAAAGCTAACGTTTCCTTGAAAAGCCCTCTATTGTTTTCCAGGTTTATTTATTTAGTTTATGCCAAATCATTAGACAAAGCTGCCTAAATGTTCCAGGCAACATCATATGTGCATTTTCAATGAAAATACAAAGTTTGGCTCCCTCAAATGTTGCCTTTACCTCTCCATATCTCCAAATATTGCCTTGGGGACGGTCCTGCTTGGAGCAGGGGGTTGGACTAGATGTCACCCCGAGATCCCTTGCAACTCTCATCTTCTATAATTCAACGATTTGCTTGTCGAATCGCTGATCAGCTAATCTGGCCCTGTTACCTGCTAGGTAAGAGCCTGCTGGCAGATGGGATCACTGTAACACTGACCATCCTTGAGGTCAAATCCTGCTGATTTTACCCATGTACCCTATATATTTAGAGGGCTGGAGTGGGCTCAGCCAACTTATTTGCATGGGTGCCTGTTCCAGCCGCCTGCGGAGGGTTTAGATTGAGAGTGTGGTTGGGGGTAGAAAGGTAAGAAAGATTTATTGACTTAAAAAAAACACAACTATGCGTAGTAACAAGACTAACGATGACAGACAAAAGCAATTCGCGTTGACAACTTATCGGCAGTCCCTCTGATGCCTGATACACAGCAAGCTTCTTTCTTCACGAAGTTCAGCGAGGTCAGGCGTTCCCGAACAACGCTGTTTGAGGGGTGCTGGGAAGGACTCTGGAATGCAGTTCTTGGGCTCCTCGAGGTCCACTGTTTTCATGCAGCAAACGACCTGGTTCCTCCCAACAAACACGTTGCCTTATTGTTACATATGACACATTAGGTAACTCGTATACGCAGGTCATGTTAGGTGGGCTGAGAGGCCAGCCTCTCCATAGGGTCCCTAATCCAATCAAGGTGCTACTAATTTGAACCAAGGGGGACTGTGCCACATACCGTGGACCATCGGGGGTAACTATTTCCCATATGGGACGATGCAAATTCCAGTCCCAAAGGCATCCTCCTCCTAGCTCCGAGTTTAGCAAATAAGCAGTGGTTTAGTTTTCCTCTTTTACCCTCTGCACCAAGAATGAACATTTTTCTTTATCACAGCCTTTCCAAGTAGTAACCCAGGTACTTTGATAGGGGTATCTCTTTTTAAATGTTGCAGGCATCCTATGATGCTCTAAGCCAGGGGGACATTCTCTATTTTTAATGTTGTTTATTACCTGGCAAAAATGCATATTCAATGATAACTGAACCTGCACACAAGTAGTACTCCAAGTTTAATTTTTGTCTGCTTTAAAAGCAGTGTCCATCATGACCTGGGCAAGA
>NW_017729008.1:41751949-41754421 GCF_001723915.1 Gavialis gangeticus | reverse complement strand
ATTCCCAAATGAGCAGAGCTACAACAATCACCTCCCCTCCCACAGTTAGCCATTCCAGCCTTCAGGTAGGGAATGAACCCAAGATAATAACTGGTGCCACACGTGCACTGGCAGTTACCACCTTGCCAGTCAACTATCCTGTTTCTTCTACTCAGAGACTAGGACTTCACTTGCTCTGAGGTGACGGGATATGGATACTGCAGGTGGACCACGTGAAGGCCATCTGAGCGCGTTTCCAGAGGATGCTCTTCAGGGTCAGGCCACTCCTTGAGGTTTTCAGGAGCAAGTTCATTAATATCTGGGTAATAAGAAGGATAGTAGACATGTCCTACCCAGGAAACACAATAAAGTATTAATAAAAAGAGTACATTCATAACAGTCCACCACTTCATGATGCCAGTTGATTTAGACCGGTGACAGAGCAGGACTTGTCTTCAGTGGCAGACTTAATGAGGAATGGTTATGGCTGCACTTGTGGAAAGATCCAATCTGTAGGAACAAGACAACAAGGAGCTTGGCTCCCGTTAGGTGAATCTGACTTAAATACCCACCATGTATTATGCATACCTCCGGCTAATAATGTCCCCTCCCATTTATTTCCCTGTGGATGCTTCACTACTACCCGATCTCCTGCTTGGAGCTTTCTCGAGTCATCACCTCTAGGTCATTCTACTGCTGGCTTATGGGGACCACGTAATTCAAAGGCTTGTTGCATGGGGCTACCTCCCGGACGGGGTTGGTTATTGGCCCAATTGATAGCTCGATTCAGGTGCAAGTCCCAGTCTTTAAGAGCCAGGCTAGTGGCCAACCGCAAATTGCATTTGAGGATGCCATTGGCTCACTCTACCAATCTGTTAGACTGCGGACGGTATGGGATGTGATAGGTCCATAACATGCTATGTTTGGCAGTCCAGTCATACACAAGATGGTTGCAGAAGTGAGGGTCGTTGTCACTCTGTATTTCTATAGGTGGTGTATACCCAGCTAGCAAAGTTTCCAGTGCTGCACCAGTGTCCTGGGCTGTAGCTCTCACTGAGGTGCAGGTGAATGTTATCTTTGTGATAACTTTTACAGCTACAAACATGTAGTGTCGCAACATGTTTTTGATATTAATGGATTCTATCTGTGCAGGCATATAACACCGGATGCTTTCTGTCAAGGCTGGTAGAGATGGGACAGCAGCTGTTAAGGGGTCAGTATTAGCATTCAAAGCTCAAAAGTCAATAGTCAGTGTGGTCAGCTTGCGCACTGGCCACACTGGATTGTTATACGGAGAGTGGGTTTGGATAATAGTCCCGTCTTCCAACTGCTGACTTACAATACACTGGATGGGTTGGGTGGCCTCGGGGGGAGTTTGATACTGGGGTCTGTGTACTCCTTTCATGGGAGGTAAGGTTAGTGGGATCATGCTACATCGAGTTACAGCTGTTATAGTGGTTTTTTTCTGGTTTTTGGTGAGGTACTGTGCACCCAAACTGCCAATTCTCTTGTTCAAGGGCAAACCGCTGTCTTCTTAGTACATTAAGTCCCAGTAAGCTTGGTCCCCCTTTAAGTATTACTGCTGCCGCTGTTACCTTAGGTAATGCGAAGGTTGCTCAGACCAGCTGTCCTGGTCATCTGGTGCCTCTGACTCCAATTACTTGATAAGGGCTTCCTTTCTCCCCCTTCCAATCTGCGTAATCTAAAATGCAAATCTGGGCACCAGTGTCTAACAGCATATCAATTGACTTTGTACTTTTACCTAATTGAATCTGTACAGGTATTCAAATTAAGGGGCCAATATTAACTTTAGATACTGGTCTTTGGCTGGCTACTGCCCCCATTGTGGCCCCTCTCTTTGGGGGTTGGGCTGCGGCCGGACTCCCTAGGCCATGTGATCAAGCGGGGTAGAGGCTGGCGGCCCCGCAGGTGCCTGGGACAATGTTGACAATTCTGCCCTTGGGGCAGAGAAGCTCTTCGGTGACACAGCTGGTGGTGCAGAAGGCTTTGCTTTTGGTTTTGCCCCTTTGGTACAGTGTTTAGCCCCCAGCCCTCTCAAGACATTGGAGGGCAGTCTATTGATTTGCACTTTACTGAAACAGGCAGCTAACAAGTCTTTCCACATTTTTGCTTGCGGAGTCTTTGGCCAGCCTTACCCAGCTTTTCTCAACAATTTGGGGGGGTCAGGGGGTTTCCCTTTCACTGAGGCTAGTGCCATGGTCTTGGCAGTTTTCATCAGCTTGGTAAGCCTTGGCTTCTGCATTTGAACTAGCCAGTTTATTACTGGTTCTTCTAGGTTGGACTTCTGCTGCTTTTGAATATTTTTAATTTTCTCATGGGTAAAGAAATGCAGCTCTGCTCAGGGATTTTCTCATTGCGGCCTTGAATGAGTTATCACTATGGGAAGAACTTGGCTGAGTTTCTCCCTCGGGGTGGGGAAGGCCTGGCTAGGTTCCTCCCTCTGAGCAGGAACATACAGGGGTGTTTCAGCAC
>NW_017729008.1:41746617-41746949 GCF_001723915.1 Gavialis gangeticus | reverse complement strand
CAACTTCTGGTTTATCTCTATATAGACACTTGCGGGAGGATGACTCCACAGCCTGTGCTAACTGCACTCTCTTCTGGGGGGAAGCGGCCATGCATGCGATCATAATTTTTCCTTCCCTCCGTTCTAATGTTTCCAAACAGCTCTGTGCAGCTCGCGTTGCCTCGCACACCACACTGTCAGAATCTCTCACGTCTTCTAACTCCTTACTCAGCCAGGTGACCTGTTCCCAGAGCTGGGGACTTCTTCAGCCCCTAACAGCAGGCATGTGGCCAGCAGCCACGACAGGCACACCTTCCTGGGTTTACCCCAGGCAGCAGCAGCAAACCTAGCCC
>NW_017729008.1:41739071-41741617 GCF_001723915.1 Gavialis gangeticus | reverse complement strand
AAGGCCTTATTACATCTTAAATTATAATTAGGCTTTTAGCAACAACTTATAGCTTAATGTCTAAACAAATACAGAAAAACCCTTGGTTTGCTCTTCATAGAGCCTTCAGCAGGCACTTTTATCACACAGACATACTTTTCAGCTGCCACGCATCATCCCTTGCTTGCTGAAGCACTATGATAGCTACAACTGAGATGCCAAAGTCACATGCGCTACGTTGGGAAATGGGGAGGGATTTATCAATTTAACTTGCATAGCATGAACAGATTTACGACAACAATGGTTAAAACACCATTTAGTAGTTGCCACTAAGGCAATGCAGAATACTATGATGTTCAAGATGGTTAGCCACGTAGTTGAGGTGACACTTGGTGATACATGAATAGCACAGATTACATCATACCATTTACATGGCTGGGGCATGTTGACAGCCAGACTGATGATTCGCCCACCCTCTCGAGCAAGGAGAGCTAAATGAGTGCCTCGCCAAGCCTTTGCTTCAAGGCTTTGCAGCTTATTTTTCACATTATTTCAGTTTTCTAACCATGGCATGTCTACATTTGATACCCATGAAGTGGGTATCGTGAAGTTGAGAGATATAGTTTCAGAGGAAATTTCTGGCCATTTTAGGGCAATAGTGCAGTTACTTAATTGCAGTAGAGCAACGGCTCCACTTTTAGCTCCTAAGCAACACAAATTACACAAAGTCCAGATGGTACTATTTTCATGCAGCAAACGACCTGGTTCCTCCCAACAAATACGTTGCTTTATTGTTACGTATGACACATTAGGTAACTCATATACGCAGGTCATGTTAGGTGGGCTGAGAGGCCAGCCTCTCCATAGGGTCCCTAATCCAATCAAGGTGCTACTAAATTGAACAAGGGGGACTTAATATCTAAACAAATACAGAAGAACACTTGGTTTAATCTTCATAGAGCCTTCAGCAAGCACTTTTATCACACAGACATATTTTTCAGCTGCCACAGGTGCCGTATGGCAGGATCTGCACATAAATGAATAATTCTGCTTAATCAGGTTGGCCAGACTGATTGCTGTGTCTGCGGTGTGCGTAACACCCATAAAAGATTCATTTGTTAAAGGCAACAGCATCCACAAGCAAAAGCAATGCGCCTTCCTGCACAAATGGCCAATTGGAGATCATTCTGATGTTGTATCCAAGGAGCAGAAAGCCAGCTGTTATTCATCTGGTCCCTCTCTGTAAAGCGTATTAAACCATTGGCTTTTCCGGTTTCCCTATCAGGGCTGCTCTGAAGAAGAAAATCCCATTAAGAGCTTGCATGATAAAATTTATGAAGACAAGTTGTGTTTCACATCATTTAATGCAAACATATTAGTATCCCTGAAACAGAAGGTAGACCATTGACAGAAGAGATGGGTGCATGTACTTGATGAACCATTAATGAGAAACCCATTCCTGTCCAAAAACCCATTCCCCAGTTTAAAGTCACTGCTTGCACATACAAAATGGCTAGTGTTGTGGATGTTATCTTCCATCAGCTTCACCTACTGGGAAGATCTAATAGATGTTGGAACAACAGTACCAAATGCGTAGTGAAACCTTACAGCGCTTCTCTGAAATAAAGGAGTAAGTGCTGCAGGAAAGGGAGAAACCTACCTCAAGCTATTTGACTAGTCAGTGGCAGACGCCAAATAACAACTCAGTGCTTGGTGGCACTTTGTGTCATCCATTCAGCATGTTACCAGGATGGGAATTATACTGAAAACACCATCACTTAGATACCAGAATTGTTACATCAAGTCAAAAAATTTGAGCGGTCACAAATGGCTTTCATTAACCAAACCTGATGTTTTTAGATGAAGTCTGTCACATAAAGACATTTGATACTTCCAATCTAACCCATCTGTGGCCTCCTTCCTCATCTATATAGTAGAGTCTAATCATCCATCCTACACACTGGCCATGTCTACATGAGATGCTTTACGGCGCAGTAGACCAGCGGTTCCTAAACTCTGACGGATTGTGCGCCACCAGTTGAAAACGATACAACCTTAAGTGCCACCAAAACATTTTTCAGTTCAACCTTAAGTACCACCAGCAAATTTATGTTGTATGAAGTAATTATAATGAATCTGTTAACATGTACCACTGGCAGGCTGTTTTCATGCCACTGGTGGTACACATACCATAGATTGGGAACTGCTGCAGTAGACTAGTCTACTGCACAGTAAAGCATCACCATCTACAAGTGCAGGCGCTTACTGAGCAGGAAATTAGTCTACTGCGCAGTAAATTTACTGCATGATAAATCCAAATAGCATTAATTGCATGTGTAGACATGCCCACTATGTTGCTTTCTAAAGAAATGATGAACAAATCGAGAGGGTCCAGAGGAGGCCACTCGTATGATCAAGGGACAGCAGGGTAGGTCCTATGAGGAAAGGTTACGGGACCTGAACCTGTTCAGCCTTCAAAAGAGAAGGCTGAGGGGGGATCTTGTGGCCTGTTATAAACTGGTTAGGGGGGATCAGCAGGCGCTGGGGGAGTCCCTGTTCCCCCAAGC
>NW_017729008.1:41730938-41734071 GCF_001723915.1 Gavialis gangeticus | reverse complement strand
CTGGGGGTTTTTAAGAGGAGGTTGGATGTCCACCTTACTGGGGTCGTTTGACCCCAGTGCTCTTCCTGCCATGGCAGGGGGTCGGACTAGATGATCTGCTCAGGTCCCTTCCGACCCTAGAAACTATGAAACTATGAAACTGAAATGCTATAAGAAGATCTAAGCTAACCTCGCATACATGTGCATCTAAGCTAACCTCGCATACATGTGCATCAGATACTGCAGCATCACACACTTTGTCCCGCTTATGATAAAGGGCAGTTCCTCTGAGAAGTTATCATCCTACCTCATCATTTATGTCTGAAAGGCTCCATTCTTTTCATCAGGCACAGTGAAACACTGGTGTTATTGGATCCAGAAGACTAACCCTCTGCCTTTAATGCAGCTATCCAACCTCATCATCTGGCACCTAATTTGGCAGCCCCTTCAAATTATTCAATGTATCCAAGACACTTTGATCTAGAAACCTGGCTGGAGATTTCCCAAGGAGAGGCAATGATTTCCAGCATGTCTTCATATGATCTGGCCATGAAAGACATTTTAGGAATGTTTGGCATTTTCTCCAGTGCAATGAAATTAGCTAACATAAAATGAATTTACTTGGGAGGCAAGTATTATCCCTTTATTACAGGCAGGAAACATTGAGCGATAATACTGGACAGCAGCACATAGATTTGGAAGTTGATATCTGATACCATACGAAAGAAAGAGGTGGGAATCCAAAGGAGGAAGAAGATGGAAGATTTGTCCAAAGTTACAGAACAAATATGGGGGCAGAGCTGGGATTGGGCTTCAGAAAGCTCTGATGACTTCTCCATGCTGAGCACATACCCACTCTGAGCCTGGACGAAAGCAATTAGCCAACTGCAAAGACAGCCAACGCATTGTTCAAGTGACATTTTGGCGTGACTCTGATTTGTCTCAGGGTCTAGCCATTTGTGGTAGCGATCTAGGATGGCCTCGACACATCAGCATGAAAACAGTATCAGCCCCAGGGAGAAATCTACTTGTCCATTTACTAAAATGATGGCAACCGAAAAACTCAAATACTCTCTACTTGCCCAGCCCAGAGAATGACCTGCCCCAGTTTATTGGGTAACTAGAATTATACAAGGCTGGTTGAAAGCTGTGTTTTATTTAAGATGACATGAAATGTAGGCATCTTTGGGGGTTTGCACAATCGCTCCATGGTGTGAATGTCAAAAGCATCTCACCATTTTGGCTTTTTCAAGCCCAGCAAAAAAAACCACCCTTAGCAAACCCAGTGACTTCATGTCCATAATAACAATCTCCTTGGTTCACGGAGTGCATATCCATCACCTCTCTGTACGAAATGGTATGTCTTGCTTGCTATATGTCCAACCTCCAAGATGTCCTGGAATCACCTCTTGCAGCTCCTTTCTCCTTCACGTAGTTGTGGGATGGCAAGCAGTCACCTTCCTAGGATTGGTTTGGAAAGCAAGAGAAAACAAACAGGATCATTTTAGGCCCTCAGCTTCTCAGCTGATCAGAAGTTCTGTGACAAAATATTTGGGTTGGGTTTTTTTGGTTGGAAAATGTCAATTCCTTAAAAAAAACCATTCTGTAGGAACTGCCTGGACCAGCTCACTGTTTAGGGCATACAGCTGGGATTTAGGGAACCTAGGTTCAAGTCTCTGCTTTGAATCAAGCAAATCAAGGGCAACCTAGTGGAGATCCCAACTCACTGGACTTCTGACTCTTTTCGGATAGCACTTGTGAAAGAATCTACAGGATGGGAGGACTATTTTCTACCCACCCCTACGCCCAGTGCTGCCATTGCAGAAGGAAAGTGGTTAGGGTTTATTAGATCTAGCCTTTCTCATGTTACCCTACCTCCATTCTTTTGGCTAGCACAGTATAATAAAACATATCACAGCTCTGGATTCAAATTCAGGCTTGCAAACCCACTAACTTTGGTGCACAGAATCCATTGCATTGTCTTGAAATGCTTTTCAGAAAGTGAGGTTTGCAATGCTTATCCCTGCACCCTCACTGCCTTGCCTGCCACAGACAGCCGGCACGGTGGATGGGGTGTCTGATGTTCCTGCAGACCCTGCGATTGCAAAGATGTTCATCTCCTTAAGGTGGGAGCAGATCCCTCAGCTCTACAGCTGAAATTTTATGTGCGTCAAATTTAATGCCATCCAAGGACATCTTGGCTGTTGCTGGGCTGCACACCTTGACTAACTGGGAACTTTGTGGTCAGTGGTTTGGAATAACCTAGAGTCAATAAATGCTTCCCATGTGAAACAATTACCTGCTCTCCACCAAGTGGGTTGCACCTGTTTTGAATCAGCCTGGTCTCCAACACAATAACATCCAAGCCTTGGCCAAAGCCCATTCAATTGCTTATCAAAAAAATGATATCATTGAGGCCTAATGCCCTGCACAGAAGTGGACAAATGTTTTAATTATATTAGGGAAACACCTAGATGCAAATCCTGCTGTGAATCTGAACCTTGTGTCCTACATCCACCAACTACTGTATAATAAACCTCATCGGAAACTTTTAAGACATACCGGGGAGAGCAAACAGAGACAGACTGCTGGTGGCATTAGTGACTTTGATCTTTGATCTGTGATGACACAGATGTGTCACTCAGATGGCTGATTATAGCCACCCCTTGTGCACCGATCAGCAGCAGGTAAGGCTGTTATTGCCAGTCCCAGCTGTGATGGCCTCCTATTTCCCCTGGAGTATCTCTGCAAACTGCCTGCCCTCCCAAAGAGGAGGAGGAGGCAATAGGCTCAAAACTGGGCAATAGGAGTGTTTACACACATGCTCTAGGAGGGTGGGGGGGGTGCTTTAATTAGAGTGGCATCAAGAGCCACTCTAATTAAAGTGCCTGCTCTTGGAGCCCCTCTAATTAAAGCACCCAGAGCATCATGTGCATCAGCATCCCTGTGCTGAAAAATGGCAGCTGGGGTGCTTTAACTAAAGCTCGTCTAACTAGCATTTTTCAGTGCAGTACCGATACACATGACACTGGAGTCTGCTGCAGCATGGTAATTACTAGTGTGTAATTACAGCGTGTTGGGGCAGCCTCGATGCATGTGTCTAGGTGCCCCAGATGCCCAGTGGTGCCCGAGACAAATTTTTGCCATGTATATG
>NW_017729008.1:41725066-41725938 GCF_001723915.1 Gavialis gangeticus | reverse complement strand
TCGTCTAACTAGCATTTTTCAGTGCAGTACCGATACACATGACACTGGAGTCTGCTGCAGCATGGTAATTACTAGTGTGTAATTACAGCGTGTTGGGGCAGCCTCGATGCATGTGTCTAGGTGCCCCAGATGCCCAGTGGTGCCCGAGACAAATTTTTGCCATGTATATGGTCTGGTCTCAGCATGGAGAGTATTGGGGCATGATCATAGACTCATAAAAAATGGGGTTGGAAAGGACCCCAGGAGGTCACCTCTAGTCCAACCCCCTGCTCAAAGCAGGACCAGCCCCAACTACATTGTCTCAGCCAATGCTTTGTCTACCTGGGTCTTCAAAACCATTAAGGATGGTCCTCAATGAAACTCAAACTCAGGGAAGGACCGATCCTTGTCAGCCACAGGAATCATAGCACCCAGGAGAGATGCAGAACAAATCTAGGGAGGGCAGAGGGCCAAGGACACTGACCCAAGCCTTTTTGCAGGCTCCAGGCATAGGAATGCTTGATTTTTGGACTGTTTTATACAGCAGGATCTCCCATTAAAAAAAAAAAATGCAATCTAACAGGGTTTTTTTTCCCACTCTTTTTAATACACCAGTGGTTAACACCCTCTGCCTTCGCCAGCTTGAATTCTTAAGGCACAAGTCTATGTTTCCAGGGAGCATGTTCACACATGTCAGCCGTGTCAGAGCAAGCTTCATCACGCACCGAGGGAAACAGTGTTGTTACCGCTTCGAGCATCAGGCTTTTTTTTTTGGAAAGAAATCTGCAAGTGATACCATCCGGTTGGAAACCAGGCAGTTCAAAATGATGCTTGGGAGTCCCAGCACTTATATCTGTCCTCCCCCCCTTCCTCCCCCAAAGGCCTCTGATGGT
>NW_017729008.1:41718943-41725055 GCF_001723915.1 Gavialis gangeticus | reverse complement strand
CCCCGCCCCGACCTCCTTTCTGACCTGACACCTGAAATCATTTCATTTTGACTTTTCCAATTGTCCATCCCCAACTTTTTTTTGTGTGGCTAAAACGAATTGCCAAATTGGATTCGGCTGTGACAAAAGGCTAGTACACTCTTACCATGCATCAGATGGGGGAGACATTGTAGAGACAAGGCCTAGGACCAGGTCACCCTTTTCAAGCCCATTTGCAAAATGAGTATTAGGGGAGAGGGAAGCGTTTTCCAGACTGGAAAACACCAACACAAGATCAAACAGCTGCAAACTGGCTACAGATACATTTCGATTGGAAATCAGGCACTGATTTGTCCCAAGCAGAGGATTGAAGTTTTGGTGGGGGCAAGACCCTGGAAAGAGAGCCATTGGTGGGTGGGTGTTTGCAGGGAAGCTGTTCCCTGCCAGAAGGGTGACCTGGGAGGACCAGGGAAGTCATGGGTTCATAGATTCATAGACATTTGGGTTGGAAGGGACCTTTGCAGGTCATCGAGTACAGCCCCCTGCCCCGGGCAGGAAAAAGCCCTGGGGTCAGACTCATGAGAAGAGAAAGGCCCTCACCTGTTGGGATTTTACACTGCTGCTCACAGCGTTGCTTGGATTTAAACCGGTTGCTGTTCCCACCGCAGCCTCCAAAGACAAAGGGCCTGCAGTGGTTCACCTCCGGATGGTAGTACCACAGCAGCATGTACTGCGAGCAGGAGCCCTCGTCCATAGGCAGCAGACAGGGGTCTGAAAGGAAGCAGACCCCCACCAGTCATATAGGGACACAGGACTGTGTGGACCTCAAAGCCACCGCTCCCCCAGGAGAATCCCCAAACTCACCACATCAACCCCTCGCGCATCGCAGGTTGATGCAGTGCCACACGCCTCAGCTTGCCATAGGCAAAAGCAGGGGGGGCGAGAGCACTGCCAGTGCCCTGCCAGGAAACTTGAATGGAGAACCAAGGACTGGCCTTTGCCACCCGGCCTCACATTGAGCTGCAGTTGACCCAGCTTATTGGGGTCTGGGTGCAGTCTAGGTGGCCTCCTGGCTAGCATGCTTCAGTTTGGACTCTGGGGGGTTTTGCCTTCCTCTGTAGTGGGGGCATGGCCCTCTTGGGATCTCTTGAGCGTCTACCAACAGCAGCAAGATGTTGGCTTCTGTGTTTTCCCTGCTTTACCTGTGTCCAATTAGGGTGTTATGTCTCATGGTAATGCTGGCGTTGACTGTAGCTTTACTAAGAGGTTAGACATTGGATTTGTATAGGGTGGCTTGGATAGGGATGATCTGGCTGCAAGCTGGGGGTTGGCCTACATGACCTTTGGAGGTCCCTTCCAGCCCAATGTCTCTCTGATTCTGTGATTCAAAGGTACCAGGTACTGTAGCCAAAGGCACACATTGGGGTTGGACTCGATGATTTGTTGAGATCCCTTCCAATCCTAGCATCTAGCATCTATGAATCTAGCCATCTTGGATGCCCCAATCAAATGAGTAGGTTCAGATGCAGTGGGGTCTGTAGAGGTTGGCCTTTGGAGGGGGCCACAAGCAAGGTCCAAACTGATGCCTCTGCAGATGCCCCAGCCACTCTGCTATGACACCCCTCGCTTGAGATGGATGTGAGGTAGGGTTGCCAACCTTCCCGGATTGGCCAAGAGTCTACCGGAATCGGTGTCGCTCTCCTGGTGACTACTGAAAGCAATTTGGGAGACTGATATTGTGAATGGGTTGAACAATACAATTAATGACATTACGTGATGTTGGGGGGAAAAAACCCCGCCTGGAATAGCCTCAGTCAGAGTTGGCAACCCTAATGCAAGGACTGGATGTAAGTGTGAGGGTGACAGAGTCTTGAACTTGGGTTTTTCCAAAGGCTTGTCTAGCCCACCACAATGAGACCTAGATCCTTACCAAGCACAACTGACTTTGGTAAAGGTAGTACTCAGTGGAAGTAACCAGATGGCAGTGGACATGATCACCAGCCAACCGGGTGTTAACACCCCTGTTATTTATGGGAGGAACAGGATCCATGGAGAAAACAAAGTCAGATGGATTATCTTGCTGGGATCCTATGTTGGATCCAAATTTGGATGCTTAAATTGCTGGGATCCTTTGACCCCAGCTGACTTCCTGCCCCTCAGGTCGGGGGCTGGACTCAATGATCTTACGAGGTCCCTTCCAGCCCGAATGTCTATGACATCTATGAAATCTACGAATCATGGGCCCATGCTGAGCAGGCTGCCCTATCACACAGGCCCCAGCTCCTGCCTCATGACCACTTCCCCAACACATAGAGAACTACCTGATGGTGCATTTGCCCCATGATGGCCCATACAGCATCAACGCAGATGCCAGCACTTTGCTGTCTACCACGAACTTCTCAACTTTGTTAGGCTCCAGGTCCCCCCTTGGAAAGTGCCAGTCGTTAGCTGTCACTTGTTTCTTGATGACACAAAAACCCTAAGGCAATTCTCGTTGCAAAGAGCTCAGACCACAGCAGGTGGGAACATTTTGGATGCTATTTGAAACCTCTGGGTTGATCTTGTGCAGCGTTTGCACACCTAACTGCACTAATATTGTGCAGCTCCCCCACAGCATCTTATTGCTGCCTTCATCCTGTCGGCCGTGGCTGTAACACCCGGGTGGAGAATCACTGAACTACCTCATTTGTTGGCTGCAAAGAACTACCCCAACAGCGAGGAAAGTCCAGCTCCCGGGCTCATCCCCTACATGCCGGGTGGAAGGGCCAGAGCTTCTTGCCGTGCTAGTTAACAAGCGTAACTGTTCCAACACACGTCCCCTGGAGCTCAATATTCAAAAGCACTTCCTCCCCTGGAAGTGACTTGCCTAAATGCCATTTAATTCAGTGCATTTCACCTTGTAATGGGCTGCGGGCTTGTCGCTGCTCGCGCTGGGCCGGCTCCATTATCTGCTTATCACGGAGAGCTGCCGAGAAAGCAAATGGAAATCACAGTTAATGAGGGCACACAAATAAATTAGCCGCGATTTAAATATTGATCGTTACAGGCGTACACAGTTTCCCGTCGTATAACGAGCTCTTGATAAATGTCACGGAACAATTGGCGAGCGGTGGAAATCAGCAGTGATAAAATTCTTAATGGCTTTTAACAACTCAGTCAAAAAGGTCGGGTGTTAGTCAGAGAAAATTGAAGTATTGGCGGTGTTTGCGGGAGAGGGGAGATAAATGTCAGATGGGAGTTGTGCAAATTTGAGAGGTTTGAAAAGCCAGGAGCAGTTGTAATCCGGCAGCAATAACCCCCTGATTGCAGAATCCTGTTAACATTTCCAGCGTCTATCCGCGCTGAGTGCTGAGCAGACCGATTTATGCGCCCTGTTGCCTAAGGCCCGAGCTCTAATGGGACTGAAAGCCAGAGACAGCTACAGCTGTGATTCAATAACATGTGGACTGCACCAGTGGTCTCAAGTTTTCCAGATGCAAAATGCAGGACTGGATTAATGCATAGACAAACTAGGCACATGCCTAGGGCCCTAAGTGAAGAAGTGGCCCAGTTCTGCTTATTTTAGATATTATAACTATTGAGTGAAAAAAAAAAGTAGGGGCCCACAAGTTTGTTTGCCTAGGACACACAGAGGGGTTAATCTGGCCCTGCCAAAATGCTTCCTTAATATAAAGGCAGTTTCAACCCATGTGGCTGATGCCTTTGATGTGCAACGAGGACACCAGATCGAAGTAGGCAGCCCCCGAAAGGGTGGAACAGGGGAAGGGGAACATGGAAATTTGGGGATGTTCAGTTTGGGATATGAAATCATGGCATTGACACCGAGCGGGACACTGAGTGGCCCACTGTCAGCTCCTCCTCAAGCTCAGGGTAATTCAGATGTGGGGTGATCACCTGAAGATGGGCAGGTTATTTCCTTCAAGGAGGCCAAAGTGACTTGGGATTTTGCTTCCTGAATTCTGCCCCGATTTATGGACATGAAGTCCGGTGGCACCAGGCTGCCGAGTGAGACCATGCCAAGTTCAGTGCCTAAGGGACAGCCACGAGGAGTGAAAGCGGGTGCCCCTTGGAAACCCAACAGGTCCCACTCGGCGTCACTGCCAGTGCCATGATTTCATACCCAGCCCTAAGGCCCAGTCTTCTCACCCCCTTACCAATAGCTGAGAGATTAACATAGGTAACTACCTTTCTCCACTTACGAATAGCAGAGTTGGATTTGCCTTTTCTCCTTCTGTCCCTGGGTTGAAATAGCCACACTTTCCACATTGCCTAACCACGTTCCTTCTCTGGGAAAGATCCAGGCAGCTATCTTGCAGGGTAACTGTCTTCATTTCAAAGGCATTATTTCTAAAATGCTGGAGTATTTTGGTACCTTGCAGGCTAACCGGGGGCATCTACATGTGCAATTAATGCAAAGGGATAAACTCCGGAGCTGTCTGAGCTGGAGCATGCAGCTCCCAGGTGCAGCACATACACATGCATCCAGGACAGCAGCAACTTGTGCTGGGGGGGAGCAGGCTCAGGCTGCTAACAGGCTTGGCGGGGTCAGCCCTGGACTCCAGGTGGTGGTGGAGCGGCTGGCTAGGGCACGGGAGAGCCAAAAGTGCAAAGCCGTGTAGCTAGGTAGCAGGCAGGAGTCTAGGCCCCCGCTACCTGGGCTGCCTGGGAGCAATTTACCCCTGCAGTCACCATCCACACGTGTTTTATCGCAGTTAATGACTCTGCCATAAGATAGTAAGTACTTGTCCCCAACATGACTCTCTTACAGTGGAGTTAATTAATTTGCTGAACCCTGGTACTGGTGCATGGGTAAACAGTGATGCTTTGCTGTGGAGCTAATTAGTCTGCTTCACAGTAAAGCACATGTGTAGATGCACCCACTGGATCAGAGATGTACAAGCTTTTGTGAGTGACTGCTCACTTCACCTTGCTAAGTACCACAAAGGCTCATGCCACCCCAATTCAGTTAGTCTACAAGGTGCATCTCTACCCTCCCTTCTGCCTGACTTCAGACTAATGCAGCTCCCTGTTTCTCTCTGGGGTATTCTGGAAATGCACTAGGGCAGGGGGGGCTCAACTCCCAGCCCATGGCTGGACTTGGCCTATAGCACCATGACATGGATGCTCCCCACAGGGCCAGAAATTTGGTGGCAGGACAGTGGTGACATTGCCCCCCTCTTGCAAAATTTCCAGACCCTGAGTGCTGGATGATGCACCTGATCCCTGCAAGCAGGGCTGGGTGAGGGCAGTGCCAGGCCCCAGGACCAAATCCTGGTATGTGAGGGGCAGGAGGGGGCGGTTCAGGGGCCCTGGAGCCCAATCCTAGTGCATGGGAATTGTGAGAGGCCAGTGTCAGGCCCCTGGGGACCAATCCCAGTGCACAGAGGGTGGGAGAGGGCGGTGTCAGGTCCTTGGGATCAATCCTGGAGCATGGGGTAGGGAGGGAGTGGTGCTGGGATCCAGGGCTTGATCCTGGCCACGGATCATCCCCTTGGTGCTCTTTTGGCCCATGGGGCCAAAAGGTTGAGCACCACTGCACTAGGTCATATGTTATGTCTCTGCCCTGCTGAAACTATTGCTGATGTACCAAATTTTCTTGCAAACAACATGCACCTTTCTTCCCAAAATCACACCCCCAAAACATGCACTAAGCAGGGAAGCTGAGTTTCTGCCTCGGATAGAAGCACCCTGCTTTGAGTCTTGAGCCATGGCCCATCAGCTGTGGTATTACTATTCAGGCAGCTGAGTTAGTATCATAGTTTCATAGTTTCATAGTTGGTCAGGTCGGAAGGGACCTGAGCAGATCACCAAGTCCGACCCCCTGCCGTGGCAGGAAAGAGTACTGGGGTCAAACAACCCCGGCAAGGTGTTCATCCAGCCTCCTCTTAAAGACCCCCAGGGTAGGAGCCTGCACCACTTCTCTTGGAAGTTGGTTCCAGACCCTAGACGCCCTGACCGTGAAGTCGCACCTCCTGATATCTAGCCTGAATCTACCCTCTGCCAGCTTGTGACCGTTATTCCTGGTCACTCCTGGCAGTGCTCGGGGGAACAGGGACTCCCCCAATGCCTGCTGGTCCCCCCTGACTGGTTTGTAACAGGCCACTAGATCCCCATCAGCCTTCTCTTGTGGAGG